>NC_138552.1:28533130-28970630 GCF_964273705.1 Natrix helvetica | reverse complement strand
GTGTGACTTTCTGTCTCTGTCTGTCTGTCTCTGTCTTTCTGTCTCTGTCTCTCTGTGTCTCTCTGTCTTCCCATCTCTCTCTCTCTCTGTGTGTGTCTTTCTGTCTCTGTCTTTCTGTCTCTCTCTCTCTGTCTCTCTGTCTTTCTGTCTCTGTCTTTCTGTCTGTCTCTCTGTCTCTGTCTCTCTGTGTCTTTCTGTCTCTGTGTCTTTCTGTCTCTGTCTTTCTGTGTCTCTCTCTCTGTCTCTTTGTCTTTCTGTCTCTGTCTCTCTGTCTTCCTGTCTCTCTCTCTGTCTCTCTGTGTCTTTCTGTCTCTCTCTGTCTCTGTCTCTCTGTCTGTATCTTTGTCTTTCTGTCTCTCTGTCTGTATCTTTCTTCTGTCTTTCTGTCTCTCTCTCTCTCTGTGTCTCCCTGTCTTTCTGTCTCTCTCTCTTGTCTCTGTCTTTCTGTCTCTCTGTCTTTCTGTCTCTGTCTCTCTTTGTGTGTGTCTCTCTCTCCCCCACCCCTCTCTCTGTGCACACACACATATAATACCATGCTGTTTCCTTTCAGGACAAACAACATTACACAAGGTCCTGAAAAAGAAGGTGTGTGTCTGTGTGTGTGTGTGTAGAGAAATAGACACAGAATGAGAGAGAGATAGCAAATGAAGGCTGCCATGTAAAATATGTGCTCTTTGGAAGACTAGACCACTCGGTATACGCACTTCCAGTGCAATACAAGAAACCTAATCAGAAGCAGCAATGAGTTTTGTAGTATCTCAGAATGTTCAGGTTTGTTCTGGAATAACTAGCATGAAACAGTCAATGGTTACTACTACTTTACATATATCTATGTGCATATCTGAATGTTAGGTGTGAGGAAAATAGAATACAAAACAATGCAGCAAGGAATACAATGTGGGGGGAAAGGTTCATGGATCAAGTGCACAGTCAGGGCCCCAACTTACATTTGTTGGATATCCATTCTAACAAAGATGGTCCTGCTGTCCTGATTGAGCTATATGGGAACTGAAGTCAACCTACAGCTTAGATTATGCCACTTTCATCTATCATAACCCAACAGAGTTTCTTGCAAGAGGGAGGGGTGGGATCAATGGTGGGTTCCTACCGGTTCTGACCGGTTCGGCTGAACCAGTAGTGGTTTAGCAGCCTGGGTCGCTGGAACCTGCAGCGGCCCAGGCTGGCCACACCTCCGAATTGGTTCTCGGGGCAGCGCCTATGGTGCCGCCATTTTGTTTTTTGCTTCTTGCCATGTGCAGAACAAATTTTATTGCACTGCGCATGCCCACGAGTGAACTGGCAGTAGTGACTGCAAGAACCCAGCCCTGGGTGGGATTACTTTCTCCCAGGTTTTGGTCTAGACAGGTTGGAAACTTTTTCTGCTTAAGTTTTGTTGTTGCTGGTTGGATTCATGAATTGATTTCATGCTATTATTCTTATTGCATATTTGTTAAGTTAAGTATGTTGTGAGATGCTCAAGTCAATTTAGAGTTTGGCAGTGCATAAACTGAATAAATTGTGTTGCACTGCATTATATCAAAGCCTGGTGGATGATGGGAAATTTGAATTTCATCCAAAGCACCACCTGCACGTATGCCACAAAACAAAATCCAATGTGTGCTTCTTACATCAACAGCCCTGGCACAAGCGAGACAAACAGATTTTTGAAAAGATAAGCAGGTTGGAATTTTGTGTTGGCAGTGGTAGAAAAAATTGTCTATATTTGAGTTGATGCACTGAAGCCAAATATTTTGTTATTCATTTCCACCATCCAGATTGAGTTTTTTCTTCTTCCAGGAACTGAGATGGAGATGCTTTTCTTTCATAAGTAAAATCATGTGACATTCACACTTAATCTTGTGAAATTCTAGTTAGATCAGTAGATACAGTTTTAATAGGCTGCCTTTGGACAAATTCAGATTGACGGGTAGAGGTTCATGTTCCAAGCAGAAGTTAAACATGACAGCAGTTGAGTAAAGTCAATCATAGCTCATCTCCAGCAGAAGCAGGATGAAAATGCTGCTCCCACTGTGAATACAGGCCAATAGGAGGTCTGTCCAGTGGGAGCCACTTTGGTGCAGTGGTGAAAGCGGTGGCTTAGAAAGCAGGAGAGTGGGAGATTAGCCTCTCTAAGCATGAAAGTCACCTGAGTGACATTGAGCCAGTCACTGTCTCTTAGCCTAACCCACATTGCAGGTGTTTGTTATGAGGAAAACAGGAAAAGGAAGGAATATTGGTATGTTCACTACCTTAAGTTGACCAAAACATATTACAAAGACGGGATAAAAGGATTATTATAGTTTGTCTCCCATAGTCAGCCAGATGTTCAGACTGGCATTTTTGTCCACCCAAAGGCATCATTGCAGAGTGTAAGCTGTTCCAACGATAGCTGCCTTCTGCAACTGACTGATGGGGATTTTGTCAATGCTGATGGTGATCAAGTGGTGCTTCAGATGTTTTGGGATTATATATAAGATGCTTAATACTATCACTAGTTTTACCTGTGAGGTAGGTTGCTTTGCTTTCTTCATATTTTGTGATTTTCTCCAGTTCTTCCTCTTGCAAAAAAGCTGAAGAAACAGTGATCCACCTAGTTAGCTGTCCTCGTCTTCCCACTTGAGACTTGAAACCCTTAACTAAAGCTGTCTTTGGTATGGTATGGTAGGACAGGTGATGGAGAGCATCTCAGAAGATTAGGAAGACTGGTGGGAAACAGCTTCTCCCTTTATCTTTCTGGTGTACAGGTCTTTTGTGATTGTTTGTGGCAGCCTTTGAGTGAATCCTGCAGTACTGAGATGAAGACATTTGAATGGCAACTTTCCATTTTCCTAGTGTGAAACAATGAAAAAAAAAGGGGGGGGACGACAACAGTGTGATTCATAAGTCTGAAATGGGACTTAGCCCCACCGTTTCCTGAATGAGCTCATCTGCTCCTCATCGTGCGCTAAATAACTCCAAACAGCTTGTGTTCGACACCTCTATTTATACACTGCGTCATTTCTCCCTCTCTCTCTCTCTCTCTCTCTCTCTCTCTCTCTCTCTCTCTTTGTTTTTCTTTGAATCTTCAGCTTATCTGTCTAATATATTACAGGAGTTAATTATATGGTTTGTTTTGTTCCTTTAGTTAATCTTTTTTCTAACTTAAAAGACAGAAAATAACTAAATTAAAAATGAGGGGAAATGTTGTTTAAAACTGATTTTAATAGTAAGAGTCAATGAAATTTTCATTCATTTCATTCGCTTACTTTTAGATCAGAGAATTCAGCATACTTGTAGGATGTGCTCACATGCTGTATTAACAGAGTTTGTTTGGGCTGGTGCAATATGTGAAACTGGTCTACAGCCAGGAAAGATCATTATCAGTTCTTTAGAAGATGGTTGATACGTGCCATAAGGTTCCAAGAAATTTGACATGCCACAAAGCCATTATTAATTCATCTAGCCCAGTTTGATGCCCTCAAGGTATTTTAGACATCAAACTTGTAACCTTGAGGTGTTGGGAAGGCTGGTCAATTCTGACAGACAGCAATTCTCTAGAGTCACAGGCAAGGTCATTTCCACTTCCATAATCCAAGAAGTTTAATGATAAAAAACCTGGATGCTATATACACCGCCTCTCTCTTCAAAACAAACAACTCTTTCAACATTTTCCCATCTCACACGGTGCAAGGAGAGACATTCCTATGGGATGATAAAAAGAAAACGCACAAATACTTTCAAAATCATTTAATTAGAAGAACATTATTGCAAAAATGGCTCAAAATAAAAAAAAATCCACTATGTGAAAATTCCGAATTGGCTATCACCAACAGAAAGGACGACCCATCCAAATGTTATAGATTTGAACAAAATGCTAAGATATAGAGACTTAATTGATAGACAGGGAAATTTAAAAACAATTGAAGAATTGGCAGAACAGAACATGAAAGTTGACTGGCTAACTTACCTTCAAATCAAAACTAAATAAAATAAAGATACCAAATTATATGACATTGAAACAGAACCACACGAATTGGATAAAATTATTCAAAGCTCAGATAGAAAGATGATAGGGAGAATATATAAATTTCTCCTGAAGTATAAAATGGAAGAGGAAATTGTGAAAGAACAAATGATAAAATGGGCGCAGAACTTTGGCTATAATATTGAATTAGACAAATGGCAAAAACTTTGGGGAACAAACTTAAAAATGACATTATCAGTTGCATACAAGGAAAACCAGTACAAAATATAGATTGCACCTGGCACCAACATGGTTAGCTAAAATCTCATCAAATACCTCCCCAAAATGTTGGAAATGTGAATCAATACACAGAACATATTACCATTTATGGTGAATCTGTGAGGAGGCTAAATTTTTTTGGAAAAAGATCAAAAATTGGCTGGAGGCAATAACGGGGGTTAAAATAGAATGGAAACCTGAAATTTTTAAATTAGGAATAATGTCTGCGAAATACAAAAAATAAATCCAGTATTTAATACTACATATAATTACGGCGGCAAGGATTGCCTTTGCCCAGAAATGGAAAAACAAACTAACTCCAAGCGAAGATGAAATAATAAGAAAGGTTATGGATTGTGCTGAAATGGGCAAACTAACTAAAGAAATTCAGGGAAAAGAAGAATCAGAATTCTATTAGGTATGGGATAAATGGTATAGGTGGATGGAGGAAAGAAACAAGAATCAATGAAGGAATATAAAAAACTCAAAAATAATAGTTATGAGTAAAATAAGAGAGTTAACAATGGTAAAATCCAAATGAAATACAATAGAAGGGGAAATAATATAAGGTGAGAGGTATCGATTGATAATTGCTATTAGAAAGAACAGGAAGCTCCTGGTTGTATTGCATTGTGTAAATGTGTTGTACGTCTACGTTTTGTGTGTGTGTATCTTACATGTTTGTTAATAAAATTGAAAAAAAAACCACATCAGACTTGTAACCTTGAGGTGTTGGGAAGGCTGGTCAATTCTGACAGACAGCAATTCTCTAGAGTCACAGGCAAGGTCATTCCCACTTCCATAATCCAAGAAATTTAAGGATAAAAAATCTGGATGCTATATACACCGCCTCTCTCTTCAAAACAAACAACTCTTTCAACATTTTCCCATCTCACACGGTGCAAGGAGAGACTTCCTTCAGGGCAGATGATAGTGGAAGGAAGGTAATGTCATGGTGGATTTACAAAGGCTCATTTCATGCTCATTAATTTGTCCCAGAATCATCTGCACTAAACTCATGTTGAATCCAGCAAAGTCCCAGCGCTGGTTCCTGGCAATGCACCACAGGCTGATCGTGCCTCTGTGTGTGTGTTTGTGTGTGTGTGTGTGTATGTGTGTGTGTGTGTGTGTGTGAGAGAGAGAGAGAGAGAGAGACAGAGACAGAGACAGAGAGACAGAGAGAGAAATAGAAAGTGATAAGAGAAGATTGACTAGTGGCAAAATAAAAATCTCAGCTTTTCTGAAATGTTTAACATACCTCGGAGCTAACCAATATCCCATATAACAATAATTTCTGGGAGGAAAAAAAACCCTCCTCTTAGCAACAAGAGATTGGTTTTAACAAGCTTTGAGAGAGCTATTTTCTCCAAATTCTCTTCCATTGTTTCTCAATTAGATTTTGTTGCTGCCGCATAGTGGAATTTTGACATGTACAGTATCTCAGGGAACAGGCTCAGAGAAAAAGAAATTTGACCGGTACTGCAGACTTTATACATTTTCTGCTTTTGTTCTCCTCTCTCTCTCTCTCTCTCTCTCCCCTTCCCTCTCTCCAATCCTTTAGCACTTCAAGCCTGGTAATGAAAAATGTTTGCATCCTCCTCTGTACCTGACACTTCCTTCTTTTCACATGCCTCGGTCTTGCTACACTCACCAGAGAAGTGATACTGTCAGTTGACTAACCCCTCTGAGTACCTCTGTGGAATCTGAAGAAAATCTGGGCATTCACTCTCAAACTTTCTTGCAAGGCTTCCCAGTTTCTCCCAGTTACTCCTCGATCTTAGAATGGCAGCTCATCCCCATTAAGATATGTTGAACTTAGAAGGCAAAAGGCCCAGTGCCTTTTCGAATAGGATGATTGCAGATGACCAGTTGGCACCAGAAGCACTTCAAAAGAGAAAAAGCGGAGGTGGATTGAATCATGGTTTGCTGAGGGGATTACTGTACCACATTTACTAAAAAACAAACAAACAAACATATTTGAGAGAGAAGACAGCATGACCATTTAAACTCAGTTAATGAAAATTATTTTTGGAGGTACTGGCAAGAATCTCACTTACCTCAGTCTTGCACAATATCAGATTAAACCTTGCCTGTTTTTTTTTTTAAAAAATATTTTGTTGTATTTCCTCATCCTTCCACCTGCCTCTGTTCACAGTCAAATGAAGTGTTAATACCACTTTATAATGCCTTGGTAAGGCCACACTTGGAATACTGCATTCAGTTCTGGTCGCCACGATGTAAAAAAGATGTGGAGACTCTAGAAAGAGTGCAGAGAAGAGCAACAAAGATGATTAGGGGACTGGAGACTAAAACATATGAAGAACGGTTGCAGGAACTGGGTATGTTTAGCTTAAGAGAAAGAAGGACTAGGGGAGACATGATAGCATTATTCCAATATCTCAGAGGTTGCCACAAAGAAGAGGGAGTCAAACTATTCTCCAAAGCACCTGAGGGTAGAACAAGAAGCAATGGGTGGAAACTAATCAAGGAGAGAAGCAATTTAGAACTGAGGAGGAATTTCCTGACAGTGAGAACAATTAATCAGTGGAACAGCTTGCCTCCAGAAGTTGTGAATGCCCCAACACTGGAAGTCTTTAAGAAGATGTTGGATAGCTATTTGTCTGAAACGGTATAGGGTTTCCTGCCTAGGCAGGGGGTTGGACTAGAAGACCTCCAAGGTCCCTTCCAACTCTACTATTGTATTATTATTGTATAAATCTTCCTATTTCTCCAAGGAAATGGTCTCCGCTTCCATTCCCATAAATGGAAAGCAAACGAGGAGAAAGAGGGCAAAATAACCTCCTTGTTTCTAGGCACCCATTGCTACCTCAAGGCCTAGTCGTATCATTCCAATCACCAGGCTCCTTTCTAGAACCCAAAACCCCAAAGCTTTGAATGCCGGTACTTTGCGGCACAATGAGAGAACAGCCAGTGATCCAGTGGCAAGCAGTGATTGACGTATCAAGAATGGTTGCAGGAATTGGGTATCTCTGGTCTAATGAAAAGAAGATAAGGGGTGACATGATAGCAGTGTTTCAATATCTAAGGAGCTGCCAAAAAGAAGAGGGAGGGGGACTCAACCTATTCTTCAAAGCACCTGAAGCAGGGGTGGGACTGAAATTTTTTAGCAACCAGTTCTCTGCCAGGTTCCTGGGTGGGCATGACCATGGTGGGTGCAGCCTCCTGCACCATGGCAGGGGGCATTTCACCCTCCCCCAGCCTCCAGAGGCTTTCTTTGAGCCTCCGGGAGGGTGAAAATGGCCTCTCCCAAGTGCTGGAGGCCCTCTAGAGGCTGGAAATGGGCCCATTTCTGGACATCTGGGAGGCCTGTTTTTCATCCTTCCCAGGCTCCAGAGCTTCTGAGAGGCCCAGTTTTTGCCCTCCCAAAGCCTCCGCGTCAGCCCTGCACTTACCCAGCATCCAAAACGGGCTGTGTGGAGACTCCTGAGAAGGGATGGAGCAGGGTGGAATAGAAGACCTCCAAGGTCCTTTGCAACTCTGTTATTCTGTTACGAAAAAAAAGCCTTAAATTATTTTCCACAGTAGCTGCCAATATGCTGCTACTTTGATTTTGTGTCTGTGTTAGGAAACACAGGGGAGAAGCGTGCTGAGGGGGAGACACCTAATTACTCCAAAAGTTATCTTTGGCTATAAGATGAAAATGGATGACTGAGCATGAAATAATCTGTAAATGGAAGAGGAGCTCTTTGTTTCCCCCATCTACTCTTCCCTCAGATCTATTTTTTGAGTTTGGCTGGGAGGTGTTTTTTTTTTTTGACCTTGCAGAACCTTGAGGTAAATCAATGAAATGAGTTGATTGATTAAGTATGTTTTGTGAACTCAGCCACTGCACCAAAAGATTCTTCTCTAAAGCGACTGAACTAGGAACTTCAAAGGCAGCTTCCTAAATTATGTTACAGATACTGTTCGATGAATTCGGAATTGGGAATTGGTTCAGTTCCAAGTGTGGAAAAAAGGCACTGGAAACATGGAGGCTGCTTGGAAAGATGGTTTAATGGTGGACAGGATCACATGGCTTGAGCTCCTGAACAGAAAAGGGGGATCACATGTTTCAAGATGTTGGGTGAAGAAGGAAAAAAAAGGGCAGAGATGCCAAAAGTCCCTGGTTTTATGCCCTCTCTGGCCTTTGATTTTGAATTCTAATTGGTTGTCAGACTCCCAATGGGCCATTCAAGGACAACTCTGTAGGCTGTACTTTGAGCCCAAGTTTGGTTGCCTTGCTGGCTGATGTAATTTTCCCAGGTGCCTTTTGGTGAGTTTCTGTGGAGGGTTAATCCTACCTTTGATATGTAGAGTAGACTAGCTCAGGCTTTAATGGCTCATTGACAAAGGTGGGGGCTGTTAAGTGTGAGTCTGATTCCTGCCCAAAAACATGTTTCTCCATTTCTTATCCAGGGAAATATAATATTCTGCCTTTTCAATATTTGCTAGGATATTTCATTTTTCTAGGAGAGGGGTGGGTTTTAACTTCCTACTGTCTCACATTAGATGACCAAAATTTGGTGAGAGTAAGAATTGCACAATTTCATCAGGTTTTAGCAAGAGCTCAAGAAATTTCAGTATTTTTACTTGAGGTCTTATAAATAAGAGGGTTTAGTGGTTCCATGAAGGCCCTGTGAGAAAGTTGAAATATCTTAAAAGAACTTGCATGCTTTCATCAGTGTTCATATTTTATTCTTATGAAATAAAAATATGCAACATGAATCGTTTACCATTAAACAAAATGGTCTAAATACCTAAAGATTTTCGTTACTGTCATTAAACACATAGTTCTAGAAAACATGGAAACCAGGGAAAAGGAGAAAAGCAGGAGGCACCTGAGTCACATGTTAGCTTTTAGATTGAGGATATAATGACCGCTCTGCCATGTATGTATCATTTCTGAGAAATGTTTCCATACTTTGGAGGGAATGAGGTTAAAAGAGGACAAAGCAAATGCTTGCGTCAAGGGAACAGCTGTTGATGCGCCATCTTGTGGTGAACATTAGCCAAGCAACATACAAATCTTGCTGTGGAAGGGAAGATTAGGGTTTTAGGGTACATTCTGTTACACCATCATCCCAATGGGTACATTATAAGCAGCCCAGGCTGTATATGGCTGCATCTGGGTGTGTGTGTGCGGGTGTGTGGGTGTGTATGCCCCCCCTCTCCCCTTTATTGTCATTGTACAAAATAAACAGAAATGTAAAAATGTAAACATGTTTACATTTCATTGTAAAATCATTATTTATGACTATGGCTAAAAGGGGGGGGGGCGAAAAGCAGGAAGGGTGTATTTTCCTACATTTAGGGAATGAATTCAAGACTATTTATTTATCTCATTAATTTATAAGGCTGTCCAACTTACCCAATGTGACTCATACAAGATTGAGGAAAATAACTAACTCCATATATATTATAAAATACTGCATAGAATGGTGACCAAATGGAACAATCAGACAACCAAAATACAGGTGAAATTCGAAAAATTAGAATATTGTGCAAAAGTTCATTTATTTCAGTAATGCAACTTAAAAGTTAAAACTAATATATAAGGTAAACTCATTACATGCAAAGCAAGATAGTTCAAGCCATGATTTGTCATAATTGTAATGATTATGGCATACAGGCCGCTATTGAAGCATCCTGGTCTTCCATAACACCTCAGCAGTGCCACAGGCTGATAGCTTCCATGCCATGCCGCATTGAGGCAGTAATTGCTGCAAAAGGGGCCCAAACCAAGTATTGAGTCCATATGCATGCTTATACTTTTCAGAGGTCCGATATTGTTCTATGTACGATACTTGTTTTATTGATTGCATGTAATATTCTAATTTTCTGAGATTGTGGATTTGGGGTTTTCATGAGCTGTAAGCCATAATCATCACAATTATGACAAATCACGGCTTGAACTATCTTGCTTTGCATGTAATGAGTCTTATCTCATATATTAGTTTCACCTTTTAAGTTGCATTACTGAAATAAATGAACTTTTGCACGATATTCTAATTTTTTGACTTTCACCTGTATGTCTGCTCTTATTGGTGGTGGTGTTAGCCAACTCATTTATTCATGTCTGATCTAAATCAGGATCTCCCAACAAATTACTCTAATGGTCATAGAATGCATTTGTGGGGATCTAGTAGATCATCTACAAAAGTAATAGTCCTGGTCCTATAAGGGAGAGAAGTTACTTTTAAAAATAAAGAAGTCATAGATGTTTAAGTTTTGGGAAAGAAACTGCACCACAACTAGATCTGGGTAAAAAATAATTTTGGTTTCAATATTTATTTTTATTTTAAAAAGAATAGCACCCTAGACAAATTAGGAGGCAGCACATTTTTTCAATAAATAGTTCTTAAAAATGAATACGGGACAGGGAAACAAAATAATATCTGTGCAAAGAAGTTCAGGACTATACGTCATAGTCCTAATGTAGTTTTTCCTTCTTCCATACTTACAACAAAAAGGTCAGAATATCTCACCAGTAATCAACCTTCAGAGAAGCTGGGATTGATACCAGGATTAACACCACACAATGAAGCAATGAACAATACCCAAATCAAAGTGCTATCAACTCAGATAAACAATCAAGTGGTAAGCAACAGCCTAATCAAGGAACTACCAAGGAGAAAACAGCACCTCCTGACAAGGAGAGTTACTGTATATAAACAGAAATCAAACCTCACACTCTTCTAGCACTGAAGATGTTACCTAGTCAGGTAGTGAAATGTTTGCAACTAAACAACCAAGCTCAAAGGGCATTAAAGACTCAATAATTGAACTTGTCGATCAATCAATCAATCAATCAATCAATTTTTTAACCTGGTTTTCCTCAAAATTTCTCAATAAATTATTTTTTTTTTAAAATAAAGTGATTAAAGCATGAATGTCAAAAGGAAATTTTCCATTGAAAGTTTCATCACATCCAAATCTTCACTGTGGTACAGTTACCATTTTATGTCAGTATTCTCCAGTGGTCTGATCTGAAGCACTTCCTAAACTAGTTTCTTTTCTATTTTCCTAGAGATACATTCACTGCATAGCTTGACAGGATAGAGGCTATTCAGCCCAGCTAGTGACATCCTTGCTATAATTATCCTTTACTGGGAATACTTGGAAAAAGGGATCTTCTGGGGATATTTTAAATTCTCTTTTTCGGTATAACAATGTACCTTAGTTGCTGAAGGATTAAGGCTCACTTTCTGGATGTCTAATTTTAGAAAATAGGTTGAAGGAAAATTACCTTGGAGGCTGAAAAGTCACTGCTTGTTAAGAATAGATGGTACCTATCTAGGTGGACCAATAAATTAGTCTACCATATGAAATTGGCAGCTTCTAAATTTAGTTGAAATATTCTTGCAGCCGTTAATGTAAACAGTAATTACTAGATAGCTTGTAGCAATCCATACTTATAGCTAGTGCTTCCTGAAAATATGTGTCAAAATATTTTCTCTGGGTTTGCATATGCCAGCGATGGCGAACCTTTTTTGGCTCGTGTGCCACTAGTGGGGGGAGCGCGGGGGGTCATGTGCAGGCGTGCCACACCCATAAGGCAACGCGTGATCCCCCAGTGCCCATGCACGTACAATGCGCGCCCCTCAATTTTTACATGCTTTTTTCGCCCTCCCCAGGCTCCAGAGGCTTTATAGGAGCCTGGGGAGGGCGAAAAGAGCCTTCCCCGCTCCCCCGGAGGCCCTCCGGCAGCTTCAGGGACTATCTGGAGGCTTCCCTGAAGCCTTCGGAGCGCTTAAAACCACCCTCTGAGCAAACCGGAAGTCACTTCTGGTTTGCTCGGAGGGTGGTTTTAAGTGCTCCAAAGGCTTCAGGGAAGCCTCCGGATGGTCCCAGAAGCCTTCGGTCAGGGCTCCGCCTCGCGTGCCCTGACAAATGGCTCTGCGTGCCACTTGTGGCACGCGTGCCATAGGTTCGCCATCACTGGCATATGCCCTGAAGATTAATGGTATGGCAGCATTAACCCCACCAAGGAACTCTCACATTTCTGTGGTGTTTCTATTTGTAGACACATTGTTAGGAAGAAAGAAAGCTATTGTTGTGGGTGGCATTGGTATCCCGATTCTCCAATTTTTGCGGGCTGGTGAGCTCATTTTGAAATTTTTCAAACTTGTGGGCTTGCTTATATAGTTCCCTGTTGTGGTCCAGCAGGATCCGATTGAGCTGCTGCTGGACTCGGATAGTGAGGAACCATATGAGTCTGCCCTGGATGATGTGGAGGACCCTGTGCAGGGTTCAGACTCACAGAAGGGACCAGAGAGGCTGGTTGGCCACCAGGAGGCTCCTGAGGCATGGAGCAGTGGGGAGGATCAAAGGCAGTTTGTCCCTGATGCTAGAATCAGAAGGGCTGAGAAACGGAAACAGCAACTCCGTAGGCAGACTCACAGAAGATAATTCAGCACAGGTGGTTGTGGATTGGCCCCTCCCAAGAGATATTATAGGTGAGGCGTTGGGAGGGGACATTTGCAGGAAACAACCGTTCGAATTAGTAGTTAAGAAAATCTATCTGTGTATTCTAGCCGTGTCTGTTCATTTGGACTATCTACGTTGTTTCATTTGAATTATCTGGGTTGCTGCAGAGCTACTCTATTGAACTTGAGTTGTCTGGGCCCGTTGGGGTTACGTTGGGGTTACGTTGGGGTTAGCCACCGCTACCAGTTCACCCAAACTGGACAGAACCGGCTGAATACCACCTCTGGTGCAAGAGCTAGATTATGCGCAAATACACACACCGCTCCATGGGAGAATTGTCTTCCACAAAACTGGTCCCTGGTATCAAAAAGTTTGAGGGTCTGCTTAGAATGTTCCCCTCTCCTTGCTGTTCCTCTTGTCCCTTTTCCAGGCAAAAGAAAATTCAAGATAGCAACTATCCATCATTTTAGATTTTTAAAGAAAGCTTAAGGGATCAATTTAAGACTCAGAGGTCTTGAAGATAAAGATGCCATTGGAGGCCAGTATCGCCTTCTTTTCATTAAAATTCTTAAAACTCATGTCAATCATGTAACTTGGTGAGGATTAACAGAGATGTCTGAAGTCATGTTGCCTATTTCGACACCTTCTGTGGATGCCTCTGGGAACAAAAAATTCCGAGTTACATTTAACAGCAATTCCTGATGGTATCACTGTTCAACATTTGTATTATAGAAATGATAGAAGATTCACTCGTTGATTTTTAAGAGAACCCCTCCCCCCCATGGATATCTAGCAGCAGGGCTACTGTATTACCTGATTTCCTAAATCAGCAAAGAATTGGATTGGATGACGCTTTTTCTGCATATGATCAGAAATATTCTTGACCCAGTTAGCTATGCTGTTAACAATATGAGCTAAAGTCGTACCTGAATAAAGAGCTACATCTATTTTTCCCCATAAATCTCAGCATAATATACAAATAACAAATTTGTTTTCAGCAATATGTTTTACACTACATATGTTCATTTGGAAATATTTTACCCCTCTCTTCCGCTCTGCTCACTCTTTCTCTCTCTCAAACACTCACACATATAAAGTAATAAATTTACCTCCTGCGTCATCAGTTTCCAAAAATGTATTTTTGGCTTCAACTGGCCTCCTGGAAGAAAGCTAGAGCTCTAGCCACAAAAATTGATATGAAATAAAACGACATTGTCTGAACTGCCATCGGTTTCTGATAAATAATGTACTATAGACACATATAAACAACTGTCTAATAAAACAGGGGACCATCTCAGATGATTTTTTTAAAATGGAGTCTGTCAAAGAAATTTGGGCCTATACCCCACAAAGATGTTTACAGGGACTTATACAGACTTTGACACATTCTAATTTACATGAAAGTTTCTTGGAAAAGATTGGAAAAAAAAGGAGATGGGCATACTACAAAATGTTAAAGCTAGGAATAATCTTGCTTATGGCCCTACTCAAGGGTAGCTTACAGCAACTGTTTTCTGCCTTCATATTTCCCACCCCAGTCCCTGATTCAGAATTGGTGTTAAGTCAAGGACTGCTGATTCTAGCAGTGATATGCTTCACTGTTTTCCCAAACTCCCCCCTCCCCATATATAAACCTTTGGGGAGGGTTATCTCTCTTGGTAATGCCATTTCCATCAATAGCACTTACATCCAGAAATGGAGGGAAGAAGTGAGTTTGCCTGAGTCATGCAGGGAACTTCTATGACTGAGATTAGTCTACGATTCAGGTCTCGCCACTAATAGTTCTTAACTACTCTACCACACAGATTCTCTAAATACATATTTGGGAGAGAGTGGGAAGACTTATTCTAAGTTTTCTCTTCTTTAATTTTTATCTGTCAGAATTCTCCCATACAAGTAATGCTATAAACAAGAGACAAGCAAGGATTGTGAAGCCTTGTCACTCCAGTCCTACCGTTCCAGAACAGCTTAGCACATCTGCTTTGAGCCCTAATTCAAACTATAATTCTCAGACAGGTTGGTTATGCTGGATGTGGGATTGGGAAAAGCTGTAGTCTGGCACATCTGGAATATATGAAATAGAGCAAATTTGAACTACCAGTATTTATTTATGTTTATTGATTTATTTAGTTTGTCACTCATGTACAGGATAACAGGAATAAGAATAAACAAGAATAAGAACACAGGAAATGAGTACAAATAAATGGGGACATTAGGACAGGGACGGTAGGCATGCTGGTACGCTTATTCATACCCCTACTGACCTCTTAGGAATGGGGTGAGGACAACAAGTTTTTTTTTAAGAGAGTTTTTTAAAATTTTATTTAAGCAAACAACACACGCAAAAAAAGAATCCTCTTACATTACATCTTGTAGAAAGTGTGTACAAATAACTTTCGTGCATCTCTTCCACAGTCATTACTTATAATTCATATCTGTTATGTGTTTTAAGTCAAAAAATTTAAGAATCTTACTTTCGGCATACCACAATCTCATTTGACTAAAATTGCTTTAACGTCCTTTTGCCTAAAATAGTCCATAGTTAAAAACACAACCACATAATGACATTTCATTAATTATTACAAAAATCATCCTTCATAACATTCTAAATAAGAATTAATTAGCAAAATGTCTAAGCCTTTTTTTCCAAGTCACTGTTTGCAATTTGTATCCAAATTCCTTTTGTTAGGACAGTACATGTGCATATCCTTAACAATATCCATTATCACTTCATTATTATTGTTATAATTAATATTTGTTAACAGGAAATCCTTTACTATATATATCCAATTTCTTCTCATCAAGCCAACACATATATGTACCTTGTTGTCATTATCAATTATTTATTTAACATAGCCATCTAAAAATTACTAAATTATTACAAATTATAAAACTTAATTAATTCTTTGTTATCAACTTTCATATCTCCAGTAACATTACCCCTTTATAACACATTCAAAATAAGGGTTAATTAGCAAAAATTTCTAAGCCTTTTTTCCAAGACACTGTTTGCAGTTTGTATCCAAATTCCTTTTGTTAAACCAGTACATTATATATTGTTAACTATATCTCTTATCATTTCAGTATTATTATTATCATTAATATTTATTAGCAAGAAATAATTTACTATTTATATCCAACTTCCTCCCGTCAAACCCACACAAATATTTACCTTGTTGCCATTATCAATTATTTATTTAACATAACCACCTAAAAATTACTAAATTACTACTTATTAATCAAAAGGCTTAGCTAAATTTCTATGGTCAACTTTCATATATCAACCTGTGTCCTTCCAATAGGCATACAGTCTTGTTTCTTTTGCCATTTGTGGAATTAGTCTTCTGTATATTTCCTTAATAAAGTTTTTATGGAATTCCCTCCGCACTTTATTGCTTGTTGCATCTCTCAGGTAATCTCTGCGCCCTCCATTTACTGCTTTAATTAATTTATCTTCAGTTGTCGATCGTGCTCCTAGTAAAATTTCTCTCCTTAAATCCATCATTTCCCCCCTTTTTTCTTCTTCTGTGCCTTGAAATTTGGGGTAGAGCTCCAGTCCATCAAATTCCCTTTTCCATACTCCCTTTTTTTCACTTTCAGCTAATAAAATCATTGGATTTCTTTGTATTCATTTTTCCCTTCAATTTTTGGGGCTTCATCTCCACCATTTTTTACTAGTAAAAACACTAGTTTTTCTATCTTCTTCTCAGTTACCTCCAGTAAATTTTGAATTCCAGCCAAGATATTTTGCAACATCAAAGTTTCCTCTTCTGAGAAATGATCCATATTTCTAAATTATTGTTTACTGCGCCCT
Organism: Natrix helvetica; assembly: GCF_964273705.1. Taxonomy (NCBI): domain Eukaryota; kingdom Metazoa; phylum Chordata; class Lepidosauria; order Squamata; family Natricidae; genus Natrix; species Natrix helvetica. The sequence goes on along the minus strand of NC_138552.1, from coordinate 28,954,167 downwards.
AGCTTTCCAAGCTATTTTTTTAAAGTTAGCTCACACACAAAAACGTTTGTAATCTTCAAAAGAAAAGGGTTCTAATTTTTTCCCCTCTTGTGCCAATAAAGCTCTCAAAGGACATCTGTATAAACACTCTGTGTCCTTGGCTACAGTGCTTTGAGGTACAGAATCAGTAAGATCAAAGGGGAAACAGGAGCAAGTGTGTAATTAAAAAAAACCTCTAGCCTCTAGCCTCTGAGTGGCGGTTTCACTTCCTTTCACTTTCTGATATTATCTTCAGCTTAAATTCTTGAACAAAATTTAGTAAGAAGTAGTTGAAACTTTGTTAAAATAAAGAAGAAGATTTAGTCCTTAGGTTAAAAAGTAAAGCAACTAAAAATAGAAGAAGAAAACCGGTCCGTACACTTTAAAAAGAGGAGAAAAAAAAAGGTTGAGAGCACTTCAATCCACAAAATATAATTACAAAAAAAGAGAAACACTTTCCAAGGCAATCCACTGCAGGTTAATTTTGCCGCTTATTTCTTCTACTTAAGGATTTAATTATCTTAAAAAAAAATTGGGGCAATCTTTCTCAAAACAGAAAAAGTTCTCACCAGATGGACACACTTTCTCTTTCTGTTTTCCTTCCATTCCAGAGCCGTCCTGACTTCATCAGCCTAGGCTGCCTTTTGTCGCCAGCTTGAAGACCTTCTCTTGGATCAATCAGGGACTTTGCAGGGTCTCTGAGATCAGCAAGACATAGTCTTCCTGTTCACCATCTCTTTGGGACAGTTTAGGCCCGATTGGACCACCCAGCGGCAAAAGTATTGGCATCAGTCTCAGAGCATCAAGACCGTATGTCCGTACTGTCGCGACGTTGGCTCTTCTCTCTAACAGTAGAAAGTTTAAGGTTAAAGTTATGGGAGTTTGAGGATGTAACAACAGTCAGTTAGTGCATTCAGGCATTGACCACTCTGTTGCTGAAGTTGTATTTTCTGCAATCGAGTTTGGTGTGGTTTACTTTGAGTTTGTATCTATTGTGTGTTTGTGTATTATTGTGGTTGAAGTTGAAGTAGTCATTGCAAATGCTGCAATTATGTTCTTGCATTAAGGTGTTTGATGCAGACATATGAAATGGGGCATTTGCCTGATTATGTTACCACTGATGTATTGTAGTTTGTACCCAACTCCCTTGGGGGTACCATGGTTGTTTTTACTATGTATGTATGTATGTATGTATGTATGTATGTATGTATGTATATGATTGCAGTGATTCTGGAGATAAAACAGCATCCATGCATTCAGGGTATGAGTCTTGTAAGGAATCTCAGAATTGTGTAATTAGTTGTATCATGGAACAATCCGAGGCTAAAATAGGCCATCCTGTATGTTCCAGAGTACACAGTGTTGGATCGGGCAATGGAAAGGCAGACACAGGCTAAAGTAACAACAGCTCTTTATTAACAAGACAAGTGAGAACAATCCAGTTTAGGCTGGGTCTGACAGCAGCCCTTTTATAGGGAGCTGTCAGACTTTCAGCCAATAGAATCAAACCTCTGTTCCCGCCGGAACAGAGGACCTTGGTGGAAACCATATCTACTGTTGTAGATATCTAACACACAGGACAGGTCTAAATTGTGACTGGACTATTTTCATAGGAATAGTCTGCTTCACAGGCAGAAAAATATGTTTAATATGTCTAGATTGAAATCGATTCCTTTTTCTACAGAACCTATAAAGAAATAAATACTTGAACATGGGAAGCTGTTCAATAACCACAGATGGAACTTTTACAGAAGATGATTTACATATGATTACATTTGCTGGGTAATAAAACATTCATGCAAAATTAGCTCCATCTAAGCCGAGGGAGATGTAGACTCGATGCTTTGTCATACCTACCCCTCTGTCCTAATTTCCCTCTTCTCAAACGCTTTTTACTTTTCCCTACAGAAATTGTGAGGAAGAAAGTTATGTTGCCTTTGCTAGTGGAAGAAAAGATACAACAGATAAGGACGGGCAGAAGACACAATTTTCTTTGCTACTCTGGAATTGCACCGTCTCTATTTTCTCTTTGAACTATCTGTTGAACTTTCCTGTTCAAAAGGCTTCACAGAGTAATACAATCCTTGGCCATTATTACTAGAAACTCCTATAGCATCATTGTTCATTGAAAGTGCAGTCTAGTTCAAGGGTTCAAGGGACATATGGACTGTACAGCTAATAAAGGTTTGTTGTCAGGTTCAGGCAAAGAATAGTATTTCCAGTCAGTTATAGTTTGCCATTAAAGAGATGAGTGTTTCAAGTGAGGCTACTATTCTAACATTCACATGAACTCATGCAGACATTTTAATGAGAGCTCCCAGTCTGGCCAGTAGACAGTGAGGAGGTTGGAGAGGAACATGGGCCAGTCCTGGAGTCTGGGGAAGGCTCTGATGAGGGCTCTGTGTTGGAGGCAAAGAGGGGAGCCAGAACCATATGCCAGTTATCAGCTGCCTTCAAAGTCAGACATCAGTGAGGCAGATGAGCAGCTGGAGCTTGTTCCCAGTGTGCACATGCACAGAGTTGCCAGACAAAGTTAAAGGACAGGGGTTGATTTGGGAGTAAGGTCACAGGTGGACGATGAATGGCTCCTCCCAGAGGAAATAAAAGAGGGGCGAAAGGGGAGTGAAGTTTGCAGGAAACAATTAGTTCACTTAATTGGTTTGTGACTCTCCGAGACTCTCCGAGAAGTTTTGCAGATATTGGCCTGGCAGCTCTTCAAGCCAGATAAGGTCTGTGACTGTAAATCCTCCCTTGAAAGACTTTGCTGTATGTGAATGAGCAGAATTCACAATGAATTAATATTTATTGTGGGGTTTTTTGTCAGAACAAGGAGTTTGCTTCATGCTCTCGGGAAGCCTCGATCAGAAAACTTTCTTTGAGCACAGCCAACATTGTTTAGACCAAAATACTAACATTAATCTATTCAGGAGCAACAATTTACCCTTAATAGCGAGTTATTCTCAAGGGGCAAACTGCTTTTGATGTGAGATGTTGAGTCTCCTATCGACTGGGTGCTCTGAACTCCTTATTTATCTTTCATCTAAGATAAGAATTCTGAAACTTGGTCTTGCTGTACATTGAGACATGATCTCATTGACATTGAAGATTTACATCCGAAAAAGATTTTCTAGTTCGTGGCTGTAAATACAATATCAATGATTAAAAAGTGAAAGCAGTGTGTCTGTAGGAGAACCTGAACAGTTAATCAAAGCAGATTTTCTAAGAGTTTCAAGGGCTTATAATGCAGCTAGTCCTCGACTTACACAAGTTCATTTAGTGACCCTTCAAAGTTACAACGGCAATGAAAAAAGTGACTTATGACAATTTTTCACACTTTTGACTATTGCAGGATCCCCCATAGTCACGTGATCAAAATTCAGACGCTTGACGAGTGATTCATATTTATGACGGTTGGCGTGTCCTGGGTTCATGTTATCTGCTTTTGTGACCTCCTGACAAGTAAAGTCCATGGATTCACTTAAGAACCATCTTACCAACTTTAAAAAAATGCAGTGATTCACTTAACAACTGTGGCAAGAAAAGCCGTAAAATGAAGAAAACTCACTCAACAAAAGGTTTCACTTAGCAACATAAATTTTGGGCTCAATTGTGGTCGTAACTCGAGGACTGCCTGTATAGCTTTCTGCCGTGTAAAATAAACGCGTGATCTGGGGAAAGGAATGAAGAAGCATTTAAAAATAAATAAATAAATCTTCCCATAGCAACCACACAATAAAGGATGACTATTCATCTGCTGACATACAAAGCTTCCTTGATGGGAAAAAAGCAGCGGGGAAAAGGCTCGACCCACCACAAGGTGTGAACAAAATGTCAGTGTCGTTTTTCACACTGGCATCTATAAATGTCTTCGGATAATGAGCTAGGATAACTATTATGATGAGCTAAGACCTGTTCTTTAGGAAGCACCAGAATTTCTTCTCTTGGTTTTTAAAATGGAAATTCTCTTACTATTCACTGCAAAGGAGGTAGATATTATGAATGCACCAGGCTCCTGATTGTGCTTTCAGTTTTTCTCATCAATTGAATCAGAGGTGGGTTCTTACGAGTTCAGCCGAATAGGTAGTAACTTGGCCTGCCACGACCCTGAACCGGTCCTCTCAGCACCGCTATAGGCACTGCCATCTTGTTTTTGGCTTCTGCGCATGTGCAGAAGCTTTTTTTTTTAGTACTGCGCCTGTGCCTGCACGGCAAATCCCTGCGTGAACTGGCAGTAGCAGCAGCTGGAACCCACCCTTGAATTGAATCTTCCAGCAAGGCACAACTGCAGGTCAGTTCCAAATATGAGGAAGTTCTGGACAGGGTCTTCTGCTGGGACTCTAGGCTGATGGAGATCTGTTCCACTGTGTCTGCTTCTGGGTGGTTGTGTGTCCAGACAACAAGGTTTTAATGCTGAGCCAGCAACTTACAGTCACAGAACCACAGTCACCTCCAACCATAACCTTTTACCTTCTGGAAGGTCCCTGGGGCCTGTTGCCAAAATTCATGGCAAATGGTCATTTAAAAGCTCAGCACTTCTGATGTTTATTTTAATGAACAGGACTTTTTTTTCAAGAGGGATAGCTATACATATCTATTGTGGCCCAGCAGGATCTGGTTGAGCTGCTGATGGATTTGGATAGCAAGGGTTCATTAGAATCTGTCCTGGACGATGTGGACGACCATGTGCAGGGTTCAGATTCAGAGCAGGGACCAGAGGGGCTGGTTGGCCACAAGGAGGCGCCTGAGGCATGGAGCAGTGTGGAGGATCAAAGGCAGTTTGTCCATGATGCTAGAATCAGAAGGGCTGAGAAACGGAAGCAGCAACTCCGTAGGCACACTCACAGAAGATAATTCAGCACAGGTGGTTGTGGATTGGCCCCTCCCAAGAGAGATTATAGGTGAGGTGTTGGGAGGGGACATTTGCAGGAAACAACCATTTGAAATTAGCAGTGAAGAAAGTCTATGTCTTAGAGCCGTGTTTGAATATCTGGTTTGTTTTTCTTGTACGTGAGTTATCTGGGCCCTCAACCAAAGGGTTTGTTATCTTGCAATTAAACAGTGGCAAACAGTGAAGCCTGTGTTCTGGCTTGTTCACATACCATATTTTTGGGAGTATAAGACAAACCGTTTCCCCCCCACACACAAAAAGGGTGAAAATCTGGGTGCGTCTTACACACTGAATACAGCTTTTTTGGCCTCCTGAAACCCTGCTCCCTTCACAAAAATGGATGAGCAGAGGTTTTGGGAGGCCTGCAAAGTGCTCCTGGGGACTGGGGAGGGTAAAAATGAGCAAAAACTGGGCCATTTTCTGTTCATTTTTGTCCCCCCCCCCCAGCCAGTGGTGGGTTTCAATTTTTTTAGAACCTATTCTGTAGGTGTGGCCTGTTTTATGGGAGTGGCTTGGCAGTCATGTGACCGGGTGAAAGTGGCCAACTTGATATCACTCACCAGGAGATGTCATGGATTGGGTAAAATGTGGTGAAGCTCGTTTAACAATGCTCTTGCTTAGCAACCAACATTTTGGGCTCAATTCTAGTTATAAGTCAAGGACTATTTCTGCCTTCCTCTGCATGGCAGCCTTGTCCTAGTAAACTATTTCTCCTTTCTGGCAATTTTCCTCTTTGTTAGAGGCACCAAAATAATCCATATAATGTAAGGTTTCCTGCTGCAACAGGGGGTTGGACTAGATGACTTCCTAGTAGCCTTCTAGCTCTAAATTGCTGTGCTGTTTTTCTTTCTTTCTGTCAACAAAGAAACCTGCCTGAGGCTCATTCCACATGCCTGCCAGATAGAGATAATGAGATAATGACCCTAGAGAAAGTTTGGCTCCATTCCCAAGCCTTTTAGAAACACAATGCTCATATTGCACAAACCCCAAAACTTCAAAAACATAAAACCATATAACATATAACCAATTTGTCCTTTCCTGAACTTTTCAATTTAAAATTATTAAGACTTGTGGACTTCAACTCCCGAATTCCACAGCCAGGCATGCTCAGTTCCGATTTAAAGCAACAGCATTTGTTTTTCTCCTTTGCGAAATAAGTTTCCTTCTTTCCTTTTCTTTTTCTTCTATCTTCTCCTCCTTCCTCTCTCTCTCTCTCCCTCCCTCCCCCCTTTCAAACACACAGACACACAGAGATAAGTTGGATTGGACTATCTCTCCCACCCCCTTCCCTCTCTCACTATATCTCTCTCAAACACACACACACAAGTTGGATTGGATATCTTTTCCAATGGCTTGAAAGTGGTTCCTCTGCCATCTCCCCCCCATTCCCCTGCTGCCTTCCCCAACACCTCCCCCATTGCAAATGCAGCCTGCTGTCTGGGTGGGAAATGCCTGGAATGCAATAAAGCCCACCCATTCACCTCCTGCTGTCAGGCTGGGGTGAGAGGAGAGGCAGAGAAGACAAAGGGGAGCCGATCTGAGTCTTCCAAAAGAAAGAGGCTGGGGGAAAGTGTGTGTGCTACAGCATAGTTCTTTGCCTGGCTTCCTGCCTCCTCCTGTGGTCTCCTCAGTGCTTGCTTGTGCTCTTCCTCCTCAAGTGTAGTTTGATTGCAGGTGGAGCCACATTGTCTTTTCAAACTTGTAATCAGTGAAGCTGGGCTGGGTTTTTATATAGTTTTATCCAGCTCTGTGTGTGTGTGTGTGAGAGAGAAATGGATGGGGGCCTGGGGAGGAAGTCACTACACTTGGGGAGGGAGAGCACGAGTGAGCACTGAGGAGACAACAGGAGGAGGCATGAAGCCAGGCAAAGAGCCATGCTGTAGCACGCACACTTTCCCCCAGCCCCGGAAGGCTCGGATCCACTATGTAAAAATCCAGCCCAGCTTCACTGATTACAGGTTTGAAAAGGCAACGTGGCTCCGCCTACAATCAAACTACACTTGTGGAGGGAGAGCACAAGCGAGCCAGGGTCCTTCCCTCCAGCCTTTGCCCAAAGCCCCGCACAGCACCAGGAGGATGAAGTTTGAATTGCTCCCCCTCCCTCCGACCCACACGTACCTTTTCCAACTGCTTCAGAGAGGACTTCAACTCTGTTCTTGCCTCGGGTCCTCTGAAGAAGCCCCACCCTCACTTCCTTCTCTTTGAGAAGCGCCTTCAAATGGGCTGCAGGGCAGGGGAGGGTACCGGTATGGGGGCATGGTCATGCCTCCGTGGAACGGGTACGCAAAAGTATGGCAAATTTCTGGAACCGGTACACCCGAAGAGATGCAAACCAGCAGGAACCCACCTCTGCCCCCAGCCCCCAGGAGCACTCTATAAGCCTTCTAAAGGCTATGCATGCCCTTTTTTGGCAAAAAACAGGCTCCCTTTTTGCTCGTTTTTGCCCCCCAACCCCAGGAGCACTTTCCAGCCCTCTCAAACTCTACATGCCCCATTTTTCACAAAAAATGAGGCATGCAGAGGGTTTGGGAGGTCTGCAGAGTGCAAAAACTTTTTTTAAAATTTACCTCTTCAAATTCTTGGTGTGTCTTATACTCTGGTATGTCTTATATTCCGAAAAATACACTATATATGTATGTGTATATATGTAGAGGAAGGCTTCGACTTACAACCAGAGGTGGTATTCAGCCGGTTTGGACTGGTTCCAGTAATGGAAATTTTGAATAGTTCAGAGAACTGGCAACTACCTCAGTTCTGGTTGGCCCTGCTCTCCCGCCCCCTGTCCTATATGCCCTTGTTTTTTTAGCTAAGCTGATTTGCACAGCAGAGGCTGCCATGCCTCAGCTGAGCTAAAAACAGCTCAGCTCACCAGCACTGACACCAAGGCTGGTTTTTAAGTGTGTGTGCATGTGCGTGAAGCGTGCATGAGCGCAGCGCTCATTCATACAACCAGTAGGAAAAGATTTGGAATCCCACCATTGCTTACAACAGTTCATTAGTGACCATTCAAAGTTGCAACAGCACTGAAAAAATGTGACTTGTGACCATTTTTTCCATGCTTAAGCTATTTTTTTTGTACAGCTGAGAGACAAAAGTTGGGCTGAAATTTACCTTTTTGAAATATTTCCATGGGAGGAAATAGGAGCATCTCAAAACTGGAAACAAAATTGGAAGCTGAAAGGGAAGCAACTGGAAGCTCAGAGGAAAGCAACAACAAAGAATTATTTTTACTAAAAAAGTTAGTTACATTTGTCTTGGTTTGGTTTAAAGAAAGGGTAGCTAAGTATAATCAAGGTAGAAGCCTTACAGCCTTACGTGTTCCCTCTAAATCACAGGTGTCAAACTCACCGCATCATGTTGCCGTCATGTGATGTTTTTCCCATTCATTGTGTTGGGGAGGGCGTGGCCCGTGTGTGCCACATCCAACCTATAGGCTGCCAGTTTGACACCTCTGTATCTAAATCACATTCCCCTTGGTGGTGGTGGTGGGTCCGGCTTCTGTTACTGCTGGTTCACTCAGGGAAGTGCTTCGTGTATGTGCTTGATGCACGCTACCAGTGCATGCGCAATATTTAAAAAAATGTATTTTAAAAAACAAGGTGGCGGTGCGTTTGGTGCCACCGATAGAACCGGTTCAAGGGTGTGGCCGGCTAAGTTACTACCTACGCGGCCAAACTGGTACAAACCGGTAGGAACCCACCTCTGCCCTTAGTTTGGTCAAAGCTGCAGCTGCAGCTGCTGACTCGGACTCTTATTCTCTTTTCAGATGAAATATTTAAACTAATCAGCTACGATCTGATGCGAAACTGAAGTTTGGTAAAAGAAAGTTGCTAAAAAGAAAATCCGTTTCCTCTCACCATGAACACATACGACAATCCTTAAGTCTTCAAATTTGCAACGCAGAATAAGATACTTTGGATATCAATTTTCACTGCTTAAATGTTATATAGAAACATACATCAAATAATACGGTAACCAGAAAATAGCACTATATAAGGGGAGTTTAGACATGGAGGAAATTAAAAGCTAACCGCTCCTTTCTTAATCCACAAGAAGATTGTCTTTTTTAAAAAAATGATTAAAACCAAAGCTGAGCACATGTTAATTGAACCCGATGAAAGCGTTGAGGCTAGCAAGAAAAATGCATAGGTGCCTGATGCAGGAAACTGCATGATGGCTGCACAAGGAGGATTTGAGCAAGCAAAATAAGTCTTCTGTAATCAGGGTAAACAACACTGAATGCAAGTGTCAAGATTTAAAAATAAACAAATCATGAAGCATTAGGCCAGTATTTGAAGTAGTTTTCAGACCTCTTGGAGTAATTTAGATTCCTCTGGTTTTCAATACAGAGAAATCCTGATTGCTTCTAGGCAGACACATTCTATCTGCAGGTCAAATCACCGTTACTATTATTTTTTTTATGTCTAAATTACCACTACAAAATAAAAGTAAGCAATTAAATTTAAGGGGAGAAAAAGGAAACCAATTTCAGGAAAGTACGAGTTAGGTGAATGCAAAGTTGATATTCTGTGCAGGAGAAAAGGCTTTCAAAAGATAATACAATCTCAGCACTTCGCGTACCTTTGTTACCCCAAAGATGTGTTTCCCACACTGCCATTTAATTCGAAGTGGTTGTTTAAGACTGAACAGCACGAGGCTGAAGCAGGAGTGAAATACTACCGGTTCGGGCCAGTTCGCCCAAACCGGTGGTAAAAAAATGCTACCATTTGCCTGAAATGGTAGTAAAAAAAAATGCTTTTAAAAGTTTTAAAAAGTTCTGACAATCAGCTGTCCCCAACCATTGTTGGAACTTTTAAAAACTTTTTTAAGCATTTTTTTTACCACCTATTCGCCCAAACTGGGAGTTAAAAAATTGCTTTAAAAAGTTTTTTAAAAAGTTCCAATGATCAGCTGTGGGACAATCAGCTGTGCTCAGGAATCATCGGAACTTTAAAAACTTTTTTAAAAACTTTTTTAAAAACTTTTTTAAAAACTTTTTTAAAAACTTTTTAGAAAACTTTTTAAAAAACTTTTTAAAAAACTTTTTAAAAAACTTTAAAAAAACTTTTAAAAACTTTTAAAAACTTTTAAAACCTTTTAAAACCTTTTAAAACCTTTTAAAACCTTTTAAAAAACTTTAAAAAACTTTAAAAAACTTTAAAAAACTTTAAAAAACTTTAAAAAAGTATTTTGTTTGCTACCGATGAGCTGTGCGACAATCAGCTGTGCCTAAGGGTTCCTGCTTGTTGCAGGGGGCCATTTTGTGTGAAGTCCAGCTGCTTTTGCATTGTGTGTGAGTCAGTTGTGTAGCTTTTGTGTTATTTTTGTGTAAAGTGTGAGAGATGGTTTTTGAGATCTCTGTGACTCTGTGAGGTTCCTGCTTGTTGCAAGGGGCCATTTTGTGTGAAGTCCGGCTGCTTTTGCATTGTGTGTGAGTCAGTTGTGCAACCACACCGGTGGTGGGTTGCAGGTGGTACGCCCTGGTAGGGGTGTACCAGAGCCTGCCTTCTTTTAAGTCTTCGACACTTCAGCGCATGCACACAGCACATACAGCACCTGCGCAAAGCTCTGCTGGCTCACGGAGGCGCTCACGCATCCATGTGGATGCCACCAGGCTGGTACGGTTGGAACAGGATCCGGAACCCACCACTGACCCACACCCGCCCGGTCACATGTCCACCAATCCACACCCACCAAGTCACAACCACAGAACACAGTAGGAAAATTTTTTGAATTTCACCACTGGGCTGCAGATGGATGAAGAGCAATAGAGCCATTTGAAAAACAGCCCTAAAATATATTATAAACACCTAGAGTCTGAGGAGGAAAAATAGAAGCTACTTCTGGAGGACAGAACTTGCTGCAATAATATTAGAAGTAAGGAAAACTCCCAGGTATTATTTTAGGAACATAAAATAGTGACTTAGTCTGTCTCTTACTCAATCTTAAATCTGCTTCACGGTCATACTAAGTCATTCCCTGTTAACTGTGGCTTAATTAAGAAGCCCTAATTGGCAGTGTTCATATAGCACCCTGTGCTTTACAACATGTAATTGGCTGAGTTTTCAGTGCTAAGGAAACCACGTGGCACCTAGCCAATATGTAAAGCCATGTGCTCCAAGCACCCAGTTCGCTAAACTGTTTTCCAGTTTAGTTTGGAAAGACTAGAGATTTAACCTAAGACAATTTCATATGAAGTAGGTGTTCCACCTAAACTGTGGCTGTAAGATAAAAATGCAGGCAATGTATCCTTTCTTAATATTAATATTCTTGTGCAAAGCTGCTTAAATTCACTTCAAGGCAGAGGCTTGACCTCTGAGTGATGTGCTTTCTTTCATGGAAGAGAAGAAATGAGACTCATGTATCTTGAACTGTTTTGAGCCAATGCTAAAGAGAAGGCTTCTCTCAGTGCAATGGTATTTACTGAAACCACTCTGTCTGGAAGATTTTCTGTGTGTTCTGAAGTTACTCCAGCTGGGTGGCTTCAGGGCACTACAGAGATTTGCCCACAACACAACCAGCCTGGAAGATATTTGGCACATGAGCTGCAAGCTGAGCAGCTTCAGTGCAGGCTAGAATTTCCTGCAGTTTAGTAAAGCCACCCAGTGTTTGGTCAATGCAACAGAAGAAAGTGCCTCTAGTTTTCTTTCACAGTGTGAGCTCTGCAGAAGAAAGCTAAGAAGGAGGATACAAGCAGGACAACCCGAAGCAACACGGTCACTTTGCTTTTAAGGCGGTTGTGTTGCCTTAAACCGTTGCCCGGTCTTAGTATCTATTTATCAGAAAAGTAACAACGATTTTCACTTTATTATATTAGATGCACAAAACCTGAGCTTGAGGTGGGAAGAGCAGTCAGAGAAAAGAAAGAATCTTAAGGGCTAGATTATGAATCTAGCAGGAGCTATCTTTGGCCTTTTGAGGAATAACCATCTCCATCTAAGGGCTTCTGTCCACTCAAGAAGATCAAGATTGGTCGATTTACTTCAAGTACAGTATCTTCTCTTAAGGTTGCTGGGTGAGTGTGGCCATGGTGGGTGTGGCATATTTGCCCTCCTGCACCAAGGGGTGGGCATTTTTACCCTCCCCAAGCTTTGAAAGCTTTTTTTGAGCCTCCATGAGGGCAAAAACGGCCTCCCGTGGGATATGAAGGCCCTCTGAAGGCCATAAACTAGCCTGTTTCTGGACATCTGGAACTTCTGAGAGGCCCATTTTTTGCCCTCCCAGTGCCTCTGTGTGGTCCCTGCACTTACCTGGCATCTAAAATGGGCCACACGGAGACCCCTGGGGCGGGTGGGGCCAACCAGTCCTTGCAACCCCCAGTTCGGTGAACCAGATGTCAAATTAGCATCCAGTTTTTCTAAACCAGTCCGAACCAGCTGAATCCCACCCTGGGTTACTTCCTGGGATCAGATTAGCTCTTACCCAGTTGGCCTTCAAAGAAATAGCCATTAAAACATAGTTTTTAAAGAGAGTGGATCTGATCAGATCAGCTGCTCCATTCATGCTTTATGTTTAAGTCTTCTTCGGACGGTTAAACTTTACCTAATTTAGTTGAAATTTTTCTTTTTTTGTTATATACTTCTTCCTCATTGTTTTCATTGAAAAGGAAGGAAGTGAATTGCTCACTCATAGTCATTTTAGATTAAAGATAAGCCCTAAGAAGTAAATAACCAATCAACATTCAAATGGACGGATTATTTTTTTTCTTCCAGACACAAATATCATAAATGAATTATTATAATAAATACAAACAAAAGATAAAATGTACCCTATATATTCTGTGCGTCTGTTTGCATGTGTATGAAAATAAGAACAGATATTTTGAAATATTTGTGGATTATAGATTAGAAAGCTACTTTATGATAATCTGAAGGAAGAATGAGTGAATGTACCACCAACATTTCTATAATTTTTTATTAATCGGTTAGATATTCTTGAGACAGTTATGAAGATAACAGCGCCCTCTGCTGTTTGAGGTCATGGCATAGGACAGTGATGGTGAATCTTTTTGGCACTAAGTGGCCAAAACAGAACGTGTTTTTGCCTGCTTTTCAGGCTGTTTTCAGGTGGTCTGGCACCTGTGAAGACCAGCTGTCCAGCGCACATGTGCGCACCAAAAACCAGAAGTGCAGCTGGTGACAGCATTGCCCACAGAGAGGGCGCTGCATGCCACCTCTGGCATGCGCGCCATAGATTCTCCATCATGGGCATAGGAGATGGTAAGCACGTTACTCAAGAATAAGTAATCAGATGTCCTGGTGATTTAAATATGCTGAAGGCTGAAGGCTTCAAAGTTACCAGAGAAAAGAGCTTATTTCAGAACAAGTCCTTCTTCAGAAAAAGCTAAAGTGCTATTTTTGAAATCTGGAATGAAATCAATAGTGTGTTCCCATGGGGTCAATTGTCACTGAAGAATGTTTTCAACAAAGCACTTGGTTTAAAACATTTGCATTTACGTCAAATAATGACCAGCCTTTTAAATTCTGTATTACTGCAGCTTATCCTTTATAGCCCTGTCAGAAAATCGCTACATATGGTATTAAGACCTTTAATCAATAATGTGAATTTGTATTCATTTGAGTGAGGATGAGAGTAGCTACAGAAAAAGGTTATAAAGACATTTACTTCAATTTAAATATAAACTGAGGTGTAAATGTTTGTTCTTAGTAAAAAAAAAATCTAACTTTCTAAAATTAATAATGACATTACTTACAGTATATATAAACTATGGCTCATAGATACCATATTGCAAAATGACTAACAATAACCCATTAAAGTCTTTGTTTTGCTGAATGTTATCTCCCTAATCATTTTTTAAATTAAAAGAATCTAGAAACCTAACATTAGCTATGGCAATAGCACTTAGACTTATATACCACTTCACAATGCTCTCTAAGTGGTTTACAGAGTCAACATACTGCCCCCAACAATCCTCATTTTACCTCAGAAGGATGGAAGGCTGAGTCAACCTTGAGATGGTCAGGATCGAACTCTCGGCAGTGAATAGTGAGTTAGCCTGCACTTCTGTATTCTAACCAGAGTCAAACAAGGAGTAGAAGGAGTAGAGTTCCATGTGTTGGTAAAGACATTTTTTGGACATCAAGAAAGATGTTGCATGGATACTTTTACCGGCAAGCAAAATATTGGGGACTGAAACTCAAGAGAAAATTATGTAGAGAAAAATGTGAAAAATTACCAGTGAACTCACCAAAGCTTTAATGTTCTCATGAACCTTATTTGTAGCACCCTGAACAAAGGCATCCAACAATGAGCTTCTTCTACAGAGTGGAGGCCCCAGGTATGAAGAGACATCTAGGGTCTGTAAGAGGCCCTTTCAAGAGTTAAGAGGACTCTTAGTAATAGAGACCATTCCAAAACAAAATAGAAAAAAGGGACAATAAGGTGACTGTTTCAATAATTTCTTGCATACATCAGAAACTATAGCTCTCCATAATATGTACTGGCTCCAGATCTGTATTCAAAATTCTGGGTTCTATATTTATAATCGGGCAGAGAAGAAATATGCTTTCAGAAATGGTCACTGCCTCCCTGGCTTGTATATGACAAAACAGATTGTCATGCCAGCTGCTATTTCTACCATTCATATTTTTGGCTAGGTACCTAAGTAGGAGAAGGAACACTTTTCCAAATTTTGCTGAACAGAGGAATTAGATGAAATGGAATTTGCTCTTGAAATCTCTATCAAAGAAAAGAAATTTGAAATGCATGGAGTGGTGTTCAAGGGAGCCAGCATTTGAACATTAAGTTCTTGTTTTTCATTGTATAACCATTTCTCCAAAGATCTATAATGTTCTTTAAATCCCAAGGGAAGAAATTATGACAGAATTTCTCCATATAGTGTTTTTGTCTGTGGCAATGTTACCATTACCAATTCGGAAATGCCCTGCCTCTTAAAAAAATGTTGAAGATATTTTTTTTTTTCATTTGGAGAAATTCAAATAAACCATCTACAGATAAATTTGGTGGGAAAAGTTTGAAAGGCTATCTGTACAAATGCCTCTAGTTCATATTGCCCTCTCCGGGCATGGTGGAAGCAAAATGGAAATGATCTAATTTTAGGAAAAGGAAGCATTCACATGGCAGATAACATAGAACAAGGAAAAAGGAGTCAGGTATTAATCATCTGTTAGGGATGTACAAACCAACCAAGATCTGATCTTACTTTGTGATTCAAGAATCAACAGTGTGGAGATCTGATAAAATGTTCAACCAGATGCTACGCCTGACCAATGAGAAAAGTACTCTGCTCCAACTTAAAAATAAAAACTTCCAAAAACTGTTTAAAAAAGTAAACTCTTATTAAAAATCAAAGACTTCATCAGTCTTGGACTGTTTGTTTTTCATGGTTGGCAAACTGGTTGGCATGGCTCATTGGCAGGTTGGTGATGCGAAAGGATGCCATTTAACTGGTCCTTGTGATGTACTGCACAAAATTTCCAAAACGGAGATCTTAAAGGATTTAAGTTCACCCTTTTACCTTCTGACCATTCATGGCTTTCTTGGCAGCTAGGCTTGGCATCTCATCTTTGGATCTGGGAAATGTTTCATTATGAGAATGAAAACGAAGAACATTACCATAAATTGTGGTCGCACAGTGGTGAGAATGCAATATTGCAGGCTACTTCTGCTGCCTGCTGGCTGCCTTCAATTTGACAATTTGAATCTCACCAGGCTCAAGGTTGACTCAGCCTTCCATCCTTCCGAGGTGGGTAAAATGAGGGCCCAAATTGTTGGGGGCAAAATGCTGACTCCTTAAACCACTTAGAGTGGGTAAAGAACTGTGAAGCTGTATATAAGTCTAAATGCTATTGCTATCTAATGTCAAGTCTTGACATTCTGATAGGCAGGATTTATGGAAGTAGCAAAACATTGGCTGACTGTTCATGGCACTATCAGAGACATCGTCACAGCGCTATTTGTCATCACCTTGACCAGATAAGGACAGAAGTTACAAACATGTTTGAGAGTAAACAAAATCAAAAGCATTGGTGTAACAGTTTTCAGCACTGTGTCTTGGTTGCCCAGGTTTGTGTGCCATGAAAGGTTCAGGGTTTTTTTTTTTTGCCAATTCAGAAACCCCTCCAAAAATGATAGAAAGTGTTGTGCAGGTAGAATTCAGTCTCTGTGACATGACCAGATGGACTGCCCCAATTTCTTATCCTGAATCCCAAAAACCCATGACATGGGACTTCTAGTTCTGTGACCCAGAAGTCCTGTCTATGAGAGCTATGTGGTGAGATGAAAAAAGTTGAAAACCATCACATTAAAGCAGTGATTTCAACCTTTGCCATTTTAAGGTATGTGGACCTCAACTCCCAGAATTTTCCTAGCCAGCTTTTAGTGCACCAAATATGATTCAAGGACATCTAATCCAACTCATCACTTTAAATTGCCTTACAGACCAGACTCACATTTCAATTCAAGGGATAAGTTGCTTGATTCACCTTCAAACTGAACTGCCCCATCCAAAACTGTGTAGTCCTTGCATCTCTAGGTATACTACGTCACTACCACATAGGGTTTGGGCACTGCTCCTCAATGCAGCTGGTTTTCTTTGATCCCATGCCATCAGTGTCTTTGGGCAACCAAACTGATTTCCTTCTGGCATGACTGTCCCAAATTTCAAATGTCAAAAGCTGCACTTTGCTTGAGGTCTGAAAGGCTTGGGTGAGTCATATTCTGCAATGGCTGTGCAAATAACATTGGAAGACAAGAGGAAGACCTGCAGTTAAACAATGGTCTGACAAAAAACATCTGAGTCCAAAGCAAGGATGAGGTTGGAGAAAGCATCTGAGAAGGAACTCTCCCTAGTTATCTGAAATGTAAAGGCAAGGGAGGGGGGGAAGCAAGAAGGGGTGGGATTCTACTGGTTTGGACTGGTTCGGGTGAACCGGTAGCTCTGACCATCAGCTGGAAGCGAACCGGTTGAACCTGCTCCGACAATGAAATGGGCCCACCTTCCTACCTCTGTGCTTAACTCACCTATATCTTCTCAGCTGATTGCCATGCCTCAGCTGTTTTTCTCCCCAGCATTAATGCGGAAGTTATTTTTTGTCAAAACTGTGCATGTGCGCACAGTGTGCGTCAGACGGGTGCACAAGTGAAGCGAACGTGCATGAGGGAAGCGTGCGATCACCGAACCGGTTCTTAAACCGGTAGGATCCCACCATTGCTTGCAAGGTTCTGTTACTGCAATCTTACAATCAAGATCATGTTTTAGGACTCATGGTTTTTGTTCCTTGTCTGGACTTCCTCAAAGGGCTGATAGAGATGCACTGGTAGGAACTCACACTAGCACTTGTACCTCACCTCTCTTTTTCTGCCATTTGTAATATCTTGGGACTTCCATGTGACCCTTGCACCAGACTTTGGGCAGCCAGGCCAAAACTGCCTGGTAAGTAGATTGTGATGTCAGCTGGCTGTTCTTTCAGAGGTTATATGAGTATCATTCTGGGTTGTTGCGACAATGGTGTTGACAGCTTGGGGAGGGCTTGGCTGTGCTCCTCTGGCCATTTCAAAGTGCCCATAGACCACCCAGAAATCTAACGGCATGATGATGGCTCACTTGGAGCTGTTTATGGTGCTTTCAATTACTATGTGCCTTACCACTGCTTGAGGCCTCTGAGGGAACAGAACGGGACACACGAAGGAAGCGTACACCAGTTAACCACATTTCTGGCAGCCTGACTGGCCCAGCATTCCTCCTCCTATGGAGGAACTCCAGCAAACCCACAGGAATGCAAATACAGCCACTTTTCAAGGTTGCCAAGTGTACAGGGCAGGAGGATTCCATCATGCTTAGGATGGGTATCGGAACACCCTGAAACTGCCGTACTTAACTCTCCATTTTAAATGCATTGTTATATTTTACCTTGCTAGATATTTTTTTCCTAAAAAAAAAATGCCTGGCTTGAATTGGTTTTGAACAAAAGGCACCTCAGCTGAAAGATGCCATTCGAAAATTAACATCTTGTGCCCAGATTCTGAACTCAAGTGAAAATTTTTTTTTTCAGACACAGCCCTTCAGTTTGACTTGAAAAGGTATAGTTAATCAGAATGCCTGCTTCTAAGTAATTCTGGCTCGTGAATAGGATGGAGGTACTTTATTTCATGAACAAAAGACTGCTGCTAAAAATGTCCCCCTCTGCAGGTCAGTTTCCTATTGTCTACTCTGTTGTGTCTTGTCCTTCATATTCTTTATCTTGATACCATTGTGAATTGGGTTACACTATTTAGGCTCCGAGGGAAACTGCTCTCCATTCTTAAGAAAAACAGTTTTGTTATCCCTCTGCAGTAACCATGGCAATAGCAATAGCACTTAGACTTATATACCACTTCATAGTGTTATACGGCCTTCTCTAAGTGGTTTACAGAGTCAGCATATTGCCCCCAACAATCTGGGTCCTCATTTTACCGACCTCGGAAGGATGGAAGGTTGAGTCAACCTTGAGCCAGTCAGGATCGAACTGCTGGCAGTTGGCAGAAGCTTCCCTTTTTTTCTGCAAATGAATTGAGGAAAGTCATTTTTTTTAACGTGAAACAGTTGTTAGTTTTTTCAATCTGAAATTGATCACAAGTAAAAGGAAACTGTCTGGACTGTGCATGCTTCAGAAATGTTTTGAAACACTTGCTTTTACTTTGTGCAAGTACGGTGCCTGTCCTCTAGTCCCTAAGACAGCTCCAGTTTTCTTCAGGCTATCACACAAACATGGCAAAAAAGCCCTGCCATTTTAATGAAATGGTTCCTTATACTCAGGTTTGGGCTGCTATGGGTTTGCTTGGGTTTGGGAGAACCCGTAGCTAACCTTTTGGCCAGTTTGGAGAATCTCCAAATCCCACCACTGGATGGCCACGTCCACTCCCACCTCACTCCTCCTCTCCCAGGAGTCTCCATGCAGCCCGTTTTGGATGTGAAGTAAGTGAAGGGCCCACACAGAGGCTCGGGAGGGGGGGGGGAATGGATCTCCTGGAAGTTCCGGAAGGACAGAAACGGGAAAGCCTCTGGAGCCTGGGGAAGGTGAAAATGCTCCCCCTGGCTGTGGTGCAGGAGGCTGACTAGGCCATGCCCTCGAGGCAGAGAACTCATTGCTGAAATTTTTGAAGCCCACCCCTGCTTATATCTGTTGGTTCTGCTAATGTCTCATGAAAATTAGCCCAATGACCCAGTATTTGGTTTAATGTACTTTAAATTAAAATGTGAAAGCAAAAGTTTATTTCAAAGGGTAGCATCAATTGAGAACCCAGGGCAGAAGGAGGTAGTCAACTATGGTCATCTAAGAGCCTCTGGCTTTGGATTAGATCATGCCCATACTCACACAACCTCTTTTCCCATGGATCCCAAACTTCTCTTGTTTTATGTAGGAACTGAGGGATGTGAAATAGTTGAAGGGACACCCAGAGCACCAAAGGAGGATAGCAAAGAGAAACCCAAACCAGCATGAGTAATAGCTGCTATTAAGATCTATCTTGTGGTAGTAAGGGTGGTGAAATCAGTATTACATCAGAGGATAGTCATCTGGGTACCCTGTTCAAGGTAACGTAGCTCTTCTGAGGATGACTGATTTGGAAATTTACTTGCAGGGCTGCTGGGAGGAATATGCTTGGCATCTGTTGGACAAAGTTGCTCAGATTTGCTCCTGGTTGGACAGTAAGTTAAATAAGTCCATCTACTTACCAGTAAAATCAGTGAAGCTTATTTCTGAGTAAATCTGTCTCAGACTGTATTAGAACACTTTAATGTTTTGTATAAATTTATTAAACAGAACTGTGTTTTCAATATCTGTATAGCGAAAGATCTAGGTTTTTTAAAGGGACATTTTAACACATATAAGATTCATGTGCCAGGTTGTCTAACATTCAGTACATATATATTTGGAATAGTCCAATGTTTCTAGAATAAGTTTTAAGAATTAGAGCAGTGTTTCTCAACCTTTGCACTTTCAAGATGTGTGGACTGCAACTCCCAGAATTCCCCAGCCAGAAGTTCCAGCCTGTTCTTCTTCTAGTGTCAGGCCAAGTAATAATCTTCATTTGAAGACAATTCTTATTCCAATAGAATGTGACCTAACATAACATTTTAGAGTAGCTTTACCCAACGCAAGCATTCTTCAGAAGTGTGGATGTCATGTCCAAAAATTCACTGCAAATATTGGTAAGAATTCTGGAAATTTATATTTTAAGAAAATAAGTAGTTTGAAGAAAGGTGTAGGGTAAGAGCTAAAACCATTTTTTTTCAATGGGGATAAGCTAGAAGATTTTATATATAACAATCTTAACAATCTTTCTGAAGAAATGTACTTGAAACTTCCCTTGAAACCCATGAGCGCAGCACATTAGCAAGCACAAACATTTGAGCTGGTTCAACTAAAAATGTTCTTTACTCTTTTTATTTTTAGCACAATCTTTTTTTAAAGATAGTTCTAGAAGTAAAATTAGCATGCACTTGCAAAGAAGGAAACATGGACATTTTCATATGTGTGTGGGGGGTGTATATATATATTTATAATTATCTCATATAAGAAAAATAATTTAACAGAATTAGGAATAGAATATTTTTTTGCACAACACTATTAATAGCATTTGTATGATATACACATGACTATCAGACACTTGACAGCTAATAGAAATTGTTGAAATAAGCCACACAGTCATCAACCAACAAGTGGAGGCATCTCACACATTCAACACAACTCTCTCTTCCACACAAGTTTATATACACTGAGTAGGTCGTTAAATATTGCACTGATTGGCCCAAGATCCCTCAGATTTGAGGTGTTGAAAAATAGAAAAGAAATCTATTTTTAAGTAACATCTTCATGCAACATTTAAGACATTTCAGTTACACAAACACTATTAAAGAGTATATACATTCCGACAGTCCAACTGAATCACAACACATTAGCTGACGTTATTCACGATATGTTGAACAGGAATCACAGCACAGGTTCTATTTAACACTAGTTTGCAAGGTCACGTGTCAGGATTCCCCATTCCTGCCAATTCATCATGGTTAGGTGGTAAGCAAATCCTAGGATCAGTTTCGTATGTTTGGAAAGAGAGATTAGGTGGTCAAAAAGTTAAGGTCAGTCTCTCCTTTAAAATGCCAAGTGGATCCTGTGTTCAGGATCCTGCCATCTGCTGCCACTGTAAATATAGATTGTACAGGTTGGGAAATTACTAGAGGCACTTGCTAGTGACGAGATGAATTTCTTGGCAAGTTCCACGTAGCAGAAGAGACAAGAGGAGAGGAGAAGAAAAAGGAGGGGGACTGGAACTGTACAGAGATTGATACCACTAAACTGAGAAGGGAAATGAGTTGCCATGAGAAATAAAATATATTTGGTAAAGTGGGACTTGAGCATTTACATACAGTAAATAAGTTTTAACAGTGATAAAAACAAAGTTCTCTTAACCTGAATTGAGCATATTGAATTCAAGTCTTTCAAATGTAAAACTTAAAAAAAAAACCTACTTGCCTGTGGGAGGTGGGGGATGAGATTGAAATATGACTGACCTATTTACATGAAATAAATAAACATTGGCCAGCTATAATTATGGGAATTATAATGCTGGAATTCAGCATAGTATTTCTGATTCTCAAAGCTGTTAGTACAAAGCTATTTGCTGTATTTGGGAAACAATGTTCTATTGGCTACAGAGCCAAGATTGGCCATATTCCTGTGAATTCCAATATGTCTTATCATTATCTAAGTTAGACAGGTCTGGTTGGAGGTTGGAGTTCAACATCAGGAGGGGCATATATGGCCCAATGCCCACTCCTGGTCTAAACTTTTTAGTAACTTATTAATTGAATGAAATGGATGTTTTATGAGTAACCAAAGCTACCTGAGATGTGAATGTTTTTGGCCTTTCTAATATACATACAAATATATGAGAATCTTCCCATATCAAAAACAAGCAAAATCTACAAAAGGACCCTCGGGGTCTTGTCATTCTATAATAGCCCTGGTTTGACAAAATCAACATTCATAGTTGCCACACAGGCTTGTTTCAACAGACAAAAGTTCAAGCTGAGGACAGATCAACATCGGTTTGTATAGGATAATTCAGAGTTCAGTCCAGGTTTTACTGGATGTCTCTAGCACAATTTGGGTGGGGACATATGCAGATTTTGCCATCACAGAAGCAATTACATTATTTGATCCACATTCAAATGAAAATATAGTGGTACTTGACAGGAAAAACAAAACTTCAATCTACATTGAAAACTAGCTCTAGTAACTGTGATTGACAAAAAACGGACATCAACAGACATGAATCTTGCATCACCGTTACATTTCTTAGAAACCATGACATTCCAAGAAGGTTGCAAGTTAGGAGCAAACTCCAGTGAACGTAGTGCACCACAGCACTCTATTCTTAAAATAAGTAAGGTGCAGGCAGTACAGCTGGATGTATCAGAGCTGAGCTGACCAGAAAGAAAAATCGAATCTTTCAGACTCAAGCTCTGGAAAGGCCACATACTGTAGATCTAGCTGTTCAGGTAGTGTTCCATGTCAGTCGTCTTTGACCAGGTGCCCTTTAGTGGCACTGAGCTAAAATATCCCTAACTCTCCAGCCAGCATGCTTGCTTGCTGGTGAATGATAACTGTAGTCAAGCATCTCTGAAAGTTGTTGGGTTAAGGGAGGCTGCACTATGCAGTGTATTGAAGGCTAATTAAGTTCACAATAATGCAAAACCATTTCAGGAGAGTATTAAAGAAAGATAAAAGCATGCTCAGGTCTTCACAAAGAAGGATTAGCTATATGAAGTGAACATGATTTCAGAGTGGCAAGGCAAAGTTCAAGAAGAACTTTCGAAGCAAGGTCTAACTATTTGCAATGAGTTGGGGAGAAGAGTTTAATCATGTCCAGCTCCTTTGGAAGCTCTCTCCTTCTTACCTTAGCAATGGACCAATCAAACTTACCACCCAGAGCAGTAAGTTATCTGTGCCACTCTTCTTTTGTGATGTCATTAGCACGATCGTATACAAATCTATGGTATATATATATATACCATAGATTCATATTATATTATATAAATAATATAACTTTGTAATTCAGGTAGCACTATAGCCTTGGGAAAAAAATCTCAGTTTTCCAGGAACAGTAGTTTCTTAAATGTCAGGGAAATATACAATCCTGGTTAGAAAGCACTTTGCCAACACAGATACTTAATCCTGCAGAAAATATGTTCCAGTATCAATCATTTGGAAAAGCCCTCTGTATAAGTATGAAAGTATAAATGGTTCCATTAACAGTCACATACATTGCAGCTAAGAGAAAGGAAACATTTTGACAGAAAGGACAGACCAAGCTATTCTGCATTTTGTACATCAAGCAAACAGTTTTATATATAAGGTGGGTTTTTTTTGCTTTTTGTTTATGTGCTGTCTTGAATTAATGGCACACAAAATGACAAAGAACATTTGTAATTTCATAAAGTGAGTTTAAACCCCAAATTATTAATTTATTGATAAGATACGTAAGACCTTTGATAGATTCTGTTTGCATTATGTGTTTATGGACAATATATTGTAAGTGTTTGACTCACACATCTGTGGTAAAATTACCTACAAAAGGAGATTTTATGAAGAAACCGTATGCTCCTGCAGGGAGCAAAACACTCGTGAATGTAATTTACTGCAATTTTCCTAATTAAATTTCTTGATTAAACATTGTTTTCCCCATTACCTCCTCTTTTTTGCTCACTCAATCTCCACCTCCATTCTGTAACAATAAAGAAGCAAAACATTGGTTGCTATCTGGTTTTCTAAACTTCAGTTTGATATTTTTATAATCTTGTTGTATGTATTCTTAAATGATTTTAGTGCATTTAAAAGATTTTATCTAGACTAGCAAAAGTTGTTCAGTAGGAATCATGGAACGACAACAGCCAACTCATTCCTATTGTTTCAACTAATGACAGAGGGATTTTTAATTTGGTCTGTAACCTTTGCATGAATCAGCAACCTGCACTTTATTTGTAGGAAAGAAGAAATTATCCTTTTTTGGAATGTATTTCACTTGTACATAGAATGCATATAATGTACCTCAGAAAGTTGCTTACTAGATTATGTATATTAGGAAAAATTGTAAATATCATGCATATAAAAGCCTCCACCTACAGGCTGAAGTGGTGCAACCTACACACATATATTTACCACTTCCATAGAGTCTAACCTACATTCACTTTTTAAAAAATAGCTAATTTCTACATTCCAGTCTGAACCAGCCCCTGGCCCAAAGTTGTCACTTGGCTATATAAATTGCAAAAACTGGTGGTCAAATCAGGACCACAGTGGATAAATAAAAAAATTAATTTTCCCTCCCCTTCTTTTAGGTTTTGATTTGGATTAGATTTTTTGCACTTATTCTAGAGCACGGGTGTCAAACGTTGCCATATCACGTTGATGTCACATGATGTTTTGTGATGTTTTTCCCATTTGCAAAGCTGAGATGGGTGTGGCCCTGCATGAAAGGCATTTGCTCCGCGGGCCACCAGTTTGACACCCCTGTTCTACCTAAAGAAATATATTAATGGGCCCAGAGAGGCCAAAGTCAAAGGATGCTCTGAGACATTTGGGCCAGTTAAGACAAGAAAAAGATAATAGTAGTGATATAGGAGTTGCCTGAACTATGTAAAAAGTATGGACATAGAATGTTCAAACGCTCCTTATTGGTGCATTGCACGTTTTTGTAATAGTCTCTTAGCATTTCAGGAGCTTAGTCCCAGATTCACACCTTTTAATTATCTGGGCACCAATTTGAAGTGGGAAAGAAAAATAGAGAGGCTAGTAATAAGGGTATTTTTATGTACTGTGTGTATGTATATGTGTGTGTGTGTGTGTGTGTGTATCACAATATGTCACATATATATATAAATAAGCAGGGCCAAAATAGAAGTGCCTCCCCTAATAATAGGCAGCCATGGTTACATTGGCCAGAAATTCAAGAAATTCATCTATACATGGGATACATTGGGTTAAATCTTACTCTCCTTTTGTAGCAATAACAATCAGATATATGGAAGATATTTCCTTGCAATTAACTATATTTTTAATTTCCATCTATTACTCTTGATCAATCAACCTGGAATTTAATCCATATTTAAAATGGGATGTAATGAAGAATGATAAACGTAATATTTATTTGGGAGCCACACTAATTTGAAGGCTTTTGACCCAAAGCAGTGAAGATGAAACATGGAGGTTGAGATAAAATTGTTTCCCACTTTCAGAAAGAGAACTAATTAACATAGTGTGAAGTAAATATCTTGGCACAGGGGACTATAATTAAAATATTTGGCACATTGCCCTGGTAAATTCATCCAGAGATTTCATAATCATTTGATGCAGTCTATTTTTTGTGATTGTTGAATATCTTGTTGCTACTAATGTTGTTAATAATAATAATAATAATAATAGTAATCAGAAACCATCCAAATTTAGATAATCTCCTTAAAAGTTGCAAGAAAATAATCAGGGTCAAATTATTGCTAAAAGCAAATGATTCAGTCGAGACCTTTTATAGCTCCTGATGATATCAATGAAAGGGGAATGGAAAGGGAAAACACAATTTTATAAGAACAGAAAAATGACTTTCCCATGAGAAATAGGGAATCTAGTTTTAGGAATCGGAAAAGCAGTACTTCAATAGATGAGTCTCCACTGTTGTAATATTCCTTTACAATAGATGTATCACATTGAAATTATAAGGGTGGTCTTTAAACACATAAGAGTTCTATGGGCATGTTATAGTTACAGCTACTATCTTGCTGACTCTTGTTTCTAAGTGGTGGTCTTCGTAACGTTTTAGGACCATGTAATGGCCAACATAAAGGAAATAAGGAAATGTTGGAGCTACTGACCTAAACTTGTAGGAGAGCTTCTGTGGCAATGGAACATGAGATGTACAGCCTGTAAGACTAATCAATTAATAAATGACTAGCAATGTAAAACAGGATCACTGCAGATATCATGCTGTTAAGTTTGGCTGGACTTTTAGAAAACTAAAAGCCTTAACAATTTACTCTTTCATGACCAAGGATATTCCACAGGGACGATGTTAAAAAAAAATGCATTTAAAGATCATAGAGTCCATGTATACAAAACAGTTGTGAAAAGACATCTAAATCACTTTCCTCTTATTATGCTCCTCCTGTGTTGATGCTACTTGTATCTACTACCTGCAGTTTCTCATTAGTCAGGTATTATATGTACTTGTGAAGAGTTGTTTTGAATGAACTTGCTAAGCCCTTTAAAGATTGACTGCATTTAATTTTATATGTCTGTGTTTGATATGTAAACAAACATACAAACTGTATTGGAAATCTTAAAGTATTTTTCGTAGTGCAAGTAGGGGACAACACCTGCTGTCTAGATGTCGGGCACCATTGTGCATTTTATATGATAGTGTGAATCCCTATTTTTAATGGTTTTTTTTTAAATGCCCCAGATCAAATCCCCTGAGATAATATGCAAAAATGCTGAAATCTCACAATATTTTTTTTGCAGTCTCCTTAGATGCTATAAGAATCCAGATATCTGTAGATATAATCTTGCTGTCTCCTTTTCTCTAATGAGAAGAGGCACTATGGGGGGGAAAAAAAGCTCTGTTACATTTTATTATTTGCATATGGACATCTGAATTAAACTTATTTTCCAAATTAAGCAGGACAGTCAGTTCTACTAATTGAATCAGATTGGAATTCTCTAAATCTTTTCAAATGATTTGGAAGTTTTCTCCAAATGGTTTCTGAATTTCAACTTGAATAAACATAATTAATTTGATTTGAGCATTGGAATAAAATTGGATTAATTTTCCTTGAATCACATTGACAATTTAAACAGGATTTTGTCTACTTCATACAGACTTACTCCAATCTGTCTATCTTTCTTAACAATTGTCTTCATGTGATCAGTAGAGGTTATATATCGGTTTTTCTTAATGAAACTGAATTAAATGTTGCAATAAATGTGATCTAAATAAGCCAAACACTGTGCAATAGTGTTTGGCTATGGATCCACTTTACCTGGGATTCTATGGTGAACTACAATGAATTGGTGGACCAGACCAAAGAAATGGGCAACTAGAACAAACATTAAATGTAATACCATTTTAACTGAATGATAATGAAAATGAAAAACATGCAAGCAATGAAATTGCCCTAGAATGTACAGTATTTAATAATTTTCTAATTCAGTCACATTAAGAATCATAATAGGATGGACATTTTTGGAAGGACTCTGGGAATTGCATCTAAGGTTTTAGAAGGACTGCATAGACAAATTCTGGTCTAATGATGGATGGGACCTTGCCAGATAATCAGTGCTGATAAAAAAAATCCAATTGGAAGTAGGCAGGTAGCAGGTTTTTGCAAAACCTATTTCTGAACTTGTGTATCTTGGCTTTGAGTAGGAGACCACACTTACAATGTAAATAAAAGCGTGGCATGCTTTTAATTATTTAGGCCAGGGGTGTCCAAACTTGGGAACTTTAAGACTTGTGGACTTCAACTCCCAGAATTCCCCAGCCAGCATGGCTGGCTGGGGAATTCTGGGAGTTGAAGTCCACAAGTCTTAAAGTTCCCAAGTTTGGACACCCCTGATTTAGGCACACCATATGATTTCTCTAAAAGTGCCAGTTCCCTGCCACATGGAGCCATTCATCTTCTGGCAAGTTATCTAAATAATATACAGGTAGTCCTCAACTTACGACCATTTGTTTAACAACCATTCAAAATTTGAACTGGTCCTTGCTCTTCTGACTGCCTCAGCGTCCTTGCAGTCATATGATTAAAATACAGGCACTTGGCAACCAGCATATATTTATGATGGTTGCAGCTTCCCATAGTCACCTAATCACCATTTGTGACTTTCCCAGAGGGCTTCTAATAAGCAAAGTCAATGGGAAAAGGGTGAAATTTGCTTCCTGACCACATGACACAGTTAATGACTGCGGGGGGAAAAAGGTTAATAAAATCAGACACAACTCCCTTAACGACTGCATCGCTTAGCAATGGAAGTTCTGGTTGCAATTGTGGTTATAAGTTGAGGACTACTTACGGTTGCCTTTGCAGAATCGCATTGCTACACTTCAGCAGTTTTTATGTTGATCCAGAATGCTGAATAATGGAACTCATATTTCTGAACTACTTGGTCATTGCCCTGGAATAAATAGCAACAACTGAAAATGGGTGATGGATGGAAGAGTCAAAACCAGGCAGAATTTATCCCGGAGGTCACAGCACCAGCTGAAGCAGCGATAGATTTAGAAGGAACAAAGGAAAGGTCACAGAGAAGACAAGCAGCCATCTAAGCTTTGAGGCCAAATGTAGAGAAATTAGAGTGTCCTTTCTTTACACATTTGTAACTTTGAATACATCTTTTACCAGGAGTGGACATTAAAGAAGAGGTATACTCCTCTGAAATGAACCAGTAAGACATTATAAATAAAGGCATATAGACCTAGGTAAATACTCTATTGGCCAAAGAACACACTGGAGTTGCCTTGGTTGACAATGATGTTATTAACAGCCACAGGTGGGTTGCTGCTGTGGTGCAGGGGTCTCCTTTAGTCTTGTGTTCTGTTTACCAGCAGCAATAGCAGGATCGGTCTCCAGACTTTCAGACATTTTGTCACAGATGATATCCACAAGCCGTTCAAAAGTCTGCTTGACGTTGATGTTGTCCTTGGCACTTGTCTCAAAGAATTCAAAACCTAGTGAAAGAGACCCAAAACACTGATATCGTCAAACTTTAATCATCTCTCTTTTGAATAAGGTTTATAGACTGCAGCTGAAAACGATAATGCAACTGGAAGAACTAAGGAAATCAGTAAGGTAAATATAGTATGCATCTACTCTTCCACTTAATGACAGTTCTTTTAACAAGAGTCCAAAGTTACGTATGAGCAGTGACGTGCGGTGAGGTTTATGGCTGGTGAGGCTGGTGACGTCATCAGGAAGGCGGGGAATTGGACCACGTGTGCTGGAGGCTGAGGCTGCCTCAGCCTCCAGCACACGTGATCCCATTCCCCGCCTTTCTGAGCGTGCTCCGCCGGCTCGCACTCCGCAGTCCTCGAAAGCAACTGGGGAACGACGAGAACCTTCCTGCCTCTGCTGGACTTTGCGCGCTCCTCGGGACTGCATATTGCAGTCGCGAGAACGCGCGAAATCCAGCAGAGCAGGAAGGTTCTCGTCGTTCCCCAGTCGCTTTCGTGGCTTCATCATCCGGGAGCGCCGACAACATTTCTGCCTCTGCAGCTCCCGGGCGCGGCCGGACGGATGTATATAATATTATAATATTTACGTCTTTGGTTGTTCGGGTTTTCTCCCGCGTAGAATTGGAAGTATCTTCACTATTATATCTTCACTATTATAATATTATATATATGTATGTATATATATATATATACACACAAACACACACACACACACATATATACATATACACATACACACACACACACACACACACACACACACACACACACACACACATATATATATATATATATATATATATATATATATATATATATATAGTATATAATATTATATACTATTATTTCATGAAGAGAGGTGAGGCTCTGCCTCCCCTGCCTCCCCTGACCGCACGTCCCTGAGGGACTTCAAAACAAACGAACAAATCTGTATTTGCACTTACAGTCATTGCAACACTGTCACAACACCCTTGCAGACACATGATTGTAATTCGGGCACTTGGCAACGAGATCAAATTCATGATTGGTTACAGCATCCATGCTGTCACATGATTACAATTTGTGACCTTTTTTTTTTTGGTTAAAAAAAACCCATTGGGGAAGCTGGATTGGTTTAATGTCATAATTCATTTAACAACTGTTGTAAATGGTTGTAAAATCAGGTGTGGTCACATAGCATGATCAAATATTCTGATCCCAATTGTGATTGTAGTGCAAGGATTGCCTCTATCATCCTAGTTAAAACAATGATTGATATATTGTTTTTTTTCCCCCATGTGACTAGGAGAAAAAACCCAGCTCCATCCATTTCTGATTAGTTCAGATCTTTGGGGGAAAAGAGAGAGCTAACCATGGAATGCATCTAGATCAATTGCCCACAACTTTTTGGGCACTAGGGACAGGTTCTATGGAGAGAGTTTTTTTCCATGGACTGGAGGGGGCATGGTTTGTGTGCTGCCTGCATCCCACAGATGGGGCTTCATTTGTTTGCGCAGCCTGGTGTTGTGGCCCAGTGGCCAGCAGACCTGGCAGCAGAGTCAGACGGTGAGGAGGTTGGGGAGGAACATGGGCCAGTCCTGGAGGCTGGGGAAGGCTTGGATGAGGGTTCTGTGTTAAAGGCAGAGATAGGCCCAAGGCCATCTGGCAGTTCTCAGCTGCCTTCAGAGGTAGACAGCAGTGAAGCAGAGGAACAGCTGGAGCCTTTCCCTAGTGTACGCATGTGCAGAGATGC
The DNA here is from genome assembly GCF_964273705.1 of Natrix helvetica. Classification (NCBI taxonomy): domain Eukaryota; kingdom Metazoa; phylum Chordata; class Lepidosauria; order Squamata; family Natricidae; genus Natrix; species Natrix helvetica. The sequence continues at coordinate 28,923,784 of NC_138552.1, read as the reverse complement.
CAGAAGAAAAGAACAGCTAAGAATCAGGGTCAACTTAGGAGTAAAGCCACAGGTGGGCAGTGAATGGCCCCTCCCATAGGAAATAAAAGAGGAGTGAAAGGGGAGTGGGCTTTTGCAGGAAACCATTCATTCATTCGTTTGTTCATTTCAGGCGTGTAAATGAATCTCAGAGACTCTGAGCCAAGTCTTTCCTTGCACAACACTTCAGTTTTGAAAATATTTACATAACAGCTTTCCAAGCTAGATAAGGTCTGTGGTCATAAATTCACCTTTGAAAGACTGTTTACCAGACCTTTGCTGAATGTGAATGAAGGGAATTCACATTCATTTAATAAAAGGGGTTTTGTTGGAAACAGGAATCTGCCTCATGCTTTTTGGGGAAGCCTAGGTCATAACACCTGGTTTCTGGCATGCTACAGATCAGTGCCAGTCCACAGATCAGGGTTTGGGGACCCATGATCTAGATTATATTGTTACGAAATCCAAAATCCATATTATAAACTAGGACAATGCTATGGATTTGAACAGAGAAAAAGGATGACAGAACTGTAATGACATATTCAACTTTTGCTAGCAACTCTTTATAGAAGCTGTGTCTTTCCCCAGGATTGTGCAGTTGGCTTTGCACAATCTTGAGTAAAGATGTGATTAGTGTACAGAGGCACCGACAGGTTTTACATTCACATCAGTGGTGGGTTTCTGCTGTTTTTCACCAGCTCGGGAGAACCGGTTGGTAAAATTTAGCAATCGGTGAGAGGAGGTTCGACCTGTGGACCCAGAAGTAACTTCCAGAACGCCTGCCCCGGCCCTGTTGCTTGCTTGCCCTGGCCGTCCCATTGCAGCTTGCTTGCTCCCCCGCTTGTCTGCACTAAACTAGCCCAGCCCGCTGCTCACTGATTGGCTGGAGTCCAGCCAATCAGTGAGCAGGCTGGAGGCAACCTGTTTAAAAGCGTGGCGCCAACGGCCAACATTCTTCTCATTTCCGAGCAGCTGTCGCATTGTGCTTGCTGCTAAAGCCACGAGCTGGCATATGCCACATGACCGAAAGTGGGTGGGAGGTGGCGGTGGGGGCGACGGCAGGCTAGCTTTCGCAAGGGAAGGCCTTCAGGTCTTGCCTCGTGAAAGCCACAAGCTGGTGTATGCCATGTGGCCAAAAGCGGGTGGGTGGCGGTGTCAGGCTAGCTTTCGCGGTTTTCACTAGGAAAGGCCTTCAGGCCTTCCCTCGCGAAAGCCGTGAGCTGGCGTATTCCACGTGCCAAAAGCAGATGGGCGGCAGCAGCAGGCTAACTTTCGCAGCTTTCGCTAGGGAAGGCCTTCAGGCCTTCCCTCATGAAAGCCGCGAGCTGGCATACGCCATGCGGCCAAAAGTGGGCTGGCATACGTCACACAGCCGAAAGCCCCCTGCCCCACCCTCTCCAGCCTCACCTGGCTGGCTAAATCTGCCAGGCGGTGTGCCTAGCTAACCAACAACCCTAATCCAGTCTGGTAAGTTTACCTGTCCTGCTGCCTCGTTGCCTGCCTGCTCCCTGCTGCATCCATCGCATCGGAGAGCTACTGATTCTGCCTGCTGGTAAGTGACCTTTTTTTTTCTTTTATTCTTTTAATGTTTTTTAAAAGAATGTTTTATTTATTGTGTATAGAATTTTTAAAAATCGTTTTACTTAAAAGTATTGAGTGTAGAATATTTTAAAATGGTTTATTTCAATTTATTCTGTGTAGAATACCTTGAAATGGTTACAGTATAAATTATTGCTGGTAGAATATCTTGAAATGGTTACAGTATAAATTATTGTGTGCAGAATACTTAACAATGGTTTTTAAGGATTTTTTAATTTATAGAATATCTTTTTTAAAAATTATTTTAGGGAATTTTTATTTTTTAATTGTTTATAAAATATATTTACTACAAGAAATGTTATTCCTTTTTGCAAATGTTTTTTTTTTGTGATGCAATATGTTGCTTTTAAGTGTTCAGACCAGATTTATGTGTTTCAAAGTGTCTGCTTTTCTATGGGCAGGCCAGGTTGGTGCAAGCCCAGATTTAGTGTGTTTCACCCTGGTTGTTTAGATAATTGTGAGGTGGTTGCTGGTTCTGTGAGCTTCCTGGCACTGTCCTTTATAATTTCCCACAATGCCTTGATGGTTTTTATTCCAGTGGCTTTGTCTTTCCTGTCCTTAGGGTTAGGAAAAAAAACTGGTTCCATTTGTAGTCTTTTTTTTTGGGGGGGGGGAATTCTTATTTTTTGGTGTTTTCCTGGCACTGTCATAGTTTGTGTGGGTATGTAATGTCCCGCTGTTATCTACACATTAATAATGATCAAGAACTAATAATATTTTCTGATACATTTTAGTGACCTTTCCTTACATAATACGGACCTTCCCAGAGCTCCGTGAACGATGGGGCTCCCTGGCAGGGATAGCGGGCGTTTTCGGCCCCCGCCGGTCATTCTGGGGGTCTAGAATTGTTAAGTGGCAACCCTGGCCTTCGTTGAGAACAGCTTGGTCCCGGGGGGACCAGACAGCCAGGAGGACGGGAGATGGAGGATGGTGGCTAAGAGGCGAGAACGCAGAGGCTGGGCCACGGCAGCGGAATAACAGTAAGAACGGTGGAGGAGGTTTGCATGGCTGCCAGGACGGCGGGACAGCGGAGGAGTGGAGGAGTGATTCCGTGAGGAGAGCGAGTCGGTGAGAAGAACGATGTGGGAGGAGAGCTACATCTTGATGTTCGGGGGCGGCGTTCGGGCCCGACCGGCGGTGGCGACGGCGGCGGCAGCGGCGGAGATGGCGCTGGAACACCGGGCGCCATATTTTTCTTCTATATCTCTGACCGCGGTGAGCTGCCTGGTTAGGAGGCCGGTGGGGTTGGAGAGGAGCCGCGGGGACCGAAGAAGGAAGCCAGGGGGGTCGCCGGAGGCTATGGGTGACCTCCAGAAGATCAACAGGCCGGGTAACTGGCCTTGGCACTTCGCCTACCCCTCCGCCCCCCCACCCCCCACCCCGCTGAGTTGCGATTTCTGTATACCTTAAGAACTGCCTCTGGGCCTTTCTTTATACCTTAAGAACTGCCTCTGGGCCTCGATGGTGGATTATAGACTATTGTGGATTGGCGATGTTTGCTTCCTCTCTCCTCTCACTTGCCTTTTAAGTACTCTACTTCTCTATTTTACCTCCATTTACATACTGGACCTGCTACAAAGAAAACCCTGCCATAGCCATAGTCATGGACTGATCAACATCTTAATTTATTCAAGGTCTGACATTCTACGACTGCGAGGGTCCCCCCTCTCGCAGGCATGCCCCCCTGCCCTGGTGAGGGCCCACCTCGATGAAGGGTTCATTAACCCAGAGAGGTGGAGGAAGCGGGGGATTAGGGGTTTTTTAGCAAAATGTTTTTTAAAGGTTTTAAGGGGTTCCAGGGAGCGGGGGAGGGTTATTCAGCCTTGGGGTATGGATACAGCCAGGTCAACAGGTGGGGTCAGGATGGAGGGGAGCGGAGTGGGGGAGGTGGGAGGAAACAGCATTCCTACAAGGGGAATTCCAATAGCGACGGTCGTAGGGAGGGGCGGGCGCGAGGACACTAGAAGAACGTTTAGTCGGTTGGGAGACCAGGGCCGCTGGACATGCCCGGTCGCTTGTACCAACCCCTGCAGTCTAGGTGGACAGGATCGGCAGAGCCTGGGCCTTAGGCTGATGTTATGTAATGCGAGGTCCGTGGTTAACAAGGCGCCCCTCATTAGTGACTTGATCACAGAGGGGGAGCCGGACCTCGCAGGAATAATGGAAACCTGGTTGGGCCCGGAGGCGGGGTTGCCCCTCGGGGAAATGTGCCCTCCAGGTTACCGTGTATTCCACCAGCCACAGGCCCAAGGTAGGGGCGTTGGGGTAGCGATAATCATCCGGGAAGATTTGGCACCGAGAGAATTCACTGTGTCGCAGATATCTGGGTGTGAGTCTCTAGGCGTGAAATGGGGCCCAGGGAGACAGTTGGGCCTGTTGATAGTATACTGGCTCCCCGCCATACATCAACGGCCCTGCCCGGACTCCTCAAGCGGATCGCGGAGATGGCGGTTGAAACCCCCAAGCTATTAGTGATGGGGGATTTCAATTTGCCGTCGACGGGACAGGCATCCGAGGTAGCCCGGGAATTCATGGCTTCCATGACAGCCATGGATCTGACTCAAGTAGTTTGGGACCCCACACACGAGAGAGGCCACACACTGGATCTTGTGTTTGTCTCCGACCAGTGGACGAGTGATCTGGGAAGAGGGAATTTAGTCATCACGCCCCTGTCATGGTCAGATCACTCACTTCTCCAGCTGGACTTCCCTGGCGCTACTCCCCGCCGCGGGGAGGCGGAACCAGATTGTCCCAGATGGTTCCGCCCCAGGCGTCTGATGGAACCAGATAGGTTCCAGGCGGAGCTTGGGCCACCTCCTGCAGACCTGTCCTGCTCCCGGGCAGAGGACCTGGTAGCCGCGTGGAACAATGCGGCCGCCGGTGCCTTGGACCGGGTTGCGCCTTTGCGGCCTCTCCGATGGCAACGATCGACCCGGGCCCCCTGGTTTGACGGGGAGCTAAGGGCGATGAAACGCCACAGGAGACGCCTAGAGAGCAAGTGGAGATCCTCCCGCTCCGAATCCGACCGAACACAGGTAAGAGCCTACTTAAGGACCTACCTTGTGGCAATAAGAGTGGCCAAACGTTGGTATTGTGCCACCCTTATAGCGTCCGCAGAGAACCGCCCTGCTGCCCTGTTTCGGGTGACCTGCTCCCTTCTGTCACAGGGGCAGCGGGATCCCCCATTGCAGGGCAGGGCAGAGGAATTTGGGGAATACCTGCAGGATAAAATTGATCAGATCCGGAGGGGATGGACCCACTCCAGTGCTTCAGGGGGGGCGTCCGAGGCTAGCCTTGAGAGACCATGCTGGGAGGAGTTTGACCCTGTTGTCACCGAAGATTTGGACAGGTTGCGCGGGCGACTCCGAGCCACCACATGTTTATTGGACCCGTGTCCCTCCTGGTTGGTACTGGCTTCCTGGGAGGGTTCACGAGGCTGGCTACTGGGACTGGTGAATGCTTCGCTGAGTGAGGGCCTTTTACCAGCCGCCTTGAAAGAGGCGGTGGTGAGACCCCTGCTCAAGAATCCTTCTCTGGACCCAAAGGAGCTAGCAAATTATCGTCCTGTCTCCAACCTTCCTTATTTAGCGAAGGTTGTTGAGAGTGTGGTGGTTCAGCAGTTCCCGCGTCACCTGGAGGAAGCTGATTATCTAGACCCACGCCAGTCCGGCTTCCGACCCGGTCACAGCACGGAGACGGCCTTGGTCGCATTGGTGGATGATCTCTGGAGGGCAAAGGATGGGGGTTGTTCCTCCATCCTTGTCCTATTAGACCTCTCGGCGGCTTTCGATACCATCGACCATGGTATCCTATTGCGCCGTCTGGAGGGGTTGGGGGTCGGAGGCACCGTGTTACGGTGGTTCCGCTCCTACCTCTCTGGCCGGATGCAATGTGTGTTGGCAGGGGAGCAGAGGTCGACCCTGAGGCCCCTTACTTGTGGGGTCCCACAGGGGTCGATCCTCTCGCCTCTCCTGTTCAACACATATATGAAGCCGCTGGGCGAGATCATCCGTGGTTTCGGGGTGGGATACCATCTGTACGCTGATGACACTCAGCTGTATATTTCCACCCCAAACCACCCCAATGAGGCCGTCGAAGTGATGTCCCGGTGTCTGGAAGCCGTACGGGTCTGGATGGGTGACAACAGGCTCAAGCTCAACCCCTCCAAGACAGAGTGGCTGTGGCTTCTGGCTTCCCGGTTCAACCAGCACATTCCATCGCTGGCCATCGGGGATGAGCAATTAGCCCCGGTGGAATGGGCGCGCAATTTGGGCATCCTCCTTGATGCCCGGCTGGCTATGGAAGATCATGTGGCAGCCGTGGCGAGGGGAGCATTCCACCAGGTTCGCCTGGTGCGCCAATTGCGACCCCTTTTGGACCGGGAGGCCTTGCGCACAGTCACTCACGCGCTGGTGACGTCTCGCCTGGACTACTGTAATGCCCTCTACATGGGGCTCCCCTTGAGGTGCACCCGGAGACTGCAGTTGGTCCAGAATGCAGCCGCGCGGGTAATTATGGGGAGATCGAGGTTCTCCCATATAACACCTCTCCTGCGCGAGCTGCACTGGCTTCCTGTGGCCTACCGGGTGCGCTTCAAGGTGTTAGTCACCATCTTCAAAGCGCTCCATGGCACAGGGCCTAGTTATCTGCGGGATCGTGTCCTGCCCCATACATCCCTGTGACCCATTCGCTCACACAGAGAGGGACTCCTCCGGGTGCCGTCCTCCAGAGAGTGTCAGTGGGCGGTGTCCAGGAGTAGGGCCTTCTCTGTGGTGGGCCTTACCCTTTGGAATGACCTCCCCCCAGACATTAGGACAACAACTGACCTCCGCTCCTTCCGTATGAAACTGAAGACCTACCTGTTTCGACTAGCCGGCCTGGCATAACTCTACAGCTTCTCCACCCCTTGGTCATTTTTTAACTGTTAATTTTAGTTTTTAAATTTTTAATGCTATTGGGGTTTTAACTTTTTCTAAGCACTGTAATTTATTTATTTATTTTTACCTCCTCTATATGATACTGTTTTGATTGTTGCTTTTGTACGTCGCCCCGAGTCCCTGTGGGGAGAGGGGGCGACTAACAAGTTCAAATAAATAAATAAATAAAATAAAATAATACAAGATTTTAGACAGATTCGCTATTGCCTGCTTCCTAGGGCTAAGAAAGTGTTATTGGTGCAAGATCTCCCATCTGGGAGGGACTAGAACTCCCAATCTCCCAGAGTTCTAGCCTGTTGTATTATCCTCTTCATCAAACTGGCTCTCCAATAGGGAATAAATATTTTCATTAGATCAAATCGAGTATTGCAAGGGTTAAGTACACATGTTTTTGAGTTCTCTAAAGTTAGTGACCTGTATTTTCACATTGCTTGTGAAACTGCAGCTGTGCTTTATTATTTCTTCCTTTCTTATCCAAATCCTATGCCACTCATTTTGCCAAGAGGATTCTAATGCAGTGGTCATAAAGTTACTTTTTCATCACTAATGTAAATGCAAACAGTCCCTAAGCAAGGTCTCCTTGTATATACTATATTATATTATACATGTGCACTACTTCACTCCAACTCGATTCTAGGTAGTTAAAATCATCTGTAGCCAGAAGTGGTATTCAGCCGGTTCAGACTGGTTCGGCTGAACCGCTAGTGGAAGTTGCGGTTGGGTGGGTGGGACATGGGCACTCACATTTGTGAACCAGTAGGGAAAGTCTGTGAATACCACCCTTGTCTGTAGCCACCAAAGCTCTCAGTTACTGCAATCACATCAGTTTATCTGTTACTCTTTCAAGAAGGGGAGGTAGAGATAGAATGGGAGTTATTTATATTCATTGAATCTAGGGTGAATTTCTTGAGTACTGGGCAGATCAACACTGTCTTTAAACCTCCGTTTCTCTCAAGGAATTATTGATGGATGTCAAAGCTCTTTTGTTAAATGGAAGTTGGCCAGAATTAAAGGCAAGAGGTGGTATTCAGGCATTATGATCTCCTCTGTAATTAAAATCCACTGGGAAAAATGAGGACATAAGTTCCACCACTTCTGCTATCAATCCTCCACTACATGAGAACTTTCCTCTACTCTACTTGTTGAATGGGATACATTGGAAAGTTCTTCTGATGAAGATTAAGAACTCGACAACTATTTATGGGTGGAGAAAATACTCCAAAAAATCTGCAGCGACCATATGGACGTTTGCCTCAGATATTCAATATCTCTTTATCAGTTATCTTTATTACATACTAGCCGTTAACCCGGGATTGCCTGGATATTTATTTATCCTAATTCAGTATTAGGTTGGCGCCCTCTTGTGGAAAACTGTGAAGTCGTTACCATGACAACTCCACGGTGCTGTACAGTAGATGCCATTTTAAGGCACAATAAGCTGTATCCTAATACTATCACACTACTGTACACTATCACTGTCAAAAGTACTGTGATTTGATACTATAGATATAATTCATTCCTTTTCGTTTCAGCAGCCCAGGCATTCCAGTGTTAGGCTGAAACACAGACATAGACACAGACACACACACTGAGGGGTGTTAGGGGTGTCTTAGCCCCACAGTATTTGTTTCTAGAGAGTAAGTCATCTGTGTACCAAGTTTGATTGAAATTGCTCAAGGTGTTCCAGAGTTATGCTGGAACACACACACACACACACACACACACACAGAGCCATTTATATATTTACACACACACACACACACACACACGGCAATATATATAGGACAGACAAACAGGAGAATAAATGCAAGCATCACAGAACACAAGAATGCAGTAAGAAAAAAAGAAAAAACTTCCTCCCTTTTCCAGCACCTTAAAGCTACAGGACATGAAATCAACTTTGAAGGAGCCAGGTTAATCTCCAAAACAGAACACCTCAACAAGAGAATAATTATGGAAGCCATCGAAATAGAGAAACACCCCCACAACATGAATAAACGTGATGATACCTCCCGCCTACCAAACATCTGGAAACCAGCCCTAGCCAATAAATGAACACCACCCACCACCCAAGCCGTTACAATACAAAACAACAATGCACACACAGCCAGCACCAATCAGCACCAATCTACCAATCATGATACAACCACACAACCAATCATTCCACTTACTGAAACAAAGCCAGCACCCCATCCCCTCCCACCAAGATTTACAGAAAGACGGAAGCTCCGTTCCCATTTTAAGCCCAAGCCCGAAGATGGCAGGTGAGATCTTGCCGAAACATTGCAAAGACAATCTCAATCCTACACGGGAAAAGACCCGAATACAACAAAACCAGCATATATATATATATATATATATATACACACATACATACATACATACATACATACATACACATATATATACGTGTGTGTGTGTGTGAGTAGATTTTCATGGGTGTAGGTATGCTGGTCTTGTTGTGTTTGGGTCTTTTCCCATGTAAGATTGAGATTGTCTTGGCAACGTTTCGGTGAGGTCTCATTTGCCATCTTCAGGCTGGTGTTTTCGGCTTAAAGCGTCGTCGGAGCTACCGTCTTTCTATAAATCTTGGTGGTGTGTGTGTGGAGTGCTGGCTTTGTTTCAGTAAGTGGATTGGCTGTGTGGTTGTATCATGATTGGTAGATAGGTGCTGATTGGTGCTGCTGTGTGTCCGTTATTGTTTTGTGTTGCAACAGCCTGGGTGGTGGGTGGGGCACGTTTGTTGACTAGGGCTGGTTTCCAGATGTCTGGTAGGCAGGTGGTATCCTCACGGTTATTCATGTTGTGGGGGTGTTTCTCTATTTCAATAGCTTCCATGATAGAGAAACACCCCCACAACATGAATAAACGTGATGATACCTCCTGATCTGGAAACCAACCCTAGTGTTTCATTATTTTGACAGTCATATTTTTCAGTTCATTTTCTTTGGCTATTAGGAGAACTAGGCATATTACACTATGCATGTATGAACCCTCTCCAGAAGTTCTATCCAGACAAATATGGAGAAGGATGGGCAAACCTTCTCCAGAATGGTTTGTAGAATTCCCTGCTGTCAGGACTTTTCTTACCAAGTTGCTCTGCTAAATGTTTGCCTCTGTCAGCAGAGATTACACGTTCCTCTTCCATGTCACATTTATTGCCGACCAAAATAACCTGGGCATTGTCCCAAGAATACGTTTTTATTTGGGTAGACCTTATGAAAGACAGAGAAAGAAAACAAATCTGTTAATGGATCAGCAAATTTACAAAACTGATATTACCTTTATACAGACTTGGACAACAGCAAAATCCAGTTTTTGATTTTTCATAGCAGAACAAACGTTTTATATGCGCTTACAGGTAGTCCTTGACTTATAACCACAATTGTAACAAGAGTGATGCAGTCATTAAGTGAAGCAATCATCATGTCATTGACATGATCTTATGACCATTTTTTATTGCAATCATTAAGCAAATCACATGATTGTTAAGTGAACCCAGCTTCTCCAATTGATTTTGTTTGGTTGGAAGCTGGCTGGGAAGATTGCAAATCACAAATACATAATTGCAAGATGCTGCAACCCACATATATGTGAGCTGATTGCCAAGAACCTGAATTGCAATCACATGACTGCAGGGTGCATGTTTGAGGGTCATAACTTTGAGGATGGGACCCAAGTCACTTTTTCCAAGGCTGTCATAATTTTTGAACCTTCATTAAATGAATGGCCATAAGTCAAGAACTACCTGTATAATAACAGATGCGTAAGTTGCAATTGGATTTTCTAATTCAGGATCCCAAAGAACTTTTAACAGATTAGCAGAGTTGGAAGGGACATTGTAGGTCATCTAGTCCAACCCCCTTCCCCCCAAGCAGGAGACCCTATCTATAGCTGAGGCTTATCCCAGTCTGAAAACTTCCATCTTTCTTTCATAATCAATAACATTGCATTTGTTTTGAAAACCTGAGCAACTATGCACAACCGTTTTATTACAGAAATTCACAGGACTATTGTCTAAGCCCTGCACAGGAATCCTCATACTATCGCAGGCAAATGTCTCTCCAAACTTTGTTTGAAAACCCCCAATGATGGAACACTCACAACTCCAGGAGGCAGGTTCTTCTACTGCATAATAGTTCTCAGGTCCATGACCTTCCTTCTTATTATGTCTTTGGATCTCCCTTTGTGAAGCTCCCATCCACGGAGTCTTTTCTTAACTTCAGATGCTATGGAAAATAAATCTACACCTTCTTCCCTATCACTGTCCTTAAAGTATTAGAAAATTGCTATCGAGTAGTCTCCATATCTTTCTCTCCTTTAGGCTAAATGTACCCAGGTCCTTTAATTGTTTTTCATAGGATTTAGTCCCCAAACTCATCTGATACGATTGGTATTATCAGTCTCTGTGACCCTGACACCATGAGTCTATTAATGCAGCCCATGTATTTATCCCCTTTGGCTGCTGCAACACGTTGCATGCTCATGCTTAGTCTGTGGCCTACCAAGATATCCATATCTCTCTCAGAAATACTATTGCTAAACCAAGTACAGCTTACCTTGCCTCTGTGCATCTGGTTATTCCTGCCTAAGTGCTGAACCCTTAGTTGGATAGGACCTAATGTCCAAGTCTATCAACATCTTTTAAAAAACTTGAGTCTGCTTTCCAAGGTATTAGCAATCCTTCCTCCCCAGTTTTGTGTCATCTAAAACTTTTATGAGAACCTGTATACTGCATGAGTCAAAAAGAGGGCCGTGAAAATATTTACAGACCCCTCGCATCCTGGACATAAATTGTTTCAACTTCTACCCTCAAAACGAAGCTATAGAGCACTGCACACCAAGACAACTAGACACAAGGACAGTTTTTTCCTGAACACCATCACTCTGCTAAACAAATAATTCCCTCAACACTGTCAAACTATTCACTAAGGCTGCATTACTATTACTATTAATCTTCTCATCGTTCCTATCACCTATCTCCTCCCACTTATGACTGCTTGACTGTAACTTTGTTGCTTGCATCCTTACGATTTATATTGATATTGATTGTTTCCTGATTGCTTATTTGTACTCTATGACTATCAATCAGAGTTGTACCTTATGATTCTTGATGAATGAATCTTGTCTTTTTATGTACACTGAGAGCAATATGCACCAAAGACAAATTCCTTGTGTGTCCAATCACACTTGGCCAATAAAGAATTCTATTCTATTCTATTCTATTCTATTCTATTCTATTCTAAAATGGCCAACTTTCAGCAGGGATTTGCTTCCCAGGGGTCTCCTATTCACATTCTTAACAAAAGCTAACTACCTGGTCTCAAAATGTTGTTCTTGTCTCTGCTAAAGTTGTCACCATATCACCACATAATCTCTTTAGCTCTCTGGAAGGTTGGGAGGTTAAGCTACATTCCCATTGTCTGAACTGTTTCACCTGATTTAGATGGCCCACATCACAATTGCAAGCATCTTCTATCAACAGGAGGGTTACAAATGGATGAATATTAAATTCTAGGAGTAGTAAGCATACAGATAGATAAAAATATTATCAGTGCTAAGTTTACAAACTTCTCTGGTGGCTTGGTTATTGCATCAAATATTCCTTCAGTTCTTTTCTCAAATTATCTCATTTCAACCTCATGGGAAAATATGCATTGATTTTGGACTACTTTTCAAAGAAAAAAAATACTGAAATGCTATCATGGTTGGATGTAGCGGGGAGAGTTGAGTGTCCAGTCTTTCATTGTATAATCATTTCTCAGAAGTCTTCAACCACGCTGGTCTCCCTATGTTATGATTAAATTCTAAGGGAAGACATTATGAAATCACATGGCCCTTTTTTAGATGAGGAATATATGTAATCAGAGACACTGCAAAGAAATGAAAAGAAGTATAATAAAAAAAGAAAAGAATAACATATCACTGCCTCCTCTGCCTGTTTATAACAATATAACTTCAAAAGTGCAATAAAAACCTTCTAAGTAAATAAGAATGAGGTAAAAAATAGAAATATTTTTCAAAGATCTAGTTTTCTGAGAAACCAGAGGGATAGATTTGTTCAGAATATTAGTTTCTATATCACTGGCTGGTTTGTAAGTTTTGGATTGTTCAGTGCTTTTGATTTTCTTTGTGATTCTAATATACAAACGTTCCTTATCTGGAGTGAACATTCAAAATAAAAAAAAGTTAAAATTAAATTGGGTGCAATAATACCTTATAGAACATCTCCCCTTGTTTCCTTCGAAATTGTGTGGGTTTTTTTTGGGGGGGGGACTGTTTGCTTTCAGCATGAGGTGATGTTCCCAGAAAATTAGATTAGGACATTTCCTGTTTCAAATTAGTTCTGTTTATACTAGGTCACATGCAGAACTTTTACCAGATGAAGACATTTTATTACGAACAGATCCATTGAATATGAAAAGTACATTTTATGAAGAACAGATTCATGTATGCATGCACATGGGTAAAATTTCTGCAGATCAGTTTGAAGATGGACATACAGCTAAAAAAGAATCCTAAGCCATCTCTAAATACATGTGTATAACTAAGGCCAACTGGGCTGGAAAATTATTTATTTCGTATACATGAGATATATTTTCATGTATTTAAATATACATGAAATTCATAAATATATAGGAAATGTACTTACTGGAGTTATATGCCTCTCCAAATCAATAGGACTCTGAAATGTTTGTGCTATGCCACACAAGCTGGTAATAAAATGGTTATGACTGGCAAAGTCCTTTCTCCATTTTTGCAAAACAATTCTGCCTCTACCAACATTGAGGGAGAGGGGGTTGCTCAGAGAGAGACAGAGGGTTGGACTTGAGTATTTAGACAGAATTCTCAAGTACTGGGTTAGGTTTTATATACAGGTTCATTCATTCATTCAAAAACATTCAAATCAACAACTGGCCAGCCACAATCAATAGCCAGGTACCTTCAGTGTTTCCCTGCCTTCCTCTGGCCCTGTGAGTGATGTGTCAATGCCAGATTACCACAGTAATGGAGCAGTGTTCAGGTCAGAAAGAATTTGGGACACTACAAGGACACAACCTCTAACCTCTGGTTGTAAATAAAGTACCTTCCTTTCCCCAATGATTTTTTAAAATTAAAATCCTTTACAATAGCTTTATTGAATATGCTCTTATTTTTTTCCTATACTGTATGCCTGTTTTTGCATACAGTGTAGAAAATTTCCCCCTAAAACAATGTGCTTTTTACTAATTATTATACCTTTTCAATATCTGAATTGAAAAATTTCAATTTCAGCACATAACTGTATTTCCAATCATATCTACACTTAGGAAATGTACTTGGGAACTCAATGAACTTCTCTTCCATCCTTCCCATCTACATAACATCTTTTCGTGCCATACTATAAACAAATGCTTACCCCAGTTAGCAAAGCCAAACAGTATTTCCTCATATGTATTCAATTGTAACTTCATGTTCTAGTTATGCTGTCCAGTGTCATAAAGGGACGGGGGATAGAGACACATGAAAATGGTCTAAAGTTTCCATCATGTTAAAAGGGATTTTGTATTCAGGCACAATGGTGTATGGTATGTCCAGCTGTGAATTTTATGGTTCATTGATTGTAGAGAAGAGCAACAATGATGATTAGGGGTCTGGAGGCAAAAACATATAATGAATTGTTGCAGGAACCAGATATCTCCAATCTACCAAAGAGAAAGGCTAGGGGTGACACAATAGCAGTCTTCCAATATTTGAAAGATTGCCACAATGAAGAGATGGACAATCTATTCTCCAAAGCACTTGAGGGCAAGACAAGACACAACAGATGGAAACTTATCAAAGAGAGATCCAACTTAGAACTAAAGAGAAATTTCTTGATGGTGAGAATTACTCAGTGGAACGGCTTGCCTTCAGAAGTTGTGGGTACTCCAACATTGGAGGTTTTATAGAAGAGATTGGTATAGGATCTCCTTCTTGGGCAAAGGCTTGGATTAGAAGACCTCCAAGATTCCTTCCAACTCCCTTCCAATGTTCATGAAAGGCCACTTGCAAATACAATAACATGGGATGTTTTATGTATTTAATTTATTATATTTCTAGTTCATTTTTATTATTCTGCATGTCAATCTAACTGTCTGAACATGGACTTATAAATGGTCAAATGTGGATCAATGACACAGATGCCAATTTTCTCCTATAACTTTCTTTGGTGGAAATGATTGGCAAAAATTCATTGATTTCCTTCCTTCCTTCCTTCCTTCCTTCCTTCCTTCCTTCCTTCCTTCCTTCCTTCCTTCCTTCCTTCCTTCCTTCCTCACCATAATTTTTCGGTAGTATTTTGACCTGAAAGAGACAAACACTAAGCAGACTCCAATTAGTTCTGCTGTCTGCGGCTTGAGCATAATTTATTTTCTGGGTCTTGTCAAGAGTTCCCAAAGAAATATTTTAAAACCTTATTTGACACCACAAAGAGTAATGTTTCAGTACCCTCCACGTAATGTCTAGGCTTGTCGTCAAAAACTTTGCTTCTTTCTTAGTCTACTTTGAAATGCTGTCTCTATTAGTAATGACAAATTAGGCAGCAGAAGTTGTCATGAGATCATGGAATTGAATCCAATACTAATTAAAGATCCAGAATTCAGGAGACATTTTGTGGAAACTTACATTTGCTTGCAAAGGGACACTCATCCACCACATTCAGTTATATGAAAAATCTTGGT
Source organism: Natrix helvetica (assembly GCF_964273705.1). Taxonomy (NCBI): domain Eukaryota; kingdom Metazoa; phylum Chordata; class Lepidosauria; order Squamata; family Natricidae; genus Natrix; species Natrix helvetica. The sequence continues at coordinate 28,908,528 of NC_138552.1, read as the reverse complement.
TGATTGGGTAAATGCTGTATATGTTGCATGTAAAAGTAATAGAATACAGTGATTATACCCGCACTCTCTTGATTGTGTAAGAAAAACCTACTAAACTATTATCCCAAAATACAAAGTACAATTATGTAAAAATGGTATATTGGTTCAACATTGTTCTCTTATGCCCATTCACCAACTCTCCTGTCTGCCTGTTACATCTTTTGTGGTCTCTTCCGTCCAACATGGCACTCCACCATATCTGTGCATCAGTGACATGCGGTGAGGTTTATGGCTGGTGAGGCACTGACCCAGTGGTGGGTTTCAAATTTTTTTAGACTTGTGGACTTCAACTCCCAGAATTCCACAGCCAGGCATACTCAGTTCCGATTTAAAGCGACAGCATTTGTTTTTCTTCTTTGCAAAAGAATTTTCCTTCTTTCTTTTTATTTTTCTTCTCCCTTTCCCTCCTTCCTCCCTCTCTCCCTTCCTTCCCCCTCTCTCAAACACACACACACACACACACACACACAAGTTGGATTGGATTACACACACTTTCCCCCAGCCCCGGAAGGATCCAGCCCAGCTTCACTGATTACAGGTTTTAAAAGGCAACGTGGCTCTGCCTGCAATCAAACCCTAACCCTTCCCTCCAGCCTTCGCCCAAAGCCCCACACCAGGAGGATGAAGTTTGAATTCCTCCCCCTCCCTCCAACCTACACGTACCTTTTCCAGCTGTTTCAGAGAGGATTTCAACTCTGCTCTTGCCTCAGGTCCTCTAAAGAAGCCCCGCCCAAAAGAGCACCCTCTACTATGAGGCAGGAGAACTGCGTGCCTCAGCTACGTCAGGAATTTTTAGGCTTTTAACCCTTGCTTAACTCTGCTTGAGTGATCATAAAACACCTAAAGTCAGACCAGATGAGGCATGCAGTTCTCCTGCCTCATAGTAGAGGGCACTTTTTCAGAGGCTTTTTTAAACAGTTAAGCAGAGTCATCCATGGTGAGGCAGCAACTAGCTCAGCCTGACCTCAGCTCTCGCCTTTTCCCTTTTATATTTTTTTTCTTTTCATGATGACAGTGGTGAGGCTGTGCCTCCCCTGCCTCCCCTGACTGCACGTCACTGCTGTGCATCTAGAGCAGACAAAATACACATGCACCAGAACCATAACACATTTCCACACTTTAGGTCCTTCTGGAGTCTCTCCCCTCCCATTCCCCCTCCACTTACACATAGACCATTTTGAACCAAATTGGCTTTGCCTCATGGTAAGGCCAATGATCCTGAATAAAACTTTATAAAGTTTTATTAGAATAAAACTTTATAAAGTTTTATTAGAATAAAACTTTATAAAGTTTTATGAGCCAAGAGGACAGGAAGAGCAGGAGAGATGCAGCTTTTCTTTCAGATGTGTACCAGAGGTGGTATGCAGCCTGTTCTTACCAGTTTGGGTGAACTGGTAGCGGCTGCTGCTGGAGGCTCCGCCCACCCACCCTGATATAATAAGGACCTTCTGCGCGAGTGCGCTCATATTTGCAAACCGGTAGTGAAGGTAAGCGAATCCCACCACTGATGTGTACTCATTTGTGTACTACTATCATATCCACATTTCACACATTCATCACAGATGTTACTGTGCATGAAAGGATAAGTCCTGGAGGCCCAGCTATGTATCTTTCTAAATAGCCAAGGCAGACTAAATACAATTCAGGCTAAACCGTATTCATTCGACATTTGCCCATACCTTGTGTTGGGTTTTTTTAGGACTTGTGGAAAACAATTTAATCTTGGGGCAAGAAATAAGAAAATCAAGATATGAACATTATTTTACCCCAAGGCTCAATATCCCGTTTCCCTCCTCCTCTTTTTTTTTTTAGTGGCCTCCTTTTTTTCAGTCTTAGTTCTTTCATATACTTTATTTTGTTGCCTGTTCTGGCTTCCTCCTTCAGGCCAACAGATTGAATGAGCAACAGGTGAATACTCAAACATGTGGAAGAAGTAAACCTTTTAACATAAAAGGAGGCGAAAAAGGAGCATTAAGCTGCACATCCCTCGGAGTGCTTTTGATTTTTAAGTCACAGTGGCAGTAAACTCTTCCATTCCCAGATGCCACCCCTGGATTCACAATCTGTAGACCTTACAGTTCTAAAGAGTAGAGCCAAAGACCTAACACCAAGCCGTCAACAAAGCAGTTCACTCAAATTAATCTTCAACAGAGATAGCAGCACAATGCTATTTTCACGGGGAATGTTTTTTTTTTTTTTTGCTTCTGTTTCTGTGATCCAAATCTAGTATATGATTCAGTATAAAAAAAATGAAAAGGTAAAATAAACAGTAAAACCTATACAGAAATTGCATATTCCGAAGGAGGTTAACACAGGAAGTGCCATGAATCATCCCCACACTGCATGCTATGTACCAATGACTGAACCATGTGTGGAGTTATACTCAGAGTCCAGCTATAGCTGGAATTGCAATGCAAACTGTAATAAATACATTGCCTCCTTTTTACAGTCAAATATTGCATACAGCCTTCTGCTGTGAATTCCAAGAACATGCTAAGGAAAATAGAGAAGGCGCAAAAGAGACATTGAGGATTCTCTTTGGGATTCTATACGCAGAATATTTTAAACAGAATTCCAATCAACATGTTTGCTTTGTTTTGCCATTAAATGTATCCCACTTTTTTTTAAAAAAAATCCCCAAACAGAATTGTTTGTTCATTCTCTTCCTTTTATATTTCTGGGAATGGGGGTGGGGAGGGTGTGAGGCAGCAACAATAGAAGGGCATCAAATAAAGAGAATCATCTCGGGAGATGGAGAAAGAAGCGAAGAACCTGAATTTGACTTACCTGCAGGAAGGCATGAACGAAGGAAACGAATGCTGTAGTACATAGAAGCCAGAACAGAGTGGGGCCTAAAGCATAGACATGGAAGATAACAAAGCCATTTGGGGCTGTTTTCAAGAGAGGCAGGGTGCTGCGGGAAGATGCCACAGAGTCCTTATATGGCAAGAAGAAGACGGCGTGGAGCAGCATGCAAAGTAGGATGAATTAAGTGTGTGCAGATTAGAAACGAGCAGCTTACTTTTTTTAAAAAAAAATGTGCATCTATTTCTCTGCTGACCTCTCTCTAGGCAGGTTAGGCACTGACAATAATGGCATTGACTTGGCTACAAAGCCACTGTGCAGAAGAAGAAAACAATATTTTATAATACAGCATTGAGCTTTTAAATTTTTTTTATTGCTATTCTTTGTTGTGCCGTCGCATCAGTTGTGTTCTTTGCTCCACGCACACTACCTATTGTCAGCCTTCTGGTATGCAATCAATCTTAGAGCTGCTTGGATCGATCTGTCTCAGTAGGAACAATGGATTCTTTAAAAAAAAGAATGCAGGAAAAAACCCCAAAGAAAAGGCTTTTGAAAATAGAAAATAGCAGTAGCCAGCCCTAGTGTAGTGCAGGTGTGTAGTGCAGATGTAGTGCAGGTGTGTCCAACCTATGTCCCACGGGTCGCATTCAGCCTTGGACAGCTAGTAACGCAGCCCCACAATATTTTATAAAACAATATTTAAAAATAAAAGAAGTTTGTTATAGACCTGTATATTCATTAACTATATTATATGTTTTATATGTGGCCCAAGACAATTCCTCTTCACTCAATGCAGCCCAGGCAAATCAAAAGGTTGACCATGCCTGAATTAGTAGTGCCTTGTCCCATGCACTTATAAAAGAAGTTGTTTCTGATGAAGTATAGGTAAAACACGTAATTCTTGCTTAACTTTGGTAATTGGAACAGGAATTCCCAACGCTAAGCAATGTGGGCATAACATTTGATGTCAGGTAACCGCATTGCTTAGCGATTGCAATTCCAGAGGTACCAGTTGTCGTTGTTAAGGAATTGCCATGGGTCATTCAGCGAGGGCCACATGTGACCAGGACTAGCTTCTAATCGGCAAATGGGGAAGCTGGCAAGAAGTGACAAGTTCCAGTCATAGCATGCCTTTCCTTAGGCAGCTCAGAAGCAAGGCAGTGGGCAGGTGAGCGGTACAAAGTGGGGAAGTCACAGGAGGGGAGGTTTTGGTGCATCGTGAATGCAGGAAGGCCCAGGTGGTTGGCGCAGTGTGGCCAGAGCACAGAAAGGACAGGCGGTGGATGGTGGGGTGTGAGTGCCACCTAGCGGGTGGCAGCCTGCGTACCCAGGGTCTGCACTCATCTTGCCACTCAGGAGCTCCTCAAGGGGAAAAGTGGTGGGGAAAGGAATGACTTACCAGAGCGACTTGCAACCTTCCTTGCTGGCTTCCCCATTGACTTGGCTTGTTGGGAGCCAGTAAGGAAGGTCACAATTAGTGATCATAGGACACTACAACTGTTGTAAGTGTGAGCCAGTTGCTAAGCTACAGTTGTCAGCTGTGATCATATGATTGCAGAGTCGCTACCATGGCCCAAACTTCAAGGACAAGCTAAGTATCCTTCATTTATGCAGGTTTGGACATGAATTCAGAAAAGAAATTTGGAATACGGTTGCTACCTTATAAGAGTGGTTTGCTGAAGTATTACTTTGTCCCAATAGAATTAGGATAGTGATTCCACATAGTATTTTCTATGTGAATTATATGATCCAGTAGGATCTTTTTTCATGGTGTTTGCTCAACATTCTCCCATTCAACAAAGATATGTCTGAAATTGTTTGGTCATGACACATCCTATTTGATGTACATACATACATACATACATACATACATACATACATACATACATACATGGATTCTGTAGCCACACATCTCAACAAACGATAATGCAAGCAGCATTGTGGCACCAGCTTCACCCCTTTTGTATATCTGTGTGATGTCACAATTCAAGTACCAAAAGGGCAGGGTTTATATCACAGGTGGGTTGCAAATCCTGGCACTACCGGTTTGCTCGTGCATGCGCAGAAGCTTCCAGGTGGGTGGGAGGAGCCTCCCGTTGCCACCACTACCCATTCACCCAATCCAGGCTGAACTGGGAGCAACCCACTTCTGGTTTATATGGCAAGACTGCTTTTATCATTCTGTCTACTTTTCTTCTCCAAAGATGTTGTCTGTTCCTAGTTTCCATTTCTAACTTATGTGTATGTTAGCCATGACATTGTTCAACGTCATCAAATTTTGGAAGGAGGTCTCTTTTGAATCTCTAGCATCCCATTTATTGCTTCATGTCAAATTTGGCAACTCGCATCCATAGGTCAAACCCCCTGGTGACTTATTTAGGCACTATCATAATTGCAAAGGACTACATCTTGATTTTCAACATTTGTGCTTGCTATTTTCAGAAATAAATTGCATTATGCTTGTGAGCAGAGAAAACAAAACCTTATTTGCCTGTAAGAACTGAATTGCTTCCAGTTAATTCTCATGCCAGAGAGTTTGAGCCAAGCCATGATTAATTCTTATTACCAAAGAACCAAATCAGTAACATAAATTCATAGTAGATCTTTATGAAGATTTTGGTAAGGAAACATTGGAAAAGACAGGCCATTCTGAGCTAAGAGGCCAAACTGCTTAGATTAGAAAGTACCTAAAAGACATAGAGAAAATTGTAAGGGAATTCCAATCAATATTTATAATCACAATCACTAGTCAGTAATAAATTGTAACAATAATGCTGCAAGGTAAGATTCCTACTAGTATGAATCATAAATAATGCAAATTGACTAGTTCTCATATCTTATGAAAACAACTGTAAGTCAGAAAGAAGCTGGCATCAGAAAAGCCATATCCCACTCCAGACCAGGATGCATCATTGCAAACTTGGCAACCTAGAGGTAAGTTGTTGGAGCCTGAAACTGATATTCAACAGCCTGAAGCTGTTACAGTGTTGTCCAACACAAGCAAAACTCAAGGCTCTTGCCAACTGTTGGGGCAGCAACATCTCAAGTTGTTTTGCTAGCGAAAAATATTGCTTTCCCTTCAGAATGTTGCTGTGGCTTTCAGATATCAACATCTAATATAATACAATACAATACAATAGCAGAGTTAACCCCCTGCCTAGGCAGAAAACCCTATACCAGTGATGGCGAACCTATGGCACGCGTGCCACAGGTGGCACACGAAGCCATTTGTCAGGGCACGCGAAGTGCTGCCCTGTCAGCTGGCCAGCGCGCATGCGTGCGCTGGCCAGCTCAGTTCACCGTTTTTAAAAGCCGTTTTTTGCCCTCCCCAGGCTCCAGGGGCTTTATAGGAGCCTGGGCAGGGCGAAAAGAGCCTCCCCCGCCCCCCGGAGGCCCTCCGGAGGCTTCAGGGACCATTCGGAGGCTTCCCTGAAGCCTTCGGAATGCTTAAAATGACCCTCCGAGCAAACCGGAAATGACTTCCGGTTTGCTTGGAGGGTCGTTTTAAGCGTTCCGAAGGCTTCAGGGACCATCCGGAGGCTTCCCTGATGCCTTCGGAGCACTCAAAATGACCCTGTGTCAGCACAAACGCAACACACACACAGACACAGAGATATATAGATATAGATATAGTTATAGATATAGATATAGATATAGATATAGATATAGATATAGATATAGATATAGATATAGATATAGATATACATATACATACATACATACATACATACATACATACATACATACATACATACACCCTAATATATAAATATTAATCACAGTCCATCTTGAATACATAGCGGAAAGAGGAAGCTAGAGAGTTCACAAGATTGATGCTGTGTGGAACAACACCGCCACTGAGTCTGGATGTTCTGCTTTGGATACCACGAAGTCTCCTCCCAGAAGGTAACAAGGAAAACAGGCCATGAAGAGGATGAGTAGCATCCCAGACAATCCTGCAGACCCTGCTCAAGCAATGCTTATGTGCTATGTCCTGGATAGAAGGGAGTGAATTGCCCATAATATTTTCTGCCTTCCTCACCACTCTCTGTACCACCTTCCTGTCCGAGGTAGTAATGCTTCCAAACCAGATTGTAATGCAATATGACAGGATGCTCTTGATTGTCCCTCTATAGAAAGTGATAAGGAAAGGGGGAAGAAGATGTACTTTCCTCATGCACCATAGAAAATGCAGGGAACATAGAAAATCTTATCAATATAGCTATACAACCCAAGCAATGATTGCTTGTGAAAGTAAAAAGCCAGTTCTAGTTAAACCATTCCTGCATGCCTCTTCCTCTGCAACATATATGCCTGTATACCTAACATGTGGGTAGAAATGCCTGCCAGAAGCCATGCTCTCCAAAAGGGTATGGCCAGGATAAATAAATAAATACAGCAGATTAATCACTAGTGATTAAAATTAATTGCCTGTAAACAGAAGTTCTTTTGTACTAGAGACAAAACTTGTCATTACGGTAGAGAAAACAGGATGTTATAATTTCTTGGAATTTGTGTGCTGTACTTTGATATTAACTGAGGACAAGGCAATTATACAGTAATGTTTTGCATATTATTTACTAGATTTATTTGTCTTGCTGGCCAAAATGATATTCTCACCCTGATGCCCCATTTGTTACCATGAAAAGATCTGTTTTGTTTTATCAGCTCCCTGCTCCAGCTGTCATGGACCAACTATAGAGATGATCTCAGAATCCTTAGTGTTTCCCCCCCCCCCCCCGCCTTAACATATATATTGGTATCTGAGTTGTAGTTCTATATTTGCTTGACATCAAGCAGATATTTTTTTTTTCACAGACTATGTTTGGTCCCAATACAGCAGTCAGTGAGTGAGTGAAAAACAGAGGAATGCAGTATTGGGAGCAATCAAAGATGATTTTAAGAAAAAGGAGATTCTTCAAACTGCCAGGTAAGATGATGGAATCTGAGATGAAGTACACATTACCTCTGGGTAACAAATAGTTTGCTATTTAGAGATGCATGATTTCAGGGTATGGTACCAAAGGTGCTTTTTTTCAGGAGGCAACTGGAGTTCCTTGTTTTTTTCTTTGATGATAGAATAGAATAGAATAGAATAGAATAGAATAGAATAGAATAGAATAACAGAGTTGGAAGAGACCTTGGAAGTCTTCTATTCCAACCCCCTGCTTAGGCAGGAAACCCTACACCACTTCAGACAAATGGTTGTCCAATCTTTTCTTTAAAACATCCAATGTTAGAGCATTCACAACTTCTGGAGGCAAGTTGTTCCACTGATTAATACAATACAATAGCAGAGTTGGAAGGGACCTTGGAGGTCTTCTAGTCCAACCCCCTGTCTAGGCAGGAAACCCTATACTGTTTCAGACAAATGGTATCCAACATCTTCTTAAAGACTTCCAGTGTTGGAGCATTCACAACTTCTGGAGGCAAGTTGTTCCACTGATTAATTGTTCTAACTGTTAGGAAATTTCTTTCCTAGTCCAGTTGCTTCCTGAAAAAAAAAACATCTTTGGGACAATCATGACCTGGATGACTGAGAATCTCCGTAGATTTGGGGGTATGTAATTCATGAAGACAAACAAACAAACAAACAAACAAACAAACAAGATAACTTCAAAACTTTGAATTGTAGACACAGATATGATGGATTGAAAGATCCCCAGCTAAACCTTTTGGATGACAGTCTGTTCCTTGACTATTTTTTAAAAAAGATATTCTGTCACCCTTCAAATACTTTGTTTGGCAGAGAAAAAGTAATAGTATATGCACTAAGTACCTTCTTTGCAGGTACTTGCAGGTGTTTTGTTCTGTAAAAATAAATAGATGTGGCCTTAGTTTAACCCGTAGGGTGTGTGTTCTGATCACAATTTTATTGAGTGGCCATCTGTTTCATACAAAAAATAATTCAGCCCTGTGATGAAGCAGGGTTTATTTCACTATTGCTGTTGATTGGAAATTTGGTAGTAATGAGTTTGTGGTCAATTAAGCTTCACACCATTGTCAAGTTATTGTGTGGAAAGATAGCTACACTCACAGCTGGCAACATGGAATATTGCCAAGGGCCACCCACTCTCTCTGGATAATTGATTCGACTTTATTAACTATTCTGTTAGGAAATTAGGTTCTTTAAAACCATTGAATCAGAATCTATTTTTCTGTAGTTTACATCCCTTATTCTAGAATGAAAGAGAACAGCTTTGACCTTCTACTATGAAACAACCTTTCAGGTATTTAAAAACTATAACTATATTCCCTCTCAGCCTTCTTTTGACAAGACTACTTGAGTTCTTCTTCTTGTGCCATATCCATCATTGGACATTGGTGATTATATGTTGGTGTTCCTATTTTTATCAACAGCCGCATGAAAAAGTGCTGCTGAGTTTTATCCAAACCAGTCCCTTAGATTTTGAAGCCATGATGTTTATTTTCTGCCTGGACCTCATTTGCCTTCTATCTTTCCTTGGATGATTAAGTGAAGTATGCCACATTTTTTTGGAGGTCACATCACGTGTCCAAAATATTCTAACTTTCGCTTTTTTATGGTTTGATTATTTCCCTTGGCTTTCCCATGCAGCTTATCTCCTCCTTATTTCTGATTTTGTCAACCCAGTTTATATGTAACAAACAGCCACATGTAAATCCACATTCCAAATGCTTCTAGACTCTTCAAGTGGCTTTCAATAGTAGAGACCAACTCTCTACTCCATAGAACAGGATAGAAAAGATGTAACATCTGATAAGGCTACATGACACTCAACAGTTTCAATCACTATAGTTTCTAGTGCCCTGATCCAGTGGTGGGTTCCGGATCCCATTGCAACCGGTACGCAGTGACGTGGCCGGGCATCCACCTTGGGCACGCACGCTGCGTGTGCATGCACACCCACCCTCCTGTGACACTCCAGCTGCTCGGCGGCGGTCGCGCAGGCGCCATACGCTGCACATGCATGCGCAAATAGCCCCGGTTGGCTTAAATACAGGTAAGGAACGCAGATGGGCAGGTGGGCCCTCCAAAACACTATTCCGGTACGGTGGCCGCTGCTCCCAGCTGCTCCTAGTATGCCCGTCCTGGGGTGTACCGCTCGGAACCTACCACTGCCCTGATAATCTTAAATGCCCTTCTTCATATCTTTCTCAGAAAGATTTTTTTGAAATAATGTTGATGCCTAGTTGATAGAAATTATGTTGATGCAACAGCTGCATTTACCTTTTCTGCAGCCACATCCTACAGCTTGCAATCAATTATATTCCAAGATTTATTTTTTTCATATGGTTTATTGCCCTAGGCTGCATCAACAGAGGGCTAGCATCAAAATGACAAGAAGTGATAGTTCCACTCTATATTTGCACTAGTAAGACCACACTTGGAATATTGTGTCCGGTTCTAGGTACCACAATACCAAAAAGATGCTGAGGCTCTAGAAAGAGGGCAGAGAAGAGCAACAAAGAGGATAAGAGGACTGGAGGCTAAACTATATCGGGATCAACCAAGAGAACTAGGTATGTTTAGTCTAACAAAGAGAAGGCGTAGTAGGGATAACAATAGCCATCTTTCAATACTTGAAGGACCATCACAGAGAAAAGGGGTTGATTTATTCTCCAAAGCAGCAGAGGATAGGACAAGAAGCAAAGGGTGGAAGCTTGTCAGAGGGAGACCCAACCTGAAACTAAGGAAAAATTTCTTGAAAGTGAGAACAGTTAGTCAATGGAACCCCTTGCCTCCTGGAGTCATGTGTGCTCCATCATTGATGGATTTTAAGATTTCTCCAGGATGGTATAGAGACTCTTGCCTTGGGCATGGAGTTAGACTAGAAGACCATGAAGGTCCCTCCCAACCTTATAACTCTATTTGTATCTCTATCGCTACAAAGCTCTGGGTATCAGCACCTCCTGCCTGTAACTGAAGGAAGTTCATTTAGAACAGTGATGGCAAACCCTTTTTCCCTTGTGCAAGCACGGGCGCTGACACCCATAATCCAATACCCCACTCCTGAGCATGTGTATGCGACACCCCCTGATTCTCCCACCCATGCGCACATGTGCATGACTCCCATTTTGCTGCTAGCAGGCCTCCCTGAAGTTTCCTGGAACCAAAAACGGGCATGGGGGAGCACTGCACCTCAACCCCTGTTTTTGGTCCCAGGAGGCTTCAGGGAGGCCTGCTAGCACCAAAATGGGGGGGGGTAGGGGGACGCACTGCACCACCTACTCCCGATTGTGGTGCTAGCAGGCTTCCGTGAAACTTCCTGGAACCAAAAATGGGGCCGCTGCATCCACCCCGCCACCCAGGCATGCATGTGTAAACCCCCCCCCATGCATGCATGCGCTTCTCCCAGCAGAGATTCAAAAATCAACTGGCTGGCGGGAGGCACGCGCGCATGCGGAGTAGAGCTGACCAGGCTCACATGCCTGCAAGATGGCTCCGTGTCCCACCTGTGGTTGCCATAGATTCGCCATCGCGGATACAGACGCTGTCTCACAAGGCTGTGTTCAAAATGGGAAGAGTAGAACTCATCTTTTATTTTAAGAGACTATACTGTAATTTGCAGATCTTATTTTATTTCCTTATTTGTGTTTGGTCTTGAGAGTAGGGGTAAGAGCCTCATTGGGCAGGCTGCTAATGCCAAGTGGCACTGGGCATAGATGAGGCCAAATTGACTATTCCTTTATTTTTTACTCATGTTTCGGTAGGAGCGAAATGCCTTTTTAGTTGTTGTTAACGCTATTTTATACCTTCTCTACAGTTTTTTTGGTCATCTCAAATAAATGAGAAACTATGTTGCTGACTTTCAGCAATTTTTGGTTGGTTAGGACTATAGAATTTTAAAAATGAGTTCATTCCATGTGTCCCTGGGGAACTTAGATTGCCTATAATTGATATAAAATATTTTTTTTAAAAAAGAAGAAGTTAGAAACAGCAATTCCTGGCCATTATTTATCAGCAGACCTCCAGCAAACTAACAACAACAAGAAGATTGTGACTGGTCTTTGTCATCTTGCAAAAGACATTCATCCTTTATTGATAATATCTTCTTATTCCCTTTAAAATTGTTTTCTCCAGCAGCCATTTAAATGCAGAACAAAGGAAACTATTAGGAGCCAGAAACTAGAGAGCCTTGAATAGTGCCAAGATTAATCCAGCTTTCCTAGAAAAGCAATTTGTTTAAGTGTTAGTTACCATCAGAAGCTAGTGGCCGCTGAATAATGTAAATATTAACTTGCTTTCCATTTGCTTTCATTTTTAAGTAGCAAAGGTAAATCTAGAGAAATGTGTTTATATATATACATTAAATAGGAAAGGAGAAAACAATTCCAAGAATCTGGGAATGGAAACAATCAAATTCATCGGAAACAGGTGACACCAAGGCAGAGCCTGCTAAATGATGAGATTGGTTACCTTGGAAACAAGCTTGGAATCCTTCATCAGATAACAATATGATGCAGAATGTTGGCCTCTCTCCCTCCCCCCTCTCCCCGAGTTGTTACAAGGATTTAAGATGGCATATTACGGAAAAGAAGACATTTACTCCAAACTCTTCATTATTATTTTGTGCACTCTTCTTCTCTTGAGAGTTATCTAATTACTCAACTTCCACCAGTACAATTTAAATTGTTCTGCCCATGTGCAGAACTGAAAAACAAAATGGCGCCGCCAACTAGGGAACTGGTTCAGGGGTGAGGGAAGCCTGGGTCCTGCCAGTTCCAGCGACCCAGGCCACCAAACCACTACCGGTCCAACCGAACCAGTCTGAATCAGTAGGAACCCGCCACTGACTTCCACATACGATACATGCAGGGGAAAAATATGATTGCTTTACATTTTGTTTCGCACCAAATGTATTTTTTTAAAATCAGTGTTAAAAGAAATATATCTTGAAAAAGAAATTGTCCATAAACCTACAACAAATGTTTCATCCAAAGACAATTCTGACCTGACAAGTATTCACAGTGATGATGGATTAGACTAAATGAAAAATCCCAGAGGCGCGGCCCGCTCCAAACCACACAGATATAGATTTAGAGAAAGGCTGCTTTCAATCTGAGTAAATTGGCAAAACCTTCCCTGATGATCTGATTTCCTTCCCTGAATACCGTAACTGCGCTCAGATGGGGAATCTGCCCTCCTGAATATAAGGAGGAGATCAACATATAAGTAAGTTGTTCACAGATTATGTCCATGGTTTCTACTCAAAAGATTTTCTCTTTGGGTATAGAAGACAGATTTTCCAGGCAAGAGAGGCAATAAGGTGATTCAGGAAAAGGATGAGAACACGAAAAGAAAGATGTCAGCATTCCAAGTAATGCACCCATAGAAAATAGAACTCAGAAGCAGGTAGATTCCTCAAAGAACAAATTTATTGGATACATCATATTGGGAACAACTGGTGAAAACCAACTCTGAAAGTTCCCGTGGTTTTCACCTAATTAAAACAGAAAGATTTCCCCCTTCCCCAAGTCATGAGTCACATGGTCCAATCAAGGTGCTGCGTACTTGTTTGGTTACTTCGCTCCTCCTCTCTCAGCCACCTGTTGGAATGACCTTGGTTCCCACAGGAAAACCTTTTGTTTTGGCTGCAAAACCCCAGCTAACTATTTCCCTCCCCCCTCCCATGTAGTGGTAACCCTGAAGCCTCAAAGATGGCCCCAGCCAGGTTCACTTCAGGGTTGACAAACGATATGTGAGTAACAAGCTTGAAGCCCAAACGGTGAGATTGTCTTCCAATGATCTGAAAATGAAAATATTCTGGATGTTCAGCTGAAAGGCAAGATCTTTTTTATGGTAAAGCTCTGGACTATCTAATTTCTGTGAAGACCATAGTGGTATCTATATGCTTAGAGTTATTTTGAGCAGCAGTGGAATATTAATGCAATAAATAAAATAAAAATCAATTACCACCACCCCCAAAATACCATCCTGCTATTTAATCAAAACTACAACCTGGGGACTTGGGATTCTCATTAGCCATCACAAACTTGCTCTCTATGTAGAATTATTATCCTCAAAATAGACTTGGAACTTAGTCCTCATAGATAAGATTTAATGGAAAATCACTACACTGATATACTATATTAGCATGAGGTTATATATATCAAGCTACGAAACTAGGATTCTCATTCCATGTTTCTAATTTTAGGGACAGTAAGCTAAATCGCAGTTCATATATGAAGTATAAAACCAGGACTGCTGTGCCCGGGCAATGATCTGGATTTGGAAGAAAAAAGGGTGTATCAGATCAAATGAATGCATATTGCAGTAAAAAAAGATGCAGCATTTTTAAGGGAGTTGTCAACAGGTATGAAGTGCACCATTATATGGCTATAAATCATCTTCTCCCACCTCACCTTCTGAGCTTGGGTCACTCCACAGTCCTAATACTTCTCCAATCCCATATTGTACGTGAAATATCAGGGTGCAAAAAACATTTGCATAAGATTCCCTCCATCACACCATTCTCTGTTAACAACCAGGACCAGCTCATACAGTACAGGTAGTCCTCAATGTATGGCTATAATTGAACCCAACATTTCTGTCATTAAGTAAGACATTGGTTAAGTGAGTTTGGGCCCATTGTATGACTTTCCTGCCACAGTTGTTAAGTGAATCACTGCAGTTGATAAGTTAAGTGAACTAGTAAACTAGTGAATCTGGCTTCCCCCATTGACTTTACTTGTCAGAAGATCGCAAAAGGGGATCACTTGATCTTAGGATACAGCAATGGTCATAAATGTGAATCAGTTGCCAAACATCATAATTTTGATCACATGATCATGAGGATGCTGCAAAGGTCATAACTGTGAAAAACAGTCATAAGTCACATTTTTCAGTGCCATTGTAACTTTGAACAGTCACTAAATGAACTGTTGTAAGTCAGGGACTATCTGAATAGCACTATAGTATATAAAAAGTAGGCGTGTGTGTGTGTGTGTGTGTGTGTGTTCCAGCATAACTCTGGAACGCCTCAAGCAATTTCAACCAAACTTGGTACCCAGATGACTTACTCTCTGGAAACAAATACTATGGGGGTGGTGGTGGTAAGACACCCCTAACACTGTTTGGGATGTGTTTTCTGTTATGATACAGTCTGTTGTGCCTCCAAATGGCTTCTACTGTACTGCCGTAAAATGGTTTCTACTGTACAGTGCAGTGGAGTTGCCATGGTACCAATCACAGTACTCCACAAGGGTGCTCCCTCTGGTAAGGGGGAAAATCTGACATTAAAAATTACGTTTGGTCCTGATGTTTTCACCCTATAAATAAATACTTGGACAACGCCAGGACCAAACGTAATTTTTAATCAGCTAGTCAACTATAAAGTATTTAATGTGAGACATGTATTTTAAGGCAAAGATATAAACTTTTTTTTAAAAAAAGAAAGAAAACCAGGGTTAAATGCATGGTGCCCACATAATAATAATAATAATAATAATAATAATAATAATAATAATAATAATAATAATAATAATAATAATAATTTTATTTCATTAGCCGCAACCCTCTCCCGAAGGACTCGGGGCGGCGTACAATCAAACAGATAAAAAATACACATAAGACAAACATATATACAAAAGAACAGAGACATATACATATGTGCATGGAGGAGGATGGACTTAAGTGAAAGACAGTTAAAAATACAATTTAAAATCCCCTAATAAAATTACCAAATTAAAAAACCCATCAGGAGCGTTACTAAGTTATGGTCGAGCCAGGCCAGCTATTTGGAAAAGGTGGGTCTTGAGCTTGACACGGAAGGAGCGGAGGTCAGTAGTAGTCCTAATATCCGGGGGGAGGTCATTCCACAGGGCTGGGCCCGCCACAGAGAAGGCTCTGCTCCTAGGCGCCGCCCCATGGCACTGTCTGGTAGACGGCACCTGGAGAAGTCCCTCTCTGTGCGAGCGGATGGGTCGTAGGGATGTATGGGGCAGAATACGATCCCGCAGGTAACTAGGTCCTGAGCCATGGAGGACCTAGCCAATAATATTATGAGCCCAAAGACATTAGCAAATCAAAATCTGATACTTCTTTGTCATCCTGCTATTTCATTGCAACACAGTTCTAAATAGAAATGCATTTGTAAGGGTGTTTTTGAGAAAACTATAAAATAATTTTCAGTCCTATGTGGGGAAAAAATCATATAAATTAACCTCTGAAATGAATACACTTTCACGTGTAATTTTAGGTTCAGCTTTGACTGTAAAGAGATATAATCAGAACTGAGATTCACTGAAGAAAAGTGTGTAAGGAACATTCAGCAGTTTTCCTTCTCGACTTTTTAATTTCCACTATAAGGCTAGACAATCTGTGACTTTTGTACATTGCTAAACCCCTGTGGTGGCTCAGTGATTAGAATGCAGTATTGCAGGCTAATTCTGCTGACTGCCAGCAGTTTGATTCTCACCGGCTCAAGGTTGACTCAGCCTTCCATCCTTCTGAGGTCAGTAAAGTGAGGAGCCAGATTGTTCGGGGCAATGTGTAGACTCTGGACACCCCTTAGAGAGGGCTGTAAAGTACTGTGAAGCTGTATTATAAGTACTACTGCTACGTGCTATTTCATGCATCAGCAGCAGCCATATTTCTGAGGGATTCTGGGAAATTTCACTGAAGAGGCTGTCAACACCTGAAGGGACATAGATTTCTATCCTGCTTATACTTTATTTTGGAGAATTGTGTGGAGAGCAAAAAAAAAAAAAAAAAGAAACCCAGGAGATCTCTGGTGGTACCTTTTCAGATCAATACATTTTATTAAAAGGCATAAGCTTCACCTTAGGGAAGCTAATCCCTTTTAATAAAAATTGTTAGTCAGAAAAAGATGCTGCTAGAGTCATCCTGATTTATTATCCTGGCCCTTAAGTTAACAGTGTTATCACTTAGACTTTACAGTCATGGCCATAATCTTGTGTAGCACATCAATCAACATTCTTTAAAATGAACCAAAGAAATTATTGAGAGAGCTGCTGTTACTAAGGCTAGAAACACCTTGGTGATGATATTAGAATAGTCTATAATTCTACATGAAAGAACATCTACTGTGTGTTCTCATTCTTCAGGAGAACAACAGATAGTTCTTACTAAGACAGCCCTTCACTTTTGATTTGGGGATATCATAGATTTGAAGTCTGATATTATAATCCAGGGAGTGTATTGTTCTCAACTACTTATTGCACTTACATTTTAGTGTTGTCAATCAAAGCTCTAGATTCTTAGTAATGTATTGCAACATGTTCAGGATCTATTCAAGTCAGCGGAATGAAATTGTGCTTTACTGATCGCTATCATATATAATGATTGTTTTACTTGGATAAATTGTGAAAGAGCTGTGATTTTGGTTCTTGTTCTTTAAATATTCTATAAATACTAATGCCATTATGGTTAAGCTTTATTCTGCTGGATCTAAGGCAGGGGTGTCCAAACTTGGCAACTTTAAGACTTGTGGACTTCTTCCGGTTCCGGCGGCTGACGGTGACGGGCAGGTCTTGTTCGCCCCGCGCATCCCTGGTGGGCTCCCCACTCCTTGGGGGGCACAGGATGCCCCGCAGAGGCATTCTGCCGGAGGAGCGGCGCGGCAGGGGGACCCCTGGATCGGCGGCGGCCGGCGGGGGTCCCCGCTTCGCTCCAGGCACCGAGGAGCACGAAGGGGAGACGCTCCGGCGTCTTCGCTGTGAGGCTGTGCGGAGATAAAGAAAGCTGAAGGATGCGGCGGTGGTGCGGTGAGGCGTAGACTTCCTCCACTCCTATTACAAATTTGAAAATTTGTCAGCTGTGTAAACTTTACTTTTCGGCTTGACTTGGAGAGGCGCGGCTGGAGGGAGGGGGATTTCCCCCCCCCTCGGACAGGCGGCTGGAAACAATTGTGCTCTTAGCCCCAAGGGAAGGAGGAGGGGGAGAGCCAACCAATGATGTCACACCCCTATAAAGTGGATTTTCGGACTTAAACTTATAATATAATGATGATCTGGAAGCTTTGGGAATTTTGAACTTTGAAAACTTTATTTGTTGCCTCTAAACCCGATGCTGGCAGGGCAAGATGGCACGCTTCCATTGTCTTTATGAAATGTGAAACTTGACTCCACCTTCAAAACTTCAGGCTTCCGGTCTTTGTCTCTGTGCTACTCAGACAAATCTCTTGTTGATTGATTGTTTTTGAACTCCCTGGAGTGAAAAACGTTTGCTCTTCTGCCAGGGTGATTAGAAAATACTCTCTTCTGCCTGGACCCTCTGTCTCCTGGGCTCTCCTGGCTGTTCTACCTTTCTGACTGATCATTCTCTATACTGACTGGACTCTTTATTCTATAAACAATGTCACCTAAAAAACCACCTCCTGGAAAGCCAGGCTTTGCTGCCTCTGCCCCGACATCTGCAACCTCCAGTCCTAGTACACAATCAACGATAACAGCCTTAATGCAACCAGGAGGAGGAGGAGCTTCCTGGTGAAATGGCGGTCTGCTACAGGGCTCCGTAGACGCTCGGGGCTCTTTAAGGGAGCAGGGGTGCTGCTGCCCCTCTTTCCACCATGGGGGGCCATGGTGTCCTGCAACAGCTACCCTGGATCTTGCTACGACCCAAGTGGCGGTCCCCCAGGGTAGTGTGACGATAGAAAAGCGTGGGAAGTGAGCTGGTGAACAGCTGAGGGGAGAAGCCATTCGAGACGCCGTTTGAAATCGGCGCCGTTTGAAATCGACGGAGCGCGCCGGAGAGCGCTTTGTGAAACCGGAGGAGAGCTGAGGAGTGCTTGAGTGCTTGAATGGCTGCGCAAGGCTCGGGAAGGCTGGAAATGGCTGCTGAAGCATGTGGGAACGCGTTGGGAACGCCGAACGCAAGGCTCGGGAAGGCTGGGAATGGCTGCTGTAGCTTGTGGGAACGCGCTGGGAACGCCGTACGCCGAATTCCCCGGCCTGCTATTGACCACGCAAACTGTGGGAGGTGCAGAAACTATGGAGGCTGAAAAGGAAGGCCCGAGGCTGGTAGGAGTGGCGCTGGGTTTTGGAATGGTGGTTTTTTTTGGGTGTTAAGAACAATGATGCAGGCCATGATAAGATACCGATGGCCTGGTAGGATGAGGGCTATGACGCAGGAGGCTATTCAGAGACTGGGGGGGGGCTTGAACCATCTACCCCCCTGCTGATTATTTATTACAACTTGTCCCTGCTTCCATTTGTGTGTGCCCTGGAGGACGTCCCCCCTTTCCTCTGTGACCCTATTGCCTGACCGACCATCTCCCCCTACCCATCATCAACAACAACAACAATAGTTTAACCACCCTCGCCACCCATCATTGTCCAGCATTGTCCATCATTGTTTATTATTGACCATCATCGACCATCTACTAACCCCCACCATTGTCCATCATTGACCATACTACCCCCACCGATTGTCTGTCATCTGACCAGCCTACTACCATCCCCCCCCACCCAGGATTGGACAATTCTTTTTACACTGGAGCCCGGCCTTTTCAACTTCTTCAATCTATACTGGATCATGGTACTCGGCTGGAACATCCACAGCACAGTTCCTAGGCCCTGGCGAATCTCTCTTTAACATCATATGTACTTAAGAGCAGACCTCATCCTACTGCGGGAGTCCCCCCTCTCGCAGGTGTGGCCCTCCGCCCTTTCGAGGGCCCACCTTGATGACGGATTTATTAATCTCGAGAGGTGGAGGAAGCGGAGACTTAGGGGGTTTTTAGTTGACTGTTTTTTAAAATTTTGTAGGGGTTCTGAGGTGGGGGGGTTGGAGGGTCAGGTCAGGAGCGAGGACAGAGCCAGGTCGCCAGGTGTGGTCGCGAGCAGAGGGAGCGGAAGGGAGGAGGAGGGGGAGGATGTCGTTCCGGTGCAGGGCCTCTTGATTCTAACGGTCATAGGGAGGGGCAGATACGAGGACAGATCAAAAACTCGCAGTCGGTTGGGAGACCGTGGGTGCTGGTTACACCCGGTTGTTTGTACCAACCCCCGCGTTCTAGGTGGTCAGGAGCTCCAGGCCCAGGGCCTGAGGCTGTTGTTATGCAATGCGAGGTCCGTCATTAATAAGGCCCCCCTCATTCACGATCTAATTTTGGAGGGGGAGCTGGACCTCGCGGGAATAACGGAGACCTGGCTGGGCCATGAGGGAGGTTTACCCCTCGTGGAAATGTGCCCGCCAGGTGATCGAGCATTTCACCAGTCCCGGGCCCAGGGAAGGGGCGGTGGGGTAGCAGTGATTATTCGGGAGGACTTAGAGCCGAGGGAGTCCACTGTGCCACAGACGTCCGGATGTGAATCCCTTGTTGTGAAATGGGGCCCTGGGAGACAGTTGGGCCTGCTGATAGTATACCTGGCTCCTCGCTATACATCAGCGGCACTGCCCGAACTCCTCGAGCTGGTCGCATCGGTGGCGGTTGAGACCCCCAAACTTTTAGTGATGGGGGATTTTAACCTGCCATCGGTGGGAGAAGCATCTGAGGGGGTTCGGGAGTTCATGGCTTCCATGACAGCCATGGACCTGACTCAATTGATTCAGGGCCCGACACACGAGGGAGGTCACACCCTGGACCTTGTTTTTGTCTCTGGCCAGTGGCTGAGTGATCTGGGAGGAGGAGACTTAACCATCACTCCGCTGTCATGGTCAGACCACTCACTCCTCCGACTTGACTTCCCTGGAGCTACCCCCCGCTGCGGGGAGGCGGAACCGGAAAATACTAGATGGTTCCGCCCCAGGCGCCTGATGGAACCAGATAGGTTCCAGATGGAGCTTGGGCCACCTCCTGTAGCCCTGACCCGCCCTCGGGTAGAGGACCTGGTGGTCGCGTGGAACAACGCGACTACCGGGGCCTTGAACCGGGTGGCGCCTTTGCGGCCTCTCCGGCGGCAACGATCCACCCTGGCCCCTTGGTTCACCGAGGAGCTAAGGGTGATGAAGCGCCGCAAGAGATGCCTAGAGAGTCGTTGGAGATCCTCCCGTTCCGAATTTGACCGAACACAGGTACGAGCCCATTTAAGGACGTACCTTGTGGCATTGAGAGCAGCCAAACGTCAATATTGTGCCGCTCTCATTGCATCCGTGGAGAACCGCCCTGCCGCCCTGTTTCGGGTGTCCCGCTCCCTTCTGTTTCAGAGGCCGCGGGAGCCCCCTTTACAGGGTAGGGCAGAGGAATTTGGGAAATACCTGCAGGATAAAATCGCTCAAATCCGGAAGGATTGGGTCCCTTTCAGTGGCCCAGTGGAGACGTCTGTGGCGAGTCTTGAGAAACCAACCTGGGAGGAGTTTGATTTGGTTGCCATCGAGGATTTGGACAGAGTGTGTGGACGACTGCGACCTACCACATGTTTGCTGGACCCGTGTCCCTCCTGGCTTGTACTGGCATCCTGGGAGGTTACACGCGACTGGCTCCAGGGCCTAGTGAACGCTTCGCTGGGCGAGGGGTCTCTTCCAGCCGCCTTGAAAGAGGCGGTGGTGAGACCCTTGCTCAAGAAGCCTTCCCTGGACCCTATGGAGCTGGCCAATTATCGTCCTGTCTCCAACCTTCCCTTTTTGGCGAAGGTTGTAGAGAGTGTGGTGGCTTATCAGTTTCCACGACATCTGGAGGAAAATGATTATCTAGACCCGCGCCAGTCCGGCTATCGCCCCGGACACAGCACGGAGACGGCCTTGGTCGCGTTGGTGGATGATCTCTGGAGGGCCAGAGATAGGGGCTGTTCCTCTATCCTGGTCCTATTAGATCTCTCGGCGGCTTTTGATACCATCGACCATGGTATCCTGTTGCACCGACTGGGGGGGTTGGGGGTCGGGGGCACCATTTTACGGTGGTTCGGCTCCTACCTTTCCGGCCGGATGCAACGTGTGTTGACAGGGGAGCAGAGGTCGACTCTAAGCCCCCTTATTTGTGGGGTGGCACAGGGGTCGGTCCTCTCGCCGCTCCTGTTCAACACATATATGAAGCCGCTGGGTGAGATCATCCGTGGTTTTGGGGTGGGATATCATCTGTACGCTGATGATACTCAGCTGTACATTTCCACCCCGAACCACCCCAACGAAGCCGTTGAAGTGATGTCCCGGTGTGTGGAAGCCGTACGGGTCTGGATGGATGACAACCGACTCAGGCTCAACCCTTCCAAGACAGAGTGGCTGTGGCTTCCGGCCCCCCGGTTCAACCAGTTAATTCCATCTCTGGCCATCGGGGGCGTACAACTTGCCCCGGTGGAGCGGGCGCGCAATTTGGGCATCCTCCTGGATGCCCGGCTGTCCATGGATGACCATGTGACGGCCGTGGCAAGGGGGGCGTTCCACCAGGTTCGCCTGGTGCGCCAATTGCACCCCCTATTGGACCGGGATGCCTTGCGCACAGTCACTCATGCGCTGGTGACGTCTCGCCTGGACTACTGCAACGCTCTCTACATGGGGCTTCCCTTGAAATGCACTCGGAGACTACAGTTGGTCCAGAACACGGCCGCGCGGGTAATTATGGGGAGTACAAGGTACTCCCATGTGACACCTTTCCTGCGTGAGCTGCACTGGCTTCCTGTGGTCTACCGGGTGCGTTTCAAGGTCTTGATAACGATCTTTAAAGCGCTCCATGGCTCAGGACCTAGATACCTGCGGGATCGTATCCTGCCCCATACATCCCTGCGACCAATCCGCTCGCACAGAGAGGGACTCCTCCAGGTGCCGTCCGCCAGACAATGTCGGGGGGCGGTGTCTAGGAGCAGAGCCTTCTCTGTAGCAGGCCCAGCCCTGTGGAATGACCTTCCCCTGGATATTAGGACTACCTCTGACCTCCGTGCCTTTCGGATAAAGCTCAAGACCCACCTATTCCAAATAGCTGGCCTGGCTCAACCACTCTGCTCCTGACGGGTTTTTTTAATTTTAATTCTGGGGTTTTTAGATTTTACTGTGTTTTAATTGTCTCTATTCATCTGCCTCCCTTCTCCATGTCCATGTACATGTATTTGTTTATTGTGTGTGTGTTGTCTATTTTATATTTTATGTGTTTTCTTGTACGCTGCCCCGAGTCCTTCGGGAGAGGGTGCGGCTAAGAAATAAATTTTATTATTATTATTATTATAATTATAAATCTACGGAGCTGGAGTTTCATCAAATGTTCCAGCAACTTCTACAGGGACAAGAGGAAATAAAGAGACAATTGAAGGAGATGAAAGAAGAAATTAAAGAGAACCAGGACAAAATTAATAAGAACTCACAGAGACTGGATCTTTTGGAGGGTGGGGCGGCTGAGATGAGGGGGGGGATAGAGGGGGTGCAGAAGGGAAACAAAGAACTTGACACCCAACAAATGAAAATAGAGTTTGAGAGAATGTCTTTTTATCTTAGATTTCAAAACGTGATGGAGACAGATGATGAAAATATAAGGGACATCATGACAAGCATTTTGGCTGAGTATATCCAGAAGGAGAAACAACAGATGGGGTGGGAAATAGACCTGGCTTATAGAGTGAATTCAGCTTACGCTAGAACACACAATGTTCCCAGGGAGGTACACATTAAATTCCTCAGGAAAAGCACAAGAGATGAAATTCTGAGTGCACAAAGGGGGCAAGCCTTGACATACAAAGATAAGGAGATAACCATTCTGAAACAGATCCCCAAGAAAGTGAGGGAAAAAAGAAAACATTATTCGCAATTGGTGAATAAATTATACCAGAAGGGGGTGTGGTTTAGATGGTTGATGCCTGAAGGTATGTTAATATTCTGGGAGGAGACAAGAGTTAGAATTAATACACCCATAGAGGCACAGGCCTTTATGGAGAAAAGCAAAGTACTCCTAGAAAAACCAGAAGACTCCCTAACAGACATACAAGACATGGGAGGGGCCAGAGCTCTGCCAGCGGGGGGAGATGGGGCGACATCAAGAAAGCTCAGATCACAAAAATGAGTAAGAAAAGTCACCTGATATATGTTACTACTTAATATTGAATTTTATGCAAATGTATACTATGAGTTTGGAGGGGGGGTGCACCTACCGCATTTCGCAACTGCCAAAATTTGTAACCTTTCCCTTAGCTTTTCCCTTTGTAAAATACTAAAAAACCAATAAAACTTTGTTTTAAAAAAAAAGACTTGTGGACTTCAACTCCCAGAATTCCCCAGCCAGAGTTGAAGTCCACAAGTCTTAAAGTTGCCAAGTTTGGACACCCCTGATCTAAGGCAATGTACACTATAGACATTAGCTGATAGTTGCCCTTATAGATCAATTTATACTCTGTAGAGCCAGACTGTAATTTTTTAAAAAATCTTAAACACTGAAGTACTTAATTTTATTCATCTATATAACCAATGCCACCATTTTTATGTTTCTTTCTTTTGTGAGAATAACACTTGTCTTTTTTCACTGTACACTTATTAACTTTTCTTTCAGGCATGACAGTTATTAATCGTTCTGCATGTTCATCAATTTACTTTATTTGAAAAGTGTTCATCATAATGTCCCTCTGTAAAAGGCTCAAAACTAGAAATGGGCACTAGATTTTGCAGAGAAGCAACTTGAATAAATATATTCATCATTAATTGTGATGTTTATACCTATTTTCTTGTTTCACTCTCATCTCTAAATAAAAGAAGAATAATCCTGGCAGTGCAGTACAGAGATGGTATTCAGCCAGTTCTTACTGGTGCAGCTGAATCGGTAACGATGGTTGCTGGAGGCTCCACCCACCTGCCCCAAAGTGATGTGCAGCCTTCTGCGCATGTGCTGAAGGTGGCGCAGGTGAGCAAAGTGAGCGTGCGCATGAGCATGCTCACATTTACGAACTGGTAGCAAAGGTAAGTGAATCCCACCACTGGCACAGTCGTTAATGGACACTCTGGAGTTAGCCTGGAGTTTGATCCTGATGGGCTCAAGGTTGACTCAGCCTTCCATCCTTCTGAGGTCGGTGAAATGAGGACCGGGATTGTTGGGGGCAATATAGTGACATTGTAAACCACTCAAAGAGTGCTGTTAAGCACTGTGGACAGTACATATAAGTCTACGTGTTAGGTGCTATCTCTAAATAAACACAAGAATGGCTCTGCGAGACTTCTGTTGTCCTCCAGAAACCTGCAAATTCAATTGAAGTTCATATATTTTCAGTAAAGGCATTCCCCCGCCCCTACCCCAGATTATCCCTGCTGCAAACTTGGAAATGCTAATTTAAAATGTGCTAGACATTGCTGCAAATTATAAAATCCTCTGAGTCCCCTTTTAAGAAATCATACCTCCCCCCCCCCCTGTTAATTAGGGAACATTTTCTGAAAACATTCTTGATGATTATCACATGCTCAATTCAATCTTATTTAAATAAATAAGTAAAGGGGGATCGGAAACTGCCTGGAAATGATTTATTATGAAATGCCCACTCAAGGTTGTCAGTGCTTATCATATTGATTGATTCACATACTGAATCTTGGAAATTAGAGTTTGTTGAGAAAAAAATGCCTATTAGTGTAACCCTAACCTTTCCCTCAAAGGCTGAAAATATCTCACATCACTAAGAGGGGGGGAAAAGGTGTCCCAAATGGTGTGCATTATACTAAGGTGTGCATGCTTTAGATATGAAGACCCAGCAAGTCAAAATCTCCCAAAATGAGTGCATGTAAATGGCCAGGTGGGACATGCACTCATGCCACTTTTCATATATTTGATATTAATCTTGGATCTAGAAATAGAACTTTTAGAGTAACCTTCATAACTTCCTTTTAATGAGAGATTTATATTTAACATACAGTAATGCACTATCTTTTCTTATGATGCAGGCAAAGTTTGCAAAGCTTATGTGATTTCTTTCAGTAAAGCATTCTGACTGCAGAAAATTAAAAAAAACTACATTTTTTTTACTTGAGCTCCAGGGCAGCCTTTATTGCCAGAAATGTAAAACAAAGCACTCTTTCATAGCTTGTAATCATAGTTACTGCACTATGACAGTTTAATATGAAAAATTTCCCAGGGGCTGCTAAAGTATTTCAAAATGTAGTTATGTTTGACCTAGCAATGAAACGACCTAGTCCAGTGATGGCGAATCTTTTTTGGCTCCCTTGCCAAAAGTGGGGGGAGCACAGGGGTTAGGGAAGTCACTACCGGTTTGCTCATAGGGCCAGTTTTTGTCCTCTGCAGCCTTCAGGGAAGCCTCCTGAAGGCCCCTGAAGGCTCCAGAGGGTGAAAAATGGACCTACGGACAAACTGGAAGTCACTTCCAGGTTGCTTGTAGGGCCCCTTTTTGCCCTCCGGAGCCC
Source organism: Natrix helvetica (assembly GCF_964273705.1). Lineage (NCBI taxonomy): Eukaryota > Metazoa > Chordata > Lepidosauria > Squamata > Natricidae > Natrix > Natrix helvetica. Next base: position 28,882,487 of record NC_138552.1, on the reverse strand, counting down.
TCAGGGAACCCTGAAGTTCAGGAATGGTGGCTTCCGGTTTGTCCATATGGCCAATTTTCGATCTCCGGAGCCTTCAGGGGCCTTCAGGAGGCTTCCTTGAAGACCCTGGATGGCAAAAAACAGTCCTAAGAGCAAACCAGAAGTCTGTTCCTGAATGTCCGGTTTGCCCGTAAGGCTAGTTTTTCGCACTCCGGAGGCTTTCCCAGAGATGACTTTAGTGGAATTGTGGGAAGCCATCCCCCCTCCTGGAAGAATGAAATATTTTAAGGAATATTTAAAAAGGAAGAATATTATATTTCCGTAAAGGAGAAACATGTTTTTAAAGACAGAAAACAGCTCCCACGTCTTTCTTAATAGCCCCAGCAGGACTGGGCCAGCCTTTCTACAAGACAAAAGACCTTCAGCTCCAGGATGATGGGATTAAGACATGACTTTCCAGAACATAATAGGATTATCTAGCAGCAGAGCTCACTACATCGCACAAGCTCCTAAGGACATTGCATCATCCAGCACACTTCAAGCAAACTTGGCTCAGATAAACATTACCCCTCATGGTACCATGGGAGTTTGACAACAACCAATAGAATACATGTTCTTGCACAGGAACAGGAAGTTCAAGTGCAAAGCACAAGAGAAGGAATAATCCCCCTCACTCTTAATCCTTGTGATCAGCTGCGCAGAATCACAATTGTGGTTCTGCTTCATCAATAAATGGACCCTCTTTCCGAACAGCCTCCAGCCTCCATTTTGTCTCCAGTGCCTTTCTCCCAGATTGGAACAGAACCAGATGGATATTTTTTCCAACAGAATGGATAAATGCTCAGTTCTAAATTCTCTGGAATACTAAAGTTTAACATGTTCTCTATACCATAGCTGAGAATAAAACATTATTCTTTACAGGTAGTCCTCAATTTATAGCCAATTTCCAATTTTGCAGACCAGCAAGGGGGGAGAGTAATGATTCTGTGTGAGTGGCAGGTGTGCCTGCTTGCATGAGCAGCTTCATTTGCACGAGCGGCTGGCACTCGTGCTCATGCATGAAGCTCCATTTGGAAACATGCTGCTCAACCAATTAGAGCTTCAAGTATGTGCAGAGTGCCCACTGCTCGTGCAAATGGAGCTGCATGCGTTCACCCAACACATTGCACAGCCTGGTTCTGAATGGGCCACAGCCCAGTAACAGGCTATGGCCTAGGTATTGGGGACCACTGGTTTAGTGAATGTTTGAACTTACAACAGTACTGAAAAAGTGATTCACAACTGTTTTTCACACTTAATGACCATCAGAGTATCCCCAAGTTCATGTGTTCAAAATTTGGGCAATTGACCACTGTCATGAATCCGGGGTACCTTATTGCCACTAAATGTGCTTTAGAAACAGAGGCTGAACCAGATCTATCCACACATTTTAGCCAGAAATGAGAACTGGTTCATGATGCATTGGTACCTGATGTAAAAAATAAGTTACTTCTTTATCTGAACTGACAAAATATACTAACTAAAAAGGAAGAGTTAAAAGAAAAGCTGAGCTTTATTTTAGGAGATATTTACTCAGGATCTTTAGCAGGCAATTCTTCATTACAGGAAAAATCTGAAATGTTTACTTTGGGGAATAATTTGTCCAGCTGGAATAGATTTTGGCATTCAGGTTAACTCTCTCCTCCAAAAGAGTTAAGTACGAACATATCTTCAATCTGCTCATGAAGAAGAAAAAGTGTTAAAGATGGCATGTGTATATTGATGCATGTCTGTATGCCTTATGTATAACTCAGGTTTTATGCTATTCTAGCTGATAACCTGGTGCTGCCCAGGTATTTATTTAACCCAACCCTTACCTGGGGGAGCTCCCTTGTGTTTTGTGAAGCCATTACCATGGCAACTCCACAGTGCTGTACAATAGAAGCCATTTTACTGCAGTACAACAGGCTGTATCTTAACAGAACACATACCCTGAGGGGTATTAAGTGTGTCTTACCCCCACAATATTTGTTTCCAGAAAGTAAATAACCTGTGTACCAAGTTTGGTTGAAATTGCTTGAGGCGTTCCAGAGCTTGGCTGGAAAACACACACACACACACACACACACACACACACGCACACGCACCCACCCACCCACCCACCCACCCCCCACACACTTTTATATATATATAAGATGTTGTCACAATTATAAATTACAAAGCAGTCATGAATTTTCAAACAAGAAATGATAAAGACTGTAGGGAAATAAATGAAGAACTGACCATTTTTCTTGAATGTAATGCCTCCTTTTCTTTCTTAATTCTGATTTTAAAAAGGCACATCTCCACTTTCCCCCTGCATTTATTTTAAAATACAGTTCAGAAAATACCATATTGAAAGCAGCCTGGTGATTGGATATTCTATATCTAGCAAGTGTGGTACATCTAGTGCTCTGTATTAAGATGCAACATAGAGTGGAATAAATTAATAATACTATTGTTCTCACAACCTTTACATTCTGAAATGTGCTGGCTATAGTAGGATACTTTCTTGTGGAAGGAAAGTACCTTTTTCTCCAGAATTGAACCCATACATAATTTTAATTGATCATTTAATTGTAAAGTAATTGTGAACTAAGCATACACTGGAGGTCTACTTTAGTTTATAATAATTTTATAATTATTAAAATTATTATATTAATTATTGAAAATTAAAAAAAATAATTTTATTGTATAATGCATCGTAAGAAGACAGGAAATGATGAAAAATATTCCAAATAATTCTACGCAACCTGAATAACATGTACTTCAGCTTGGGATTTATATTCAGATTTATTGCAGCTCTACAGAAAGGATCTCCATGGTGACCAAGGAACCATTTTAAATATTTTGAAAGAAAGTCCTGAGAATGTACTTCACTGAGAAATCACTGAATGTGCATCACACACTTGTTCTTTGCTGTTCTTTTATTTTGCATACTACATTAAGTTATGTTTATTAATGAGCAGTGATTATGTTAGGTTTCTTGTTATGTGCACCCATCTCCTTATGATGACAACAATTTACTTGAAGAATATTCCTTTTCATGAATTCTGTGGACTGACGTCCATACATCTTATTGTTGCTGAGCGCTACACAACAGATACAAATAGTACTATATCTAGGACTAGACTAGACTAGACTAGACTAGACTAGACTAGACTAGAATACTAGTATTCTTTCCATTAGTTGGAAAGAATATTTGCCAGGTGGTTCTTGACTTACAACACAATTGAGGCAGGAATTTCCATTTTAAGTTATTTGGTCATAGGTCAAGTTACCAAATTTTACAACAATTTTTATAGTGGTCATTTAAAGAAATTCCATGGTTAAGCGAATGGATCTTCCCCAATGGGAATTTCCTTCCGCAAGTTGACAAAAAAGATTGCAAGCCATGATCATGTGTCTGGAGAATAGCACAACCGGTTGTAAAGGTGAGCCAGTTGCCAAGCGTCCAAATTGCAATCCCATGTCTGCGAAGGTGGTGTAATGATTGTATGTATGAGTACATATTGTAAGTGGCTTATGTCATAAGTGTTAACTTTGAACCATTGTTAAACAAATGCTCACAAGTTGAGAACTAACTATACAGACTTTCCCTTTAGGATAGCTGTTGCTCATATTCAGAATACACTCTAGGATAGAAAGCCACATTAGTGAAGTTACATGGATAGACAGACAGGTATTTAGAAAGGAATTGGCATGAGTATAAAAAATTATCATGATGCTTTTCCACAAAGGTTCAAATGGAAATAGCTATTTCAGAAATTTAAATTTCATTATATTTTTTGCAACACAATACCACAATATTACAATTTAAAAGCATGCAAAATGCAGAATAGCAAAACCAAACCAGCAACCTAAAATCTGATCTTTTTGCTTTAATTGGATAGAACAGTTGATAAAGACTATCAGACTTTATTTAATGGTCAATTAGCTGCAGTAGAAGCTCTTTTAGACCTTGCAATATGCCTATAATGAATCATGAAAGTTAATTTGGGGCTGGTTTTTAACCTCTTTAGTTGCTCAACAAAACCAAGCTCCATCTGTCTATGTCTTTGTCAGATTGGGGGGGGCGGGGGGAACACAATTGTTTTCAGTACATAATGTTCTATTTTGAGACAGGAAATGTCCACCTGCATTTTGTGTGTGTCTATTTGAGTATGTGTGCTCTTGAAATTAATAACAGATAACTCCAGTTTAGCATGACCATGCCCTGAGGTGTCTTCATATCTATTTACATGTCACAGATTTCTTGACTGTCCGTAAAGATCAGGGGTGTCAAACTCCCAAACCATGGGCTGGATGTGTCATGCGCTGGTCATGACCACACCTACTCCTGGTTTAGCGAAGGGGAAAAAAGTCATGATATGTTACATGACGATGTCATGACAACTTGAGTTTGACATCCCTGATAAACATGGCAAAAAGATGCTGCTGATTTGGGCTTGGGACAAATGCAAAACCATTTCAAATCAACATATATTAATTAACTATATTTGAGAAAAGAAAACACAATACAATCACAAGTCCCATAAGAGATTATTTTCAATAAATTGAAGAGTTTTCAAATTTATACTTGTCAAACGCTCCATGAAAAAGTTTGACTTGTTAGTTGATGCCTTGAAAAAAATCAGCATGCTTCTTTATTTTGTTTGTTGTTTCTTATTTCCTTTCAGACAAAAATGAAAATCAAGCCAAGTTAAGACAAGAAGTGTGGTTGATTTATTTTTCCTAATCTATTTTAAAAAATATGGCTTGCATTTTTATTCAGTAGCTGACTTCATCCCTTATGTTTACTCATGGTTCAATGAACAATTTGCTGTTTTGGAGTTCATATATTAAGCCAAGAGCATGGTTTAAAAACCATGCTTAGACTTACAAGTCATGCTAAATTATGATTTGATTAACAATGCTTTACTGAATAAATGTTTTCCAGTTGGCACGTGGCTATTATGCAACAGGTTAAGCCAAAATGAAACAGATCACATTAGGGTTTAATGTGTGGACGTAGATAATTTTAAAAAAGGGAAACACTATGGACCATTCTATTTTTGATAATTATCACTACATCTCTAGCCTTTCTGGAGAACATTATACATATTGTTGTTGACTTACAGAAATAGAGTACCTGGACCCATTTTAGTCAGGATTCAGACCTAGTCTAGGATGGAGAGACAGCAATATGATCATATTAATGGATAATTTCTAGGATGAACAAGGGACGCGGTGGCTCAGTGGCTAAGACACTGAGCTTGCCAATCAGAAGGTTGGCAGTTCAGCAGTTCGAATCCCTAGCACCGTGTAATGGGATGAGCTCTCGTTACTTGTCCCAGCTTCTGTCAACCTAGCAGTTCGAAAGCATGTAAAAATGCAAGTAGAAAAATAGGGACCACTTTGGTGGGAAGGTAACAGCCCTCCGTGCACCTTCGCCTTTTAGTCATGCCGGCCACAAGGCCATGGAGATGTCTTTGGACAGCTCTGGCTCTTCAGCTTAGAAACGGAGATGAGCACCGCCCCCTAGAGCTGGAAATGACTAGCATGCACGTGCGGGGGAACCTTTACCTTTACTTACTAGGATGAAGGAACTGTACCCCTCCTGGTGATGTTGGACCTTCTTAACAGTATTCAAAAACATCAACCATAGTATCCAGGTGGTCTGGACCACCTGTAGAGTTGGAGGTTGGTGGCACTACTTTGTAATGTTCATTCGTAATAGGCAGTTCTAAACTTGAGTACATGTGAAAGTAACCCAACCTGGGAGACCTTTGGTGTGCACAGAAGGGACTTCAGGCTGACCACCTCCAAAGTTTCATTCAAGATTGTCCCCAACTGTAATCCTGGAAAATCTTTAGCAAGTGGTGCAGAAAAGGCTGCAGGGCAGGCTTGTTGGCACACACAGCAGAAAGTATTTCAATAGTGGAAGTCATTCACTATTAGAAAAGCCAACCAATTTGATCAGCACAAAGAAGCCCACAGCTTGTTCCTTCGTCTTTACAGTTAGAAGCAAAGGGACTGCATTCCCCTCCCCCCAGAAAGCAGCTTTCAATTTATTAATGACTGGAAATCTCTTACGAGTTTTTGCTGAAGAAAAGAAAGCAATGAAGTTGGATTTATGAGTTTAATTATTCGAAAAGGTAAATTATGGTGGTGGTGAATTATGTTGCAACCTTAGAGAAAGAAGGTAAAATGTAAATGTACTTGTAAGTGCTGTTAAGAAGACTGAAAGCTACTTCTTTATAATTTTTTTCTTTTCTTTTGTCTGTTTCTTTGCACTTTTTTCTTTTACTTACTGATTATTATTATTTTTTTGTTTTCCTTTTTTCTCTCTTTCAAAATGTCTATTATTTTTATTCTTTAATAAAAGTTAAATATATGTTTTAAAAAAGAAAACCGCTTTCAGGGAAGGCTTCACTCAACATGTAATTGAAAAGAGTCATTCTTTTTCAAATTTGCACAAGGGATCACCGCACAGGTCCTGAATGTTGGCTGAATACACAGCTACTCCCTGAAATAAGCAATCTCTGTTTCATGAGCATCACTAGTTGCCTTTTTAAAACTTACAGACAATAAAAGAAGACCTTCATTCATTGGGCATTTTTAGTGTGTGGTTTAGAATTGTAAAGAGAACTGCTAAGTCTTGTGCCTATCAGTCAGTGCAGATACAAAGCCTTTCATTTACTGAACCAAGCATAGAAATCAAGCTTTTATGCTGTGATGCACAACAGCTTGATAAACCCAACAGTAGCATGCAACATGTTCACAGCTTCACAGGTATTGTTTAGCTGTGGATTAAAACTTATAATCAATCCGATATGATAATATGGTTGGTGAATGTCTACCTATTTGGGGAAGGGGGGGGATACAGTTACCATATCATGATGCTCAAGGTTTTTTTTTAACTAAATAAATAACTAGATGATGGGTCTGGGGAAAATGATATGAAGGTTAGAAACCAAAGCAAGCAATAGGGAGCTTCCAGAGTTAAAACAGAATCTGTCTTGCCAACAATTGTTTGTTCCTCTGAATATTATAATGCTTATATTGCATACTCAATACCAGTGTAAGTTCTCTTAAAAAACAGTTTTTGGTTTGCTAAACTCCTTTTGCCTACTGATCATCTCAACCATCCAAAAACAATCTAGAGTACTTTCATTCAAAAATTATTTTACAATTATTTTACATAAGGCCTGATATAATTTACAGCCGGCTCTGAAGCTGATTGTGTGCATCTACAGTATTCACTCCCCCCCCCCAAGATTCACTCTTAGAAACACTACAATATTTCAATTTTTTCTTTTCAAAATGTCTGTATGGCTAGCCAGCAGAAAAACAGAATCCTATGTGAGTGTAGGAATTGCTTTCGCACAAGCTGGAAACCCATACAGGAAGATTTTTCAAGCATCTTCCCTGCCTGCTTGTGACCATCTTGTATGCAACTTCCTGAAAAGGCAGGTCAGATGTGCCAAGTCACCAAGTTCATAAGCAACAGCATCAATTTTCTCAAGACAATTCAGAACACAGGAGAATGTACACAGAGCAGAGCAGCATGCAAAGAGTTGCCATGTCATCTACGCCAGAATTAATTCAATAATGTACACGAGAGCAGCATGAAATGGCTCTTGGCATTCATTTATTTCATGTTTGAATTTGGTTAAAGTAATTAGTAGAAATAAATCAAATCCAGCAGTTCCAATTATATGGGGCTTGCAGACGTTGTATATAGAACTCAGGAGCATGGGCGTTTGAAGCTTAAAATGTACTTGAGACAATGCCCCCACCCAGCACTTTTGCATACCTACTAAAAGAGGAAGGGGTGAAAAATCACATTGCTCTAATGGGAGCTAACAGTTACAAACCAAGATAGAATATGCCACAAATGGTGTTTTAATTGCAACTAGCCAATAACCCGGGGCTGCCTGGGTATTTATTTATAGGGGGAAAAATGTCTGGACCAAATGTAATTTCTAATGTTGGATTTCCCCCCTTACCATAGAGAGCCCTCTTGTGGACTACTATGAAGCCATTACCATGGCAACAGCACTGCGCTGTACTGTAGAAGCCAGTATGGCACAACAGGCGGTATCTTAACAGAACACACACACCCCGAGAGGTGTTAGGGGTGTCTTACCCCCACAGTATTTTTATCCAGAGAGTAAGTAATCTGTGTACCAAGTTTGGTTGAAATTGCTTGAGGTGCTCCAGAGTTATGCTGGAACACACACACCAGTGGTGGGTTGCAGGTGGTACACCCTGATAGGGGCGTACGGGAGCCTTCCCGGAGCACCGGATACCATTCCGGTATGGTCCTCTGGAGGACCCACCCACCCGCCAAGTTCCTTACCTGTCTTTTAAGGCTTCTGCTCTTCTGCGCACGCGCTTGGCGCGTACAGCGCCTGCGCGATGCTCCGCAGAGCAGCTGGAGCATCGCGGAGGCTTGCTGAGGCACTAAGACACATGAGCGTGCTGCACCGGTTGGAATGGGATCCGGAACCCACCACTGACACACACACACACACACACACAGAGCCATTTAGATAGATAGATAGATAGATAGATAGATAGATAGATAGATAGATAGATAGATAGATAGATAGATAGATGATAGATAGATAGATAGATAGATAGATAGATAGATAGATAGATAGATAGATAGATAGATAGTTGGATAGATAACATAGGCCTCTTGTTAGATAGGAAAGAAAACAAGAAACTAAGTAGAAAGTAATGGAACAGTAAGAATGAAGTTTAGTTATAATTTGGATGTAGAATGAACAACTTCAGAAGATACAAACTTAGCCTATATCACATAGCCTAGACACATTTTTTAATTAGTCAAATCATAGTCTGGGGGTAGAAAGGCACAAACAGTATGTTGATTTTAAAGGCACATATTACTTGACTTTGAAACCAAGAGGCTATTTTGCTTTTGCTTTTTGTTTCGTTTTACTTTATATTTCACACACATTTATGACCATTCTTTCATTTCAGGCTAAACAACTCAGACAAAGTACAGAAAAGGAATGAGAGATACGGAACAGAAGAAATGAAAAGAAATAGCAATAGCACTTAAATTTAGATACTGCTTCATAGTGCTTTAAAGGCCTCTCTAAGCAGTTTACAGAGTCAGCATATTGCCCCCAACAATCTGGGTCCTCACTTTACCCATCTCTAAAGGATGGAAGGCTGAGTCCACCTTGAGCCTGGTGAGATTTGAACTGCCGAACTCCTGGCAGCTGGCAAGGAGCAGAACTAACCTGTAGTACTGCACTCTAACCACGGCACCACCGCAGCTCATATCAAATGAAAGATGGTAGAAAAGAAAAAGAAATGTAACTTGCCCTCGTATTCATTACGCCTCTCACACGTTTTCATCCTTCCATGTGTAAAAAATATAGCAACTGTATACTAAAATATTTGGATCGAAAGACTGAATCTGTATTAAAAATTGATACAACTGGTAATGACCACCTTGTTGGCTCTGAAACATTTTCTTGCTTAAAAAATGAAAATGTTGCACACTTTAGTACTACGTGTCTTCTTTTTTTCCCACAACAAAAAAAAATCCTTTTAAAAAACCCGATGAGAATGGTATGGAACAAGTGGATTGGCAATTCTTGGGGAAAATGCTTCAGGACAAGTATCTTCTTTTGAATCACTAACATATAAATCAATCCTAGGGTGCATCAAGAGAGGAATAGTACCACGAAATGTGTGAAGTATTAGTATCGTATATACCGCCTTGGTGAGACCAAACCTGGAGTACTGCATCCAGTTCTGGTTATCATGATACAAAAAATGATGATGAGACTCTCGAAAAAGTGCAGAAAAGAGCAATAAAGATAATTAAGGGACTGGAGGCTAAAACGTAGGATGAATGGTTGCAGGAATTGACTATAACAAATCTAAGGAAGAGAAAGACTGATAATAGTCTTCCGATACTTGAAAGGGTGTCACAAAAAAGAGGGTGACAATTTATTCTCCAAAGCACTTGAGGGTAAAACAAGATGTAATCAGAGGTGGGTTGCTGCTAGTTAGGCCTGGATCGGCCGTACCAGTAGTAGCGGTGACGGGAGGTTCCACCCACCTGCACATGCGGGAGTGCGCAGGTGCGCGCCTGAGCCAATAATAAAAAGATTAGCAACCCACCTTTGGATGTAATGGATGGAAATTTGTCAAACAGAGATCCAACCTAGAACTAAGAAGAAATTTTCTTGACAGTGAGACTAATTAATCAGTGGAATGACTTCCTTTCGGAAGTTGTGGGTGTTTTTATAGAGATTTTTTAAAAAAGAGATTGTATAGTCCAGATGGGTAGAGGCCTCTTGCTTGAGTAGAGGATTGTACTATAAGACCGCCAGTGTCCCTTCTAATTCTGTTATTCTGTATTCTGTATAACTATTGGCTCCTGCTTTCAAAAAATCTTCAGGCAGAGACTAGGCAGACTTCTACTGGAAATGCTCCACAGCCTCTAGATAAGGGGTGTCAAACTCAATTTCATTGAGGGCCGCATCAAGGTTGTGTTTGACCTGAGGGGCTGGGGGTGGAGAATGGTCAGGGTGGGCATGGCCAACTCGACATCACTCATGTCAGGGGCACCTGTGGTGGCCAAGTGCTAAGACAGGACTTCCCTCAGGCCCTCCCTCCCTCTCATTATAATCTCCTTCCTTCCTTCCTTCCTTCCTTCCTTCCTTCCTTCCTTCCTTCCTTCCTTCCTTCCTTCCTTTCCTCTTCATTCTCTTTTCTTCTTCCTGTCCTCTCTTTCCTTATTTTTCCCTCCTTGCTCTCTTCCCATCTTTTCTTCTTTTTCGGTGTCTTTCCTCTTTTCCTTTCTCCTTTCTTGTCCCTTCTTGCATGCTCAAGAGGAACAAGAGGGGAAACATTTCTCCTTTTGTTTTGTTTTTAGTTTGTTTTGCTAGCCTTCTGCCAGCAAAAACAGAGCCCGTGTTTGGCCACAACAGCCCCCATTCCTAGAGAAAAGAGAGCTGGGGTGTGTGTGTGTTTTCGCTGGCCGAAGGTTGCAGGAGGCCATCAGGGCCAAAAACAGGGCTTGAGAGGGCCATATGAGGCCCCACTGAGCTCTGTTTTCACTGGCAGAGGCCCCATGGGTCAGTGCTTTGCTGTTTCCACAGGCCAGATTTAAGCACCCCATGGGCCCACCGGCCTTTGGTTTGACACCCCTGTTCTAGATTTTCTGGACCAATTTTTAGGTTGGTCGAGATTAGATTAGGTTACTTCCAAGGTTTTCTTTTTTAAAAAACCACGATTCCATGCTCTTTGAATAAGATATCTCAGAGGAAAAAATAAGGACCTCTTCAAAGGGCTATGATGGTTTTTTCCAGGTTTTCCACAATCATGGTGTGCAGCATGATAGCCTACCTTGTTGCTCTGTACCAGTGAAGCATTGGATTCAATTCTATAAATAATCAATGGGCAGCAAGGATGTAAATCTTAAAATATTAACGGAACAGAATGTTCTGCGAATGATAGTTACAAAGCTAAGAGTGCTCTTTTCCCAGCATAGGAAAATGTCTTCCAGGGTCTTCCATGCTTTTAATAAAATTAAAGAAAGGGTATCTATTAAATCAAAGGACAAGTTTTAAATATTGTCATATGCAAACTAAGTTTGAAATGTGGAAGATAGTTTGGGAAGTAGAATGACGAGAAGGAGCTGGGTGGTTGTTGTTAGTTGTGAAGTCGTGTCCAATCCATTGTGACCCCATGGACAATGTTCCTCCAGGCCTTCTTGTCCTCTGCCATCCACTGGAGTCCATTTAAGCTCACACTTACTGCTTTCTTGACTCTATCCAGCCACCTCATTCTCTATCGTCCCTTTCTTCTTTTGTCCTCAATCTTACCCACAATTAAGCTCTTCTTCAGTGAGTCCTTCCTTCTCATTTGGTGGCCAAAGTATTTGAGTTTCATCTTCAGGATCTGGCCTTCTGAAGAGCAGTCAGGGTTGATCTCCTCTAGGACTGACCGGTTTGATCTCCTTGCAGTCCAAGGGACTCACAGGAGTCTTCTCCAGCATCATAGTTCAAAGGCCTCAATTCTTTGGAGCTCAGCCTTTCTTATGGTCCAACCTTCACAGCCATACATTGCAACTGGGGAAACCATAGCTTTCACTATACACACTTTTGTCGGCAGGGAGATATCTCTGCTTTTTAGTATGCTGTCTAGATTTGCCACAGCTTTCCTCCCCAGGAGCAAGTGTCTTTTAATTTCTTGGTTGCAGTCTCCATCTGCAATGATCTTGGAGCCCAGGAAAATAAAATCTGTCACTACCTCCATTTCTTCCCCATCTATTTGCCAGGAATTGAGAGGCTGGATGGATTAGAAAGTTCCTATTTTAAACCTTGCTTTTGTAACATCTCTTCTAAATGATAGTAGCTACAATGTTGCTGTTGGAAAGTTGACAAATAAAGCTGGATTTATAGCACCTGAACTAGACAGTATCCTACAGTGCTGAGCCAAAGGTGGGATCTCTGGTATTTGAAGCATGCAAGTCTTAAAGCTGTCAAATTACAAGATCCTTGCACCCCTAATCCTTTAGGAAAAAAACCCCAGGGGTATTCAAACTTGACAGCTTTAAGACTTGTGGTCTTCAACTCCCAGAATTCCTCCTCTCACTCTTCATCTTGATGATGTGCAGACGGGCAGGGGGAGGGAGCTGGAACCGGTTCTAAACGGCACTGTAGATTTGTGGAACCTCTTCTATAGAAGAGATTAGAACTGGCAGGAAACCACCTCTGCACCAGGCTCAAGGTTGACTCAGCCTTCCATCCTTCCGAGGTGGGTAAAATGAGGACCCAGATTGTTGGGGCAATATACTGACTCTGTAAACTGCTTAGAGAGCCCTGTCAAGCAGTATGTAAGTCTAGTGCTATTGCTATAAATGCACTGCAGCAAGTCATAAAACTAAAAAAAAGAAAAGAAAATAGAAGAAATTACAGTATTAAAATAATACTGTAGTTATGGGACTTTTCAAAACTTACAATACAGACATGGGATTTAAAAACTATAATTTAATATATGAAGGGTCTGAATTCCCCACAAGAATGAAAACAATCTTTTCATTATTTGATATATTTATAAGAAATGCAATAAAAAAGTAAAAAAGCTTCAATTGTACATAACAAACTTATGAAAATATGATGAAACCAGAATGTTTTTGATCAAAGACTTATGCACTTTGAACTAGAAAACAAATACGAGAAATTAACATCATATATAATACCTGCAGCAAGATTACCGTACCAGATGTACAAAGATAGAAGAACAGTGAAATATCCACAGTGGAAGACTGCATTATAAAACTGATGGAATTGACAGGAATGATGAAATTGACCAGCATGGTCGGAGGAGAAATGATATAGACCTTTTGAAAGACTGGAAACCTCATATGGACTTTTTGTTGAAAGAAGGAAAGACTGCATTGATTGCATTGATACGAATTTGAGTTGGGGAGGCTTAAAAGGGAGGAGGAAGAAAAAAGGAGGGAAGGGAAATAACAAAATCACTATCAATCAAAGGCAGTTGCACTTGGAACAGCTTACATCCTTCAAAGATACATTCAACATTATCAAACAACAACATCTGCCTTATCCCAAGTCCTTGCGGAGGACTCAACACATGGATTAAAAATGCCAAATCCAGTCTAAACATCTGGCCTATTGTGTAACATACCATAACAATAACAGTGTACATTAAGAGCTAGCAATGACTGATGAAGAAAGAGTTCTTGGAGTAGTGGCAAATAATTCAATTAAGGTATTGACACGGTATACATTCATTGCAAAAAAAAAGGTGAACAGCATGTTAGACATAAAAGAAATGGGACTGAAAATAGTCCCATAATATCATGATGCCCTTCTATAAATCAATGGCATGAGAGAGTATCTGGTTTGTGCACAATGTGAACATTTCTGGTCATGACATCTCAAAAAGGATATAAGGGCACTAGAGAAGGTCAGGAAGCAACTAAGTTGGTGAAGCAATTGGAGAGCTTCCCCATGTGGAAACGTAACATTTAGAGTTTTTTAATCTAGAAAGAAGGTGAATTAGATGGGACATGATGAAGGTATACAAACTTGTGTATGGTGTAGACTTAGTTTGGTGTAATGGTTAAGGCATACTGCTAGAAAGCCAGAGATGGTTAAGTTCAAGTCCTGTCTTAGCCATGAAAGCCAATGGGTGACCTTAGGCCATTCACTCTCTCCCAGCCCTACTCACTTCGCAGGGTTGTTGTCGTGGCAAAAATAGGAGGAGGAAGATGTGTTGGATCTGTTCACCACCTTGAGCTATTTGTAAAAATAATAAAGGATGGATTAAAAAAAAACAACCAAAGTGGACAAGGAAAAGCTATTTCCCTCTTCCCAAAGAACCAGAACTCAGTGAAACAGAATCTTGGGAGAATCAGGACAAAATGATTTTTTTTCAATGTAAAATGCACAATTAAACTTTTGTACTTAAACTATAAGATGTGGTACTGGCTATCTGGCTTTAAAAAAAGGAGTAGCACCAATTCATGAAAGTCATGGGGATCAAGGTCTATTAGCTGTGATGGCACTGCGACTACCTTTGAAGATTTGCTGGAAGGCTAGTGGGCTTCCTTATGTAGTTGGTTGGCTGCTGTGAGAACACACCACTGGATTAGAATAGAGTAGAGTAGAGTAGAGTAGAGTAGAATAGAATAGAATAGAATAGAATAGAATAAATAGAGTTGGAATGGACTTTGGAGGGCTTCTAATCCAACCCAGGGAGGAAACCCTATACCATTTCGGACAAATGGTTATCCAATCTCTTCTTAAAAACTTCCAGTGTTGGAGCATTCACAACTTCTGGAGGCAAGTTGCTCCACTGATTAATTGTTCTAACTTTCAGGAAATTTGTCCTTAGTTCTAAGTTGCTTCTCTCCTTGATTAGTTTCCCCCCTTTGCTTCTTGTCCTACCCTCAGGTGTTTTGGAGAATAGCTTGACTGCCTCTTCTTTGTGGCAGCTCCTGAGATATTGGAACACTGCTATCATGTCACCCCTAGACTAGATGAGTCAAATGTCCAATCCAGCAGAGCACTTCTTATGTTGTTTTGAAGACATTTGAATTTGTCACTAATGAGGAAGGGAAACTTTTAAAGTTTTGTAGTTGGCATGAGGCACAGCTTAATCCAGAATAAATAATTCTCAAATTCAGATTCATGCTAATAAGAAAGCCACCTTTAGCCAACTCTTATAACAACAAGAGTCAAAATGAGGTTGTCAGGTCAACTATCCTTTATTTCCAATGGATTCCTAAATATATTTTACTTACCAGTCTTGTACAGCATTGAAAGATTCTTCATTGGTGATGTCATACATTAAAATGAAGCCCATAGCGCCCCGATAGTAGGCCGTAGTAATTGTCCTATATCTCTCTTGACCTGCTGTATCCTAAAACCATGAAATATCAATAGTTAATATCGAATAATAAGCAGTGAAATTCAACACGTACATCAGCCCCATACTGATGGCATTTCAAAATATTATTTTCAACAAAAATAACATTTCAGGAGACCAAACACTATTTGATAGTTATATGTACGGTATATCTAGGCAAAAGCTGGAACTAAGTTACTTCAGATCAAGAATCTTGAAGTCGTTGTTAGCTTCCATTGCTTCAACTGTGATTTATTTTCATCCGATAAGTAAGTGGTGAGTCTCAATATGAAACGATAAGACCAAAGATACTCAAATGCATATGAGAAAATAAGCCTTCAGCCATCTTCATCTGACAACATATTTGATGTTGACTGCATTTGGGGGCAAATGACAAATTATATTAGAGCCACGGCAGAGACATTTGCTTCTCCATTGCAAGCTCTCCTGGAGGGCAGATTTCATCACAGAAATATCAAGAGGCGAACGTATGTGATATCTTTTCCTTGAGAGTTGTTTTCTCCCTGATTAAAGTTGCTTTTATTCTTCTGGTAGGTCTGGCTAAGTGTAAATGGAAAAATCATATGGGAAGAATAACATTTAGTAGAACTTTCTTACAACTTCTGTGCATGTGGCATTTGTTCTGCTCCAGCTTGATACAGGTAGTTTGCAACTTACAATCACAACTGAGCCCAACATTTCTATTGTTAAGTGACTTTTACTCCATTTTATGACTTTTCTTGCCACAGGTGTTAAGGGAATCACTTAAGCAGTTGTTAAGTCAGTAACACGGTTGTTACGTGAATCGGGCCTCCTCATTGACTACTTGTCAGAAAGTCGCAGAAAGTGACCCTGAGACACTGCGACTGTCATACATATGAGACAGTTGCCAAGCATCTGAATTTTGACCACAGAGATACTGTGATGGTCATAAGTGTGAAAATGGTTCATAAGTCACTTTTTTCAGGGCCGTTGTAACTTTGAATGGTCACTTTAATAAACTGTTATAAGTTGAGGACTACCTGTTCTTAATTCATTTCTCTTTTGTTTTCAAAATCTTGGGCTCCGCTGAATTTGGATGTGGAACATTATTCCCATTGAGTGGAATTCCTATCCCCCAGCTTTGGAGCATCGTGTTATTTTGTCACTAGTCACATTTCTTTTAATTTCTGTTCAGAAGGATGATACAGTGATGCCTGCAAGCACTCTATATAAAGCCCCAAGGAGTATGATGAGTGGCCATAGTTGGATGCTGTTTTATGCTGTCATGCTAGTTGGTGAGAGGAATCATTGGTTAGTTGGAGGTTCTCATGTGATGAGATAAATCACTGATTGACCTGATTACAACATACAAACTTTAGATGCTGTTATAGAAGGTATCTTAGCTACAGTTCACACTTTCTAGAATTTCTTTTTACCTAAAGAGGCCAGTTAAATTTTATTATAAAGTACTGTATGGGAAGCTGTGTGTTTGCACCCATGGCTATGTTGCTGGAGGAGGAAGGAATTGTAATCCAAACAGCTGGATGGTGCAGAATAAACAAATAACTTTTGTTTGTCTTCAGGCAGTTTTGTCTAACTACAGTTTTAACTGGTTACAAAACAAAGACTTTCCCAAAATGCAGCATTGCTTATATAAATCTGTTAAATAGGCTTTACATTAATTTTTCCCTGATGCACATTTAAATAGGTTTTACAGATTATATATCTCCTCTGTCCCAATTATTGCATTCATATTCATGAATTGTTGCTGCAACATTAAACAAATGTAACCATAAGAAGAAAATGTCCAGTGTATTGCAGAGTCCATTGTCATGAATGACACCTTCATTACAATTGATGTACATGGGGAAACGTCATAGTAGATAGTCCATACACAAGGTATTTCTGGGAAAAAATTAACCAAGTACTTAAATTTCATTTATGACAAAATGCCTTAGTGACAACTGATACATTCATAATTTATTAGAACCATGTGAAGAACTATTGTGAACATGAATGCAATTAAATATAACTTCATTTACTATGCTAACATTTCCCCATCAATTTCCCTGCTCAGTGAACTTTGTAGTCCTTTTGTTGCATGTTGTATGTCTAGTTATTATGCTAATAGACCATTCAGAATAATTAATTCCATATTTCATTTATACTTCTTACTAAAAATTAATCCTGATTTTTTTCATTAAATCTTGACATAGGTTTCTATGGAAAACCAGTGAGGTTATCAATTCAATCTTCCTTATTCATTGGTGCTAATTTACCCACTGATCAGATTATTCTAACATTGAAATGCAATGGTCCCTTTCTACTTTCAGAGTAATTTTCTAAGCAAAAAATCTAACAGCATACAATTAGCCTGACAAATATTGATAAAAACGTGCCCTATTTTCCATTATGATGTTACCATGGCAATACATCTTTTTCCTGGTTGAACGGTGAAAATGCATAAAGATTTTTGAAGGAGCTTTTTCTTTGCTTTGGCACCAGGCAGTCAGTCAGGTGTTGTAATTGTAGCTATAGATACACACCATACAGAAAGTGCATAATAAAATATCCTTTGATAATGATTGCTGTTGGGCATGTAGTGATGATTCATGTAGAAATAAAGCTAGAAGAATCTAATTTTTACCCTAAATCAGATGGTTGTTTACTCAATTGTAGG
Source organism: Natrix helvetica (assembly GCF_964273705.1). Classification (NCBI taxonomy): domain Eukaryota; kingdom Metazoa; phylum Chordata; class Lepidosauria; order Squamata; family Natricidae; genus Natrix; species Natrix helvetica. The sequence goes on along the minus strand of NC_138552.1, from coordinate 28,864,417 downwards.
TCTTGCTGTACTAGTGAATTTGATTATAAATATACATAGGTCTACAGCTTGACAATTCGATTATAAATATCCCAGAGTCTTATTTTCTTTTGACTCCCAAAACAAGCATTTGGCCTTATTTTTGGTGAGGTCTTATTATTTTTAGGTGCAGGAGGCCCCTAAACCTCGGCCCACGGCCCGCAGATTAGCTGATCCAGAGAGGACCAGAGGTTCTGTTTCTGTTTCTGGCACACTCTTGCCAGCCCTAGCGTCACTGGGCCTGCCACGCTTTTTGCGGCTGCCACTAAGAAAAGGGGCGCAGTAGCTAGAGTTTGCAGGAGTGGCCTCCACGAAGCCGTTCCGTGTGGATGGCATGTGAGGCACATGGGGGATGTTACCCCTCTCCCCCCAGGAAATGGCAAGGACTGGTTGCACTAGAGGAGGAGCTTCCGGCGATGGCGGTCGCCTCCTGAGCTCCTAAGAACGCCATGGAGCTCCCGACCGGGTAAGGGATTGCTGCCGGCCCTCATGTCATCGGAGGGCCGAGAGTTGGACAGCTCGACCACCCTGGCTTGTTTTGGGCTCGTTTTGGCCCACCAGGGTGGTCGGGGGAGATTGGAGGAAAAGGAGGAACGGAAGGCTGTAAACGGCCGGGGAAACAGCTGGGAAGCAATGGCGGCGGCGCGCGCAGCGCAGCGCAGCATGAGGATTGCGCTGACGGCGAAAAAAGGCACCGGGGAGAAGAACGAGGCACCGGGGAGGAGAACAAGGCTGGGAGGCAATTGGGAGAGGCAGTTGGAGACGGCTGCGGCAGCGGGACGAGTGGAAAGAGTGGCGCCGCTGCCAGGGACTCCTCTGTGGTATTCTGCCGTATCCTGGCTGCTCCCATGCCCCCCCCGGGTCTTGCCGGCGCCAGCAGAGGACGCCGAATGGTTATTACGATCTTGGAGAATTTTGGAGAACTTTATCCTAAACCGTGGAGAACTTTGGAGCGCCGGGTGGGGGGCCAAGGTGGAGTGTGCCCACCTGGGCGTTCTGGATGGAAACCAGGAGTGAGGGCGAAGGTATAAAACAACGGTTGGGGGTGGCCTGGAACACCGGAGGCCACTGGAGGCCCTGTTTCAGGGCCATGGATAGGCCTGAACAGTTACCTAGGCCAAGAACAACTGGGCCAAGAACGCCCCCCCCATCTGGAACCACCTTGGACTGTCTCCCACCTTTCTGTCATCTCTGCCATCTTTCACCACTTGGGGATATTCGATCATTTCCCGCCCCCCCCCCTCATCCAAGTACTAACTGGACATTGAAGCCTCGTACTTCCTATTGAGACTCTAACCCCCGTTTACCAACTTTTCAGTACTAGCACCCTTACCCCACTGGGTTTTTAACAATCTACTCGAGGTCAGACCTGCTCCGCCTGCGGGAGGCCCCTCTCTCGCAGGCATGGCCCTTGGCTCTCTCAAGGGCCTGCCTTGATGACGGGTTCATGGACCCCGAGAGGTGTAGGAACCGGAAGCTAAGGGGATTTTAAGTAAAATGTTTTTTATCTTTTTTAGGGGGTCCCAGGGTGGGGGGGAGGGTTAATCAGACCGGGAGGAGGGCCAGAGCCGGACAGACAGGTGAGTCCAGGAAGGACGGGGATGCGGTGGAGGGGGGGAATATAAAGGTCACTAAAGCAGAGGGTTGTCCTATTACAACGGTCGCGGGGAGGAGGGGATGCGAGGACAGGATAAGATCCCAAGGTTGGTTGGGAGACCGCGGCTGTTGGTTACGCCCGGTCGCTTGTACCAACCCCTGCAGTCTAGGTGGACAGGTCCTACAGAGCCAGGGCCTGCGGCTGATGCTTTGCAACGCAAGGTCTGTCACCAACAAGGCCCCCCTCATTAATGAGTTGATCTCAGAGGGGGAGCTAGACCTTGCAGGGATAACGGAGACCTGGTTGGGCCACGAGGGTGGTTTACCCCTCGTGGAAATGTGCCCACCGGGTTTCCGTGCATTCCATCAACCTCGGGCCCTGGGTAAGGGTGGAGGGGTGGCGGTGGTTATGCGGGAATGTTTAGAGCCGAGGGAGTTCACTGTCCCTCAGATACCCGGGTGTGAGTCCCTTGGTGTGAACTGGGGCCCAGGGAGGCAGTGGGGCTTGCTGATTGTATACTTGGCTCCTCGCTATGCATCAGCAGCCCTGCCCGAGCTCCTCGAGCTAATCTCAGCGACGGCAGTTGAGACTCCCAGACTTTTGGTCATGGGGGACTTCAACTTGCCGTCAACGGGAGCGGCTTCTGAGGTGGCTCGGGAGTTCATGGCTTCCATGACGGCCATGGACCTGACCCAATTAGTGCAGGGCCCCACTCACGAAGGGGGCCACACACTGGACCTCATTTTTGTATCTGAACAGTGGACGAGTGATCTGGGAATAGGGGATTTAGTCATCACGCCCCTGTCATGGTCAGACCACTCATCCCTCCGGCTGGACTTCCCTGGCGCTATCCCCCACCGCGAGGAGGCGGAACCAGACTCTATAAACTGGTACCGCCCCAGGCACCTGATGGAATCTGATAGATTCCAGACGGAGCTTGGGCCAATTCCTGTAGCCTTGTCCCGCTCCCGCTCCGAGGACCTAGTGACTGCCTGGAATAGGGCGACGACTGGGGCCTTGGACCGGGTTGCGCCTTTGCGACCTCTCCTGCGGCATCGACCCACCCGGGCTCCTTGGTTTACTGAGGAGCTTAGGGTGATGAAGCGCCACAGGAGACGTCTAGAGAGCAGGTGGAGGTCCTCACGCTCCGAATCTGACCGAACACAGGTAAGAGCCTATTTGCGGACTTACCTTGTGGCAATAAGAGCCGCCAAACGTAGACATTGTGCTGCTCTTATTGCGTCCGCGGATAACCGCCCTGCCGCCCTGTTTAGGGTGACCCGCTCCCTTTTATCGCAGGGGGCGCGGGAGACACCCTTACAGGGTAGAACAGAGGAGTTTGGAGAATATCTTCAGGACAAAATCGATCAGATCCGGAGCGGGTGGGCCTCCGTCAGTGGACCAGACGAGCTGCCAACAGCGAGTCTTGAGAGACCATTCTGGGAGGAGTTTGACTCTGTTGCCCCCGAGGATTTGGACAGGTTGCGTGGACGGCTACGACCTACCACATGTTTAACGGACCCGTGCCCCTCCTGGCTGGTACTGGCAGCCTGGGAGGTGACACGAGGCTGGCTCCTGGGCCTGGTGAACGCCTCATTGGGTGAGGGATACTTACCTACCGCCTTGAAAGAGGCGGTGGTGAGACCCTTGCTCAAGAGACCTTCGCTCGACCCAATGGAGCTAGCTAATTATCGTCCAGTCTCCAACCTCCCCTTCTTGGCGAAGGTTGTTGAGAATGTGGTGGCGCAGCAATTTCCACGACACCTAGACGAATCCGACTATCTAGACCCATGCCAGTCCGGCTTCCGACCCGGGCACAGCACTGAGACAGCCTTGGTAGCGTTGGTTGATGATCTCTGGAGGGCCAGAGATAGGGGTTGTTCCTCTATCCTGGTCCTATTAGACCTCTCGGCGGCTTTTGATACCATCGACCATGGTATCCTATTGCGCCAGTTGGAGGGGATGGGAGTCGGAGGCACCGTTTTGCGGTGGTTCGGCTCCTACCTCTCCGACCGGAAGCAATGTGTGTTGACAGGGGGGCAGAGGTCCTCCCTGAGGCCACTCACTTGTGGGGTGCCACAGGGGTCGGTCCTCTCGCCTCTCCTGTTCAATGCATATGTGAAGCCGCTGGGCGAGATCATCCGTGGTTTTGGGGTTGAGTACCATCTTTACGCTGATGATACTCAGCTGTATATTTCAACCCCAAACCACCCCAACGAGGCTGTCGAAGTGATGTCCCGGTGTTTGGAAGCTGTCGGGGTCTGGATGGGGGACAACAGACTCAAACTCAACCCCTCCAAGACTGAGTGGCTGTGGGTACCGGCGCTTCGGTTCAGCCAGCTGACTCCATTGCTGGCCATAGGGGGCGAACAGCTGTCCCCTGTGGAGCGGGCGCGCAATTTGGGCGTCCTCCTCGATGCCCGGCTGTCAATGGAGGACCATGTGGCAGCCGTGGCAAGGGGGGGCGTTCCACCAGGTTCGCCTGGTGCGCCAATTGCGCCCCCTACTGGACCGGAGTGCCCTGCGCACGGTCACTCATGCGCTGGTGACGTCTCGCCTGGACTACTGCAATGCTCTCTACATGGGGCTTCCCTTGGGACGCATCCGGAGACTGCAGCTAGTTCAGAACGCAGCCGCGCGGGTTATTATGGGAAGTACTCGTTACTCCCACGTAACACCTCTCCTGCGCGAGCTGCACTGGCTACCTGTGGCCTTTTGGGTGCGTTTCAAGGTACTGATTACCATCTTTAAAGCGCTCCATGGCATAGGACCTAGGTATCTGCAGGATCGCATCCTACCACACACGTCCCTGCGACCTATCCGCTCACACAGAGAGGGGCTCCTCCTGGTGCCGTCTGCTAGGCAATGCCAGCGGGCGACACCTAGGAGTAGATCCTTCTCTGTGATGGGCCAAACCCTCTGGAATGACCTCCCCCCAGACATTCGAACTACCACCGACCTCCGTTCCTTCCGGCAAAAGTTAAAGACTCACCTATTTCAATCACCTGGCCTGGCACTTTCTTAGTTTTACCTCCCGGGGATTTATTCATTTTAATTGGGTTTGGGGTTTTAATAAGCTTTTAATGTACTATATTTATTATTCTATATACAGTCTTGCAACCTCCTCCACCTACGTATTTAATTATTTAACTGTTTTATGTATGTATTTTATAACGCATTTTAGTGACTGTACACCGCCCCGAGTCCCTTTCGGGAGAAGGGGCGGTCTATAAATACGAATAATAAATAAATAAATACTTGCGTTTAAATATTTTAGGGGAGGGCTTATTTTCGGGGGAGGTCTTATTTTAGTGGAAGCCCAATTGGGCTTATTCTCCAGGGAGGTTTTATTTTAGGGGAAACAGGGTATATAGGACTACAGCCTGACAATTCAATCTCAAGAAAGCTTGCTTATAAGTAAAATTCCTCTCAAGACCAAAACTGCTCACAAGGCACCAGCATTCCTATCCACAATAGGTTTGTGAATCAGAAATTACTCCTTTGTTTAACAATTTGCCAATTCCAAAATATTTCAAGGTTTTGCTTAAAATCCTTAGTTAAGACAAAGTGTTTAGTCGAGATTTACTGACAGTTTTATGGCACAAGTCCCAGTTCCTCATAGTGCTAAGCAGGAAACATCAATAGCTGGGTTCATATATCATGTTTAGCCAAAGTTGAACAAACCACATTATGTCTGAGCATGTTCCTGGGATCCAGTCATGCAATTTGGGATTATTGTTTATCCCAATTCCCAAAGATTGATGCAGGAAATCAAACATTACAGCAATCTATAACAACAGATAAAATATGCTAGCTTTAGCTAAAAAAAAAAAATCCAAGGTAAGGCAGTGCTCACCCTCGACTAATAATAATCCTATTTTTACACTGATTATTTTCAGCATTAAGAAGTCTCTCATAGTGTTAAATTGGAATCTAATCTCTAATTTAAAATCCACTTCTACTTTCTGAAGAAACAGATAAGAAACTTTATCCTCTGGTTCTCAGAAATATAACCTAGGAGATGAATCTGTTTCTGTGGGATTCAAACTGAATCATACTAAAAACAGATAAGTGCTTGACTTACGACCACAACTGAGCCCAAATTTTCTGTTTCTAAGTAAGACAGTTGTTGAGTGAATCACTGCAGTTTTTAAATTAATAAAATGGTTGTTAAGTGATTCGGGCTTCCTCACTGATAGTTTGTCATAAGGTCACAATATGTGATCATATGACCTGGGACACTGTAACCGTCATAAAGATGAGTCAGTTGCCAAGCATCTGAATTTTGATCACATGACCATGGGGATGCTGCAATAGTCATAAGCGTGAAAAACAGTCATATGTCACTTTTTGATGTTGTAACTTTGAAGAGTCACTAAATGAATTGTCGTAAATCGAGGACTACATGTATTTTTCAGCATCAAAATAAACAAACTGAATTTTTTAAACTAAAAAATGTAGCAGGTTAGCCAGAAAGAGAGGTTAGTATTCTATGCAAATACTTTCCCAAGTTTTCTGCAGAGAAATATCCAGTCATTTAGCCTTCTGAGCTAGCATAATCCAAACACAACTTTATTCCCTTAATAAGGACAGTATCAAGTCTGAAAGCCATCTTTTGCATTGGGGCCTTCAGGCCGGCCACATTTACTGCTGTGGGAAATTGGGAAAATGGAGTGTAATAGATATAGTCAAAAGAATATTCCTTTCTCAGAGAGTCAAGGACATCTTGCCCTGCACCTGGAGTGGTGTGACTGGGAGGCATCTCCAGTTGGGATGGTGCCTGATTGGACCATGGGTGCTGGGCAGGGACTTGGACTTTCGTTTGGGTGGGGAAAACCTGGAAACTTTCAGATTTGGGTTTTCCCAGTTTTGCCAATATGACATCTCTAATAAAATGGAACTTTAAGGAAACTCAAGTCTTTTAGTCCAACCCCCTGCCTAGGCAGGAAACCGTATACCGTTTCAGACAAATGGCTATCCAACATCTTCTTAAAGACTTCCAGTATTGGGGCATTCACAACTTCTGGAGGCAAGCTGTTTTATCTATCTATCTATCATCTATCTATCTATCTATCTATCTATCTATCTATCTATCTATCTATCTATCTATCTATCTATCATCTATCTATCATCTATCTATCTATCTATCTATCTATCTGGATGGGGGACAACAGACTCAAACTCAACCCCTCCAAGACAGAGTGGCTGTGGCTACCGGCACCTCGGTTCAGCCAGCTGATTCCATCACTGGCCATAGGGGGCGAACAATTGCCCCCTGTAGAACGGGCGTGCAATTTGGGCGTCCTCCTAGATGCCCGGCTGTCAATGGATGATCATGTGGCAGCCGTGGCAAGGGGGGCGTTCTACCAGGTTCGCCTGGTGCACCAATTGCGCCCCCTTCTGGACCGTGATGCCCTACGCACAGTCACTCATGCACTGGTGATGTCTCGCCTGGACTACTGTAACGCTCTCTACATGGGGCTTCCCTTGGGACGCGCCCGAAGACTGCAGCTAGTCCAGAACGCAGCCGCGCGGGTAGTCATGGGGAGTACTAGGTACTCCCACGTAACACCTCTCCTGCGCGAGCTGCACTGGCTGCCTGTAGTCTTTCGGGTGCGTTTCAAGGTTCTGATTACCATCTTTAAAGCGCTCCATGGCATAGGGCCTAGTTACCTGCGGGATCGCATCCTCCCACATATATCCCTGCGGCCAATTCGCTCTCACAGGGAGGGCCTTCTCCTGGTGCCGTCCACGAGGCAATGCCAACGGGCGACACCGAGGAGTAGGGCCTTCTCTGTGATGGGCCCAACCCTCTGGAATGACCTCCCCCCCGACATTAGAACCACTACTGACCTCCGCTCCTTCCGACAGAAATTGAAGACACACCTGTTCCGACTGGCTGGTCTGGCATAATTTATAATGTCTACCTCCTGGCATACACATTTTTACTGGTTTTTAGAGGGATAGTTTTTTAAATTTAATCTTATATGACATTGGGATTTTAAATTTTATACATTTCGTTTATTTATTTAGCTGTACAGTTTGGCATATTTTATCCTCCTCTCATATACGTATTTATGTAGTTATTACTATGTTTTAATTTGTTGTATTTTGATACGGACTGTACACCGCCCCGAGTCCCTTTCGGGAGAGGGGGCGGTATATAAACGCTAATAAATAAATAATAATAATAATAATAATAATAATAATAATAATAATAATAATAATAATAATAATAATAACAATAATAATAATAATAATAATAATATCTATCTTTCTATCTATATCTATATCTATATCTATATCTATATCTATCTATCTATCTATCTATCTATCTATCTATCTATCTATCTATCATCTATCTATCTATCTATCTGAAACATACCAATTTGCGGGTGACCTTGGTCCATTTTAAAGGTATTACAAATGAAACTGACAAATATGAATCCAGAAAAAAAAAAAATGCCAGACAGGTGTTGGCATTCCTGCTTCACTGAAAGGGTGCAGAACAATATATGGAGTCAAAATTCAATCTTCATTTATTATTTAAGTCAAAGTAAAAAAAAAAGAGATACTTTTTCACATACTACAAAGGTGATACAACATGCAGGAGTGACTCGCATTGTATTGGGCATAATTCCTTTATAAAATCCACAAACTCCTTCTTTCCTCCACGTCCTATGGATGACATCAAGTACTCCAGACTATCTGTTGTGCTGATCCTGGAGACGTGCCCTCACAACCTGATACGGGTATGTGACTGCAAATATTTTGAATAATGCTGCCATGGTAATATATTTAAAGTGTTCCGTTTCATATGTGATGATCTAGTTTTATATTTATTATATTGGGATTTTAAATCTTTATAAGCCATAAAATGAAGGGCTCCATGTAAGGTTCCAAACAGACCAGGCACAAATCCCTTATATAGCCCATGTATACCTTCATGCCTGTGTATTTTAATAAGAGCATCAAACATTCCTTTGTACTGCGTCTTTGACAGGTCAGCACCAGCTTCATATTGTAAGACAAGCCCAGTCTTGGTTACACATATTGGGTTTGTAATACACAAAGTCATCACTCCAGCTTCTGCTGCTGACACTAGGTGTTCAATTGCTCCAAGGTTTTCCATCTTATTGCCTGTCTTGTAGGCTTTAATAGCGTTGTAGAAGAAAAAATACAGAGCTCAAGCGGCATCCGCACCCCAAACATTTGGAATCACTTCTTGGTACAGACCACGTAATCCTTCTTGTTTCCAGATGGTTGACAAACAATGCAAGATACCATTGTATTTTGGTCTCAGTTCCAAGCCATCACTCACTGCGAAACGGATCTTGGCCAAGTCCAGCGGGTGCAGGACCAGCGTGGAGGCAACGCTACTGCTCTCCCTGGCCAGCAAGTTCTCATAGCGCATATGCTTGAAGAAGGACTTTGCTGCCGGGCTCGAAGTAGCCAAGGGGGAAGCAGCAGAGCCCGCCAGCTTACTCGGGATGCCTGGAATGGTGGCGGAATTCATGAGAGGGAAAGAAGCAAAGGCAGCCAAGGGGACGGAGGAAAACAAAAAAAGACCCCACACGAGCCAATCAATCTATTTCTGTGTGTAGCAACAGAAAAGATTCACAGGCAGTCATAGAATGAAATGTTTTGTGTTACCGTAACCCTATAATAAAAGTAGTTGTAGGGTGTAATCTACTTTGAAGTTTGGATGCCAGCCTTGCAACTCTGAATGGTCCTCTCTGTCACTGCGTTAAATGTTTGCTAGCCGAACTGAACTGAATAATTACTAATGATTTACTGCGCATGCTTTCACACATTCCATAGACTTCTTTCCTTTTGATCTTTGTCCATCTGCCAGGAAGCTGGGAGACAAACTGCTTCTGCCAAAATGTAACAATTAGATAGATTTGTTTTATTTCTATTTTCTTATTTTTGTATTAAAGCTTGTTTTTAATTAGAACATATTTTCGGGTTTTATTTATTTTTCGCTTCTTGAAGAATATGCCTGTTTGGAAAAGCCGCGGTCTAAGCCTCATTAGTTCAGGGTGAAATCTTCCCCAGACACTCTCCCCTTCTTGCATTTATCCTCAAAAGAAGTAGGAAGGGTCATGTTTGAGATGCTTTCTCAAATTCCATTTCTGTTAGGGGCTGAGATTTCTTTTATCTGACATTGCTTGGGTTGTAGCTTTTCCCAGTTCTCAAGATTATTCTCACATTACAATACATTACACTGACCGGACTTGCTGAAATAGGAACAATGAATTCTCCCAAATAGCTAATATTGTGTTTCCCCAAAAATAAGACAGGTATTATTTTCTTGTGACCCCCAAAACAAGTGCTTGGTCTTATTTTGGGGGAGGTCTTACTATTTTTGAGGTGCAGGAGGCAGCAAGCATTATCACCTCATGGCTGCTGCTGTGTTGCAATATTTGTAGGGAGGGCTTATTTTGGGGAGAGGGCTTATTTTAGCACATCCGCTCAAAAGCCGGATTGGGCTTATTATCCGGGGAGGTCTTATTTTCAGGGAAACAGGGTATAATAGCTCTTTAGCAACCTCTGTGCTGTGTTGTTGCCTATAATGTTTCGGGATATTAGAATGGCTGTGGACAAAACATGAGGACAGGCAATTTGCTTGATCATAGAACATTTGGTACATTGGAGGTATTATTGTAAACATAATGCAGTAGTAGTACAGAATCAGGCTAGACATAGTGGTGGGATTATTAATAGGTCTACATGATAGGAATCAGAGAGGAGAAACATATTTCTTCGGTGATTGCATTAATAGAAAACCATCCCATGGATGGCCTAGCCTCCAATTATTTCAGCAATGCTTTGATACCATCTGAGCTCAACTATGTTATGAACAACTTGTACAATTCTCCAGAGATAAAATCACTCAGATTCCTGTAGGATCAGTATCACTTTGGGAAATGTTGTGTCTAGGGTGTTTATCACATTCTAATAATATATTTTTGAATAAGTTCTATTACTTGTCCCTTAAGGTAGCAGTTAAGACTCTTACAGCACTAATTATGTGTTAGATTCTTTCATGCTTTGGTTTAATAAGAGCATCAAAGAATTCCATCCTAATTTTTCTTTGCAAAATATACATTGGGGCCTCACCCCTATGGCTTAACATTGACACTGGACCTATCCATTTTGAACTTCATTTATTATCTAGCATTGAACAAAGCCTGTGAAGATGGTGGTAGCATTGTAGCTCTTAGAGGAAATGAGTTAGATATGAAGATGCTGACCCACTGAATGCATTGAGAAGCAGAACACAGAAAGTTGACTTTCTTGTAACTTCTGTCATTTTTTCAAGACTTAAGATTTTCTTAATGACAGCATCTTGTTGGAGCTCTTGTATTGTAGGAGGGAAGTGTTGCTTAGAACCACTATTTGAGGAATATGTATTATACTGGGAAGCATCTGTTCAACCAATTGAGAACTTTCTTTACTTAATAATACATGTCAACAGCAGCGAGGATTATGTTTGTACAGTACTGGAAAAATGAAGATATATCGCGAGATAAAGAGATAACCAGGAAGATACTAGATTATGCAGAAATGGATAGATTGACATTGAAAATTAAACAGAAAAAAGATGTAGAATATTATCAAACATTGAATCTATTTTATCAATGGGTTGGAATAAAGGTGTGGAGATTAAGAATGTAAATTTGTATTGTTAAGCAAATTAAATTCCCAGACAACATGATGTTTATTAAACATTAAGAAATGTATTTAATAGAAAATCAATTAAAACAAATAAAAAGAACTTTTTAAAGGTGATCTTGCAATATTCTATTTTGCATCCCATGTTATTTAATGACTTTAATGAAGTTGTTGGAGGTGATCATTTATGGCTTTGGAGATAACTGTCATCAAAATGCAGGTGAAAGCTTTACATTCATTTCCTGAAGATTCAGAATAGGTACCATCAAAATTGCCATATGTCTCCAATCTGTAAAGGCTATTTATGATAAAATGAAGCTGAAATCTGACAAGATGGAACTGTTATTGATTCTTGAGGCTGGATTTCAGGATTTAGAGTCACCCCTTCTGCAAAAATGGTTGAAGAGTAATGGCATGAATCTCTTTTCTAAATATTTAGCTACTCTCAATTATTGTTGGGCATTTAAAGGTGACATTAGTTACTTAACTTGTTCTCCACCAGATGTATGATTTTGAAGAAACAAAGAAGTGAAGCAGAGTAGAACCACAACCTGGCACAATCCTATTATTTGAGGTATTAGTTTCACGAGGACATAAACATAGTCATGTATAGATCTGACAAAAATTAAAATACTAACTTTGGGGTTGGTGGTGGAATTATATCTAAGACAAACCAGCACATAAGCGTATGGTAAGAGAAAATGTATCCTAACTGGGGCCTCTGATAGCAATAGCAATAGCACTTAAATTTAAATACCGCTTCATGGTGCTTTTACAGCCATCTCTAAGCAGTTTACAGAGTCAGCATATTGCCCCCAACAATCTGGGTCCTCATTTTACCGACCTTGGAAGGATGGAAGGCTGAGTCAACCTTGAGCCCGGTGAGATTCGATCTGCCAAACTGCAGGCAATCAGTGATCAGCAGAAGTAGCCTGCAGTACTGCACTCTAACCACTGCGCCACTGCGGCTGATCCAAAAAGAGTGGATGAAAACTGCATGTTCCAATAATGTTCCTATTATTGTCAGTACCATTAGGGAGACCAATATTAGATGGCCACATCTATGGTCATCTTTGAAATGCCCATGACAAGCTTCAGTTTTGGAAATTGCATTAATTATTTTTGATGATAAATTTATTTGAAAGCATCCACAGTTCTCAGAATTTTATGATAAACTTTAAAATTACTATGGCATGAGAAAGTCTATTTATATTCTACTGATCAGAGATTCCCTGGTATGAAGAAACAGACTAACAATAAACCTATTCAGTCATCCCTGACAGCAATTTACTCAAGTTTTGGCAGACATCAGTATCCAAAGGGTATGTCTGCTGTTAACAAAATGGCCCAATAAACATACTAAAGTCATTGACATTCCAAATTTTGGGATCCTGGAGTGAATGAGAAGATGCTTCAGTGCTTTCTGTAATGAGTGGCAACCTTAAAGAGCCCAGGTTCTTAGCAATACAAGTATATGCCCTACCTCAATATACTGACACACAGACTTAAACTGAAACATTAAGTACAAATCGTTAAGCTCCGCAAATATCTGATCTTTTTTTTTTTTCTGAAAGAATTTTATTAGTTTTTAAATTTTGGGGGGGAAAAGGGTAGGTGGATATACCCAAAAAATTTTTTGGCAGCTTCATCGTTCTAGAGGTAGGAATCTCTCCAATTCTCACAACTTTTTACAGAAAAAAAACAAAAGATAAAAGATAAGCAGAAATAGCATCTTATTATACATTGTATCAACCATGTGTTCAATCATCTCTTTTGCCACTTTCTAATATATCAACAATTAAAATGATATTCCAGATATATTTATTTTTGTGACCTGAGTCTTTCCATTATTGTTCCCTCCCCCCTGTCCCCAGGTGGAGCCACAGCCCTCCCTCCTTCATGTCTTGTGTTTTGTCGCCTTTTTCACTACTTCTTATATTTCCGTCCTCTAGAAGGGCACTATGTTTTTTAATGAAGGCCTCTGCCTCCACCACTGTGTTAATTCTAATTCAGTTTCCCTCCCAGAAGATCAGCATTCCTTCTGGCAATAACAATCTAAACCAAATTCCCTTTTTATATAATTTCTTTGACAAGGAGGAATACTTCCTCCTCTTATCTCTTATTTTTTTCGGAATTTGCTTAAGAATGGCAATTTCTTTATCTTTATATTTTAGTGGTCCCCCCCTCTGAGCCCCTAGAATCTCATCCCTCATGGTCTTCCTAAGAAATTTAACATGTACTTCCCTTGGAACATTATGTGTTCTGGCATATGCTGAATTAATCCTATAAACCAGATCCATATCCCACCACAACTTTTCTTTATCTCTTTTAATATATTCTGCTAAAATTGTACTCATAATATCCTTAAGATCTTCAACTTCTGTCTCCGGTAGGTTCTGGAATCTGAGAAAGAAGGACATTCTTTCAAGTTCTATCTTTGCCATAAAATTTTCCAATTCTATATTCCCCTTCTGGACTGCCTTAACCTCCTCCCCCAGCCCAGCTGTGCCCTCCTCTAGCACACCAATTCTCTGTTTATTTTCTGTTATTTGTTGCTGCACACTTTTAAGCTCATCTCTAAAATCTGCTACCTCCTTTTTCAACTCATTTTGTCCCTGCATAATAGCTTCAAACATTTGAGTAATAGATAAATCCTTTGAACCCTCTCCAGTCTTTTCTTGTAAAAATGATGAAATTTTTGTCTGTTGAATCGTTGGACTGGATGCAGTAGAAGTTGGTGCTGAGGCTGCTTTGCCTGTAGGTGGTTTTCTGGGCCCCATTGTCTAAATTCAGAAAGAGTAAAGATCTTTTGCAAAAGAAATGGCGTCAGTGAAGTGCGCAGCCGAGCGAGTCCAAGAAGACAGGCAAATCCAAAAGTGAAAATTAACCCTCTGTCACAGTTCCAAGTCAAGAAGTCACTCAAAAAAAAAAAGGGGGGGAAATCAAATAATCCAAATCCAGAAAGACTACATAATAGGAGAGGCTCCAAGAGTCCTTCAGTGGGGATAATATAAAGCCAGACTTTCTTCAAAGGTAGTTTCAAAAGGCAGACTTCATTTATAAGTGCGAAGAAGAAGAAGGAAGAAGGCCTTCTTGGCTCCTCCTCAGGATCAGGAGCAGAACATTAAAAACTTCCACAAAACTTTCAAAATAACTCAGCTCTTGCAGTTATGATATAAATCTTTTCACATAGTTAGTTCAAGTGGCTAATTCAATTTTTTGCTCTCTATCTCCATTCCAAGATTGAGAGACAGTCCAAATGCCGCTTTGCCTGAGAGGGGTAGAAGAAAAAAAACAACCCCCCTCCAATCTTCCTACTTCAAACAGATTGAATCCACAACTTGTAAAAAAGCCGCTACTCATCAGTTAAAAGCAATTAAGGAGATTGGAGTGAATTTCTCACCTCCAGCACTTCAGCCGCTGCATGTAGTTAACTCTTTCCTTCCGGAATCCATTCAGTGAAGGTGCTGATATGCACCCCCTATGCTCCCCGCCTCCTAAGGCAAAACTGGGGACCCCCCCATGGCTGCTGCCTATCCGGGGTGTTCCAGCAAGCCACCCTACGGCAGGTGATCCCTCCAAGACCCTCTGTGCTCCTAAAAGGAGCCCACTGGAGAAGCGAACAGTGGACCAACGTCCGTCGCCTTTGGAAACCGGAAGTGATTTGTCCGCAAATATCTGATCTTAAGTGTGAGTGTTATAACAAAAAGGACAACTAAATGATAGCAAGCATTAGCAAATCACTGGCTATGAAGCTACAGCTAGCTTCCATCAAAATTCCAACGGTGAATATGTTTAATTGCTATATTTTAAAACAATTATCCTGAGTTTCTACTTTCAAGGAGGTTTATATTCTCTTCTAAATAAACAAGAAGTAGAGTGAGATACACATACATATGTAGTATGTAGATCACAGGTGGTTTGCTAAGTTGTGGGGATATGTCTTGTAGAGGTGTACAAAGAAAGATTCAGGTCAGCCCTGTCGCTCTGAAGCTGTAATAAAAAGCGGTTAACCAAGCAAATCAAAGCAAAGAGGAAGCCCCTCAGTTGACTAGGAACAGGGCACCACTTTCCTTTGTGAGGTGTTACTTTGATGGGATGTTCCATTATGAATTGTCACAGAAGCCCTAACTGTTTATTTATGAGAGAATGCAGCTCTTGAAGAAAAGAAAGCTGTTCTGAGTAGCCAGATGGGGCACAAGCAGGGGCCAGCTGCTACGGGTTCAGAAGAACCTGTAGCTAACATTATGGCCAGTTTGGAGAACCTCCAAATCCCACCCCTCACTGGCCCTGCCCACCCTCCCAGGAGTCTCCACATGGCCCATTTTGGATGAGAAGTAAGTGCTGGGCCCACGCGGAGGGTTGGGGAGGGGGAAAAACAGGATTCCTGGAAGCTCCCAAGGGCCTCCGGAGCTCAGGGGAGGCAGTTTTTGCCCTCCCAGAGGCTCGAGGAAAGCCTCCAGAGCCTGGGGAAAGCAAAAATGCCCTGCCCTCCATGGTATAGAAGGCTGACTACGCCACGCCCACCATGGCCACACCCATCCAGCAACCATGCAGAGAACCCATTGCTGAAATTTTTGAAGCCCACCCCTGGGCACAAGTGTTACAAGACCAGTCAGCTCTCAATGAAGAATAGTGGTTGAATGTCCTAGATTCATTTAATCGACTCAGCAGACGGATGGAACAAGGAAAAACCTTCAATTTTATTTTCCTCCCAAACAGAGGAGTAAAAGTGTAATCTTTTGCATTTGAAAGAACTCAGTATACACATGCATCTATGTAACTTTTGGCTGAAATTCCTTGTCCAGAGACAAGTGTTTGTGACTGTACAAAATGATGAGAATATTTGTAGCTTGGACTTGAACTATTCCTGTGGCCCCCAGAGAACACCAAGGATTCTACAGTTGCTCACAGTGTATAGAAGCCCAGAGGCTACTCAAACGACCTCCATGCCCTTTGCAGTGATCTAGAAATAGCTTGGTTGGAAGCGTTCTGGGGGTGGTGGATACCACTCCTGAATCTGAAATATACTGAGAAGTTTACAATATCTTTCTCCCTCAAAATGCCTGAAAGGATTGCAATTTTCTAATGTTTCAGTGTAAGGAGGTGATTGCCAACAAGTTCTAGAGCTACTTAGATGAAGAAATGTGTTCTCCCAAAAAATACATAGACATTACTGTATGTTTAATTTTTCAGCCCTTTAAATCAGGGGTGAAATCCAGCAGGTTCTGACAGGTTCTGGAGAACCAGATATGGAAATTTTGAGTAGTTTGGAGCAGTGATGTGCGGTGAGGTTTATGGCTGGTGAGGCTGGTGATGTCATCAGCGCGAGCCGCGGTCCCCTTCATGTTGACTCAGGAAGGAGGGGAATGGGACCACGTGTGCAGGAGGCTAACGCTGAGGAGCCTCCTGCACACGTGGTCCCATTCCCCTCCTTCCTGAGTGATTGATGATTTTATTTTTAAAAAAGGCCATCCTAAAAAGCTGGGGGGGGGGAAGAGACTTGTAAAGGATTAGTCATATAACCTGAATGCCAAGCTGAGTTAAGCACTCTATATTAAACACCCCAATGACCTCATATTGGAGATAGACCAGGCAACCCCGGGTTCCGACATTAATTTAACCATCTGAATGTATGGAGAAGGCTGGCTCCTGACCTCTCTGAAACTGGATTACCACGGAATTAAAAAAACCGCTTTCCTCCCAAAAACCCCTTCTGCGCCAGCCGACATTAAAAACAGTGGAAAGTTTCTCTTTCCCGGATTCGATTGCACAATGAAAGCCCCAAGGAGGACTCGGGCATCTCTTTGTCCCTCCTGTGGACACGCCCAGAGCAGGCGTGCAAGCCCGGGGTCCGTTTGCCGAGTCAGATCTCTCTTTCTGAGCCGTACAAGGCGAACGGGGAAGGGAAGGAAACAGGGCCAAGAACTTCGCCGCTCCAAAGTCTCACAAAATGGAGACCTTCCTCTGCTCCCAAAACCGTGGCACTTCCCTCCCGCAAAGCCAGGGACCTCCGCCCACCTCTTCAGCTTCGCTTTCTGCCTCCTCCGCAAGGCATTACCTGCTTGCATTGGCCGCGGTCTCCCCCAGCACCGCTCGCTGCCTTCACGGGCTCCCCCCTCCCCCTGACTCCTCTAGCCTCAGCCTCCCTCCTGCACACGTGGTCCCATTCCCCTCCTTCCTGACTCCTGAGTCAACATGAAGGGGACCACGGAGCGCGCTCTGCGGGCCCGTGGCTCACGCTCCGCGGTCCCCTTCATGTTGATTCAGGAAGGCGGGGAATGGGACCACGTGTGCAGGAGGGAGGCTGAGGCTAGAGGAGCCTCCTGCACACATGGTCCCATTCCCGGACCAAGTGTGCAGAAGGCTCCTCAACGCCTTTTCCCTTTCCGCCCTTTTTTTTATTTTCATGATGAGAGCGGTGAAGCTCTGCCTCCCCTGCCTCCCCTGACCGCACATCCCTGGTTTGGAGAAACGGCAGTGGAAATTTTGAGTAGTTCGGAGAACTGGCAAATGCCACCTCTGGCTGGCCCCAGAGTGGGGTGGGAATGGAGATTTTGCAGTATCCTTCCCCTGCCACTCCCACCA
This sequence comes from Natrix helvetica, assembly GCF_964273705.1. Taxonomy (NCBI): domain Eukaryota; kingdom Metazoa; phylum Chordata; class Lepidosauria; order Squamata; family Natricidae; genus Natrix; species Natrix helvetica. The sequence continues at coordinate 28,846,536 of NC_138552.1, read as the reverse complement.
AGCCACAGCACGCCCACCAAGCCACACCCACAGAACCTGTAGTAAAAAAAATTGAATTTCACCACTGCTTTAAATCTTTTGGTTTTTAAATATTGCCTAGTATTATATTAATTCTAGTAACAAAAATTTGCAGTGATGATACATTTTTTGGTGTGGAAATATTCATAACATGTTTCAGATAAACAGGCAGTGATCTTTTTTAAGGGATCTGATTGTTACACAAACATAAGGGATAAAGTCCCTGGTCTTCTCTTCCATAAAAATAAGTAAACCAGTTTCAAATGCTCCAAAGAAAAAGGTTAGAAACTTAATGGAAATCCAATATTAGAACAAAGACAGAAATCTATCTACTCTGTCCTGAAATCTGGTTTTGGTCAAAGTCAGTGCACATTAGAAGCAGGAATAATTGCTTCTAATTTTAGGATGGCCACCGCTGGTTGATGGCAATGGTCTGTCTCAGTTATATCTCCTTCCAGTAAAGATGGCTGGTAATCGGACTGCTTACTCTTTGTTTCTTGATTCATGTGATTTATTGGCATTTCTATCTTATTTTATTTTTCTCTTGTCAGTTGCCCTGGGGAAAGGAAAACCCTGCCAGCTGTGAAGTGGTCCTCCTCAATTTATCTTGGTTAAGCTGCAAGAGGACTTGTTTATAATTCTCAACAACTGTCCTCTGCTCTGAACTGGGCAGCTGCTCCCTCTTTAATCCAAACCTTGCATCCAAATGATTTGCAGCTACCCTTTTTTCCACTTAATTAAAAAACTCATAGAAAATAAAAATAATAAATCAATCAAGGACTTTAAAAAAAAACCACCAAGCCGTATATTGATTAAGTGCACTAAAACTCTTTTAGCATAATCCATAAAAACCAATATGAGTAATTGAATTTAGGACTTTCTCCTGACCTTGTTCAGGCAGGGACTAATGTTATCATTCATTGCAGAGAGTAGTAGCTTAGGAACATTCAGAGCCTGCTTATACTGTTGTTCGAGATATTCAGGACCTTGTTTTGATTAGTACTTGTGCTATATTTATACGTTGCATCTGAAATGAGGCTGAATTTTAAGTATGAGTCTGCCTTCGTTGCCTGAGGAATTTCTCCCATCTTGCATATTTGTCTTTCTGCCTGCACAACATTGGTCAAAACTGTTCTGCCTGCAGAGAGCAAATAACCTCCGCAGATTTTTCACAGCTGGCATTCATTATTCAAATGGAAGGGTACAAGTCTCCCTCATTTCTTCCTTGTTCTGAAACCATTTCAAATAATTTATTTCAAAATGCATCCATATTAATGCATTTTACCATTTTTATAACCTGCCCCAACAACAAACTCACAAAGAAATCTGGGAACAAAATTAAATGGGCAACGTGAGATTATATGCCTGGGGATTATTTAAAGTACACTATGTTTAATATTCCTTGTGTATCATTGTGGGAAAATGTGTTTTGCGGAAGATAGTGGAATATTCATAGAAAATTCTTAATAAGCCTTTACAGGAAGTTGAACGAGGAAGAAGTCTCCTTTAAAGATGTTTGGAGATTAATATTCAGCAGGAAACTTTAGATGTGTTCTAGAACAGAGGTCACCAACCTTTCGGACCTCAGGGACCACTAAATTCATAATTTTAAATCCCGGGGACCACTAATATGATCTGCCTAATGATTGGCTAGGTGATCATGTTGACAACTCAATGTCACTCACATCGAGGGGCACCTTGCCAGCCCCTACTCACTCCGCCCCTCCCAGCAACTCCTTACCTCACCACCAAGGCTCCTTAGGGCCCCAACAGGAAGCAATTGTTGGAGGTAAGCACCACTACAAGAAAATGTTGGCAAAACATCTCAGTTTAAATTGGTTCTGACCGAGAAGGAGGCTCAATAGAAGCACCTCACTGAGGATTATGAGCATAGGTTTTCCAAGCAGAGGGCAGACCAGGAGTGCAAGGCCAGGTACTGGTGCCCGGAGGTTCAGCAGGCTGAGATGGTTAGCCAGTTACAGGCCATGATGCAGTCCCACTGGAACAAGGCCCTCTGGCTCTTCGCCACCAGTGGCACTTCCCTCCAGCCTTCTCCCAAAGCCCCACACCAGGAGACCGAAGCAGACCCCAAGTTGGAATTTCTGCCCCCCTCCAACCTACACAAAAAGACCCCAAAGGGGGAGACTCTCTGTAGCAACACAAATGTTCATTGCATGTAACCATCCCAGGGGGTATAGTTTGAGGACCCCTGATTTAGTGCAATATAAAACATGCAAATAATTTTTCTGTGGACCACCAAAATTTTCACATGGACCACTAGTTGTCCATGGACCATCAGTTGGTGACCGCTGTTCTAGAACATATACAGACTGAAGTTAAGTGGAAGTCTATCCCACCATTATTTAATGGCCATAATATGATTTTCTTGAATGCAGAATATGAATGCTAACCAATGTTCATTCTATTTGAAGTGAAATGTAGATATATTAATAAAAATATGTATTAGTATATTTTACCCATATTTTACATCCTGAAATAGAGGACAAGAGTGAGAAACAAAATTGTCTTTATTTTTAAACCCAGAAACTCACTAAACCAGATGAGAAACAAACAATACTATTCTTTATTATGGAATGGTCAAATTAGGTTCATAGTTATAGAGAGTTGCAATCTCTTTGCAATAAAGGTTGGCTTAGTTTGGATTTGCACAATGAATCATAGAATTGCAAAGGTTCTTAGAATAATCTGATTCAACCTTCTGCTCAGTTCCGGGTCATCTAAAGCAGATGGCCATTCAGTCTCTGTCTGAAGACTGCCAGTGAAGGGAACACACCATGGTAGCATAGGGTGGGACCATTACTTACTGTGATCTGAATTATATGCTCCTGCAGCTAATACTTTCAGAAAAATAATATTTACTTTTTAAAAGGTGCAATCATACTGGTAGTTCTGTTTAACCTGCAATTTACTAGAACACTAAGTCTCTTATTGCATGAGTTACTGTACTGTACTGCTTCATCCCATACCTATGTCTTTCATTTTGTTTCCTCTCCAAAAGCAGGATATTACCATTTTCCCTAGTAAATTCCATCCTGTTTCAGTCTAATGGTCAAATCTTGATTTTTTTGAACTTTCACATTCTCTTCTAAAGCTATCCCGCCAAGTTTTGTGTCTTCTACAGATTTGATAACAAACAGTTCAATATTATCTAGAAAAGAGTGCAGAGAAGAGCAACAAAGATGATTAGGGGACTGGAGGCTAAAACATATGAAGAACAGTTGCAGGAACCCGGTATGTTTAGTTTAAAGAAAAGAAGGACTAGGGGAGACATGATAGCAATGTTCCAATATCTCAGGGGCTACCACAAAGAAGAGGGAGCAAAGCACTCCAAAGCAAGAAGCAAAGGGGGAAAACTAATCAAGGAGAGAAGCAACTTAGAACTAAGGACAAATTTCCTGACAGTTAGAACAATTAATCAGTGGAACAAATTGCCTCCAGACCTTGTAAATGCTCCAACACTGAAAATTTTTAAGAAGATGTTGGATAACCATTTGTCTGAAGTGGTGTAGGGTTTCCTACCTAATCAGGGGTTGGACTAGAAGACCTCAAAGGTCCCTTCCAACTCTGTTATTCTATTCTATTCTATTCTATTCTATTCGTCTCTGCTTTCTTGGAGATAAGCCCATCTTCTGGAACCTGACTGGTTTGCCAACATTTCTAAAAAAATGCAATTAATGATTCTGCATTCTTTCTTAGGATTCTTGGCTCCATCAGGCTACAATTTTAGTACAATGCTTTCTAAATCATCCTACAAGAAGAGATATTCTCTGCCCCTTTGTATCTATATGTGCATATGACTTTAAGCATATAGAAAATGACAGAGCTTTGATAAGCATTTGTGCCTGCTATAGGGTTCTACCTCATCCTGAGTTGTGGATACCTCTGTCTTTGAATTAGAGCGTAGTGCTCTTTTATTATCATCTACTTTAGCCTGAGCTGTATTTCTCTTCATCCACTAGAGGTATACCACTGGCCAGTTACGGCTTTGTTTCCCTTTTGAGAGAAGACAGATGTAAAATTTGAATTAAGACATTTCTTGCCATCAGCCACTAATCCACTCTTTCCTCTTGGCAGCAGACTTCTTGGCTTTTCTTTGCTCCCCCCTCCCCAAGCATGGTTGCTTTGAGCATTTCTTTGCATGCCTCATCACATTCTGAGCTTTAGCCTTTCTGACACAATCCCTACAGTTTCTGATGACTGCCTTCTTCGATTTCCTTTGTATGTCTCTTTTTCTTTTCTGCAAGCTCCTTCATATTTACACTAGTTTCTTAAGATGTCTCCCATTTTTCGATCCCTGACCACAACAATTCTGGTGGAGGCACTGTCTCAAAACATTCTGCTTCTCTCTGTGGACAACAAAATTAAATACTGTGGGATATTTGGAAATTTTAGTACAATGCTTTCTAAATCATCCTACAAGAAGAGAGCTATGTCAAGACCTCTTTCAAAGCCTCGAGTGAATCTATCTTACTACTTCTTTCCTAATAGTTAGCTTTTCTATTGATCTTATTAGATGCTTGCTATAAGTGTAGTGCTGTGTGTAGAGCAGTGTTTCCAATCTTGGCACCATGGCTGGTTGGAGAATTCTGAAAGTTGAAGTCCCTAGATCTTCACACTGCCATGGTTGAGCAACCTGGTTTATATACAGTAGAGTCTTAATGGAACTGGTTGAACTTCTAAGTTTGAGAAAAAAATATGGGCATACTTCATAGGTTTCTAGTGATAAGCTCATCATCCCTGAAATTCTACAATAAATGCAAAAACATCAATATAAAAATTGGCGCCTGTTTATTTATTGGTAAATTGCCTCCAAGAGATTTATTTATAATCTGTTTTTTTCCCTACTCTGTTGCAAAGCTGGGAGAATTAAGATTGATGAAAAGCAGTCAAACATCTTCAGTTTGGCCCTGTTAATTTTCTCCACCTAAATCTACAATTAGTTAATTGTAAAAGGAATCATGCACTCAATAGCACTGGAAGGTAATCTCTGGCGTCACTCAGGGATGGGTTTTGGAAATCAAAGGAAATTATAACAAGCAAATAGAACAAGAGGAAATTGGAGCAAATTTGCTAGAGGAAACTCCATTCAGTATAAGCATTAATATTTTTTTCAGTTCTTCTGTGGATCATTTTCTTTTCAGATTTCCTGATTGCCTCTCTGTTTGGGTAGCATACCAGTGGGAGACATCAGCTCATCAAAATTTAGCAGTTTCAGGCTTTGTTTCCTTTTAGCCAACAGGGTAGATATCACAAATCCTTGTTAGTGTGCCTTTTATCATTTTGAGATCTGGCTGCTTTCCAGCAGGATCCATTGAAGCTTCTACTGTGCAAGTAATGAGTTATATTGAGCAACTAAATCTAAAGCACTAAACGTCTATGGAGATTCGCAATCATCCAGGTCATGGTTGTCCCAAAGGTGCTTTTTCAGGAGGCCACTGGACTTTCTCATTTTTCTTTGAGGACGCTGAAGAAGCTCCTTGGATGAGAAGCAAAATATCTTCAAAGAAAAAATAGTCCAGCGGCCTCCTGAAAAAGCACCTTTGGGACAACCAGGACCTGGACGACTAAGAATCTCTATAGGGTTTTAACTATGAACGTTGGGATGAACAGTGTGGGAGTATGGATGGATTTCCAGAAAAATAGCAGACTACAGGAACCATTTGCACTTTAGTTTGAGATGCAGACAACACAGACTCTTCTCCAACAGCTTGCTACTGTCTTCAACAGTGAAGGGACACAGGGCAGAAAACATCCTGCAACCAAGAAGGCTCCACACCAGGGGTGGGTTCCGGCTGCTGCTACTGCCAGTTTGCTCAGGGGATGCACCACATGCGTGCTTGAGGCGTGCTACACATGCATGTGGAGTAGTAAAAAAATGCTTCTGCGCATGCACAGAAGCTAAAAACAAGATGGTGGCACCTATGGCGCTGCCAAGAGAACCGGTTCGGGGGCGTGGTTAGCCCAGGTCATTGCCGGTTCCAGTGACCTAGGCTGCCAAGTTACTACCTATTCGGCTGAACCGGTCCAGTAGGAACTCACCTCTGCTCCACACCCATTTACACTACTCAGGTGACCCTAAGGACACAGAAAATCCTTCAATGACTTCAACGATCCTCTAAAGCCCGGGTGTCAAACTCACAGGGTCACGTTGCTGTCATGTGATATAGTGCAACGTGTTTTTCCTGGAACTGGGGTGGGCGTGGCCTATGCTTGACGCACCCAGCCCACAGCCCACGGGTTTGACACCCCTGCTCTAAAAGAATGCAAATGACTAGCTGTCTGCAAGGAATATAAATCTTTCCATTCCCCACCATCCAGTCTGAACTGAAGAAGCTTCTTGAATGAGAAGCAAAACCTCTTCAAAGAGAAACAAGGAAGTCCAGTTGCCTCCTGAAAAAAGCACCTTTGGGATTAACGCACTAAAAGTAAAACCTCATTCAGGATTTATCAAACGGGGTTCAGGTCCCTTGCTTGTTCCATATTCTATGGCCATGATGGCGAACCTATGGCACGTGTGCCACAGGTGGCATGCACCGTCCTGTCTGTGGGCATGCAAGCCGTCACTCTAGTTCAGCTCCACCATGCATGCATGTGTACCTCCCACTGGCCAGTTGGTCATTGGGTCTCTGGAGCACATGCGCAGGGGGGTGTAAGGTGTGTGAAAGTGGCTGTGTGTGCATGCGCTGGGGGCAAGGTGTATGCAGGGGGGTGGTGCGCATGCATGGAGGCACATGCATGGGGGCCGCACATGCATTGCATTTTGGGGTTGGGGCACATGCACGCTTTGGGCACTTGCTCTGGAAAAGGTTAGCCATCACTGTTCTATAGTTAGTTCACCAGACAAATTCTCTGGTAATAAAAAAATTACAATAGAACAACATAGCAGAGGGCACAATTAGCTACAGACACAGTTGTAGCAAGGAAGGGGTTTTCCCCCTCATCTATTGTTCTTTCCTTGCAGCTTCCTCCAATAGATGCTAGACTGCCACTTAAACCCAGTGTTTCCATTGCAAATAAGTTAGCTGGAAACCCAAACAGGGTGAAAAATGGAAGGCACAAAAGATCTCCCATTGGGAGGGGGGACAGCCACTGCCATCACTTACCCACTTACCCACATTTGGACCTGTCGCTTATTTTCCTCACTTGCAGGCTGTATTACCATCATCTGCTAATCATTCTTTCCTGCAGAAAAGTCACTAGCAATGTTTTAACAACAGACACTAGGCTAAAATGTATCCTCATAAGGGAGCTTCCAAGTGAAACTTTATGGAGTAGCGTGGCTCGTTCTGATTGTCCTCTCTGATGAGTAGAGCACAGTGGTCTATTTATATAGGCCTGTGAACTACTGTGCTAATTTTCTACAAGAAAATGGCGAATACAGCTCTCCCAAGTATGTATTGCTCCTTTAATAACTTTCAGAAAAAGTTATGACTGTCAGGCCTGCAGCATCTTTTCTTTTGGGTCTTGGGCCTGCCACAGTTTTTATTATTCTGCAATGCATTTTCTATTGTGGGAAAATTGGAGGGGGGGGTTGTAAGGAGTCGCATACTATGTAGCCACAACAAAATTCTTTCTAGAAAGCCAAGGTCATCCTTTGTCTCTGCACCTGACCGGAATTGGATGGGTGGAACTGCCAGCATGGCAGTGGGAGATTGGACCATGTGATGGACTTGTGGGTGTGGGAGCAAGATCTTGAACTTTCAACTAGGTGGGGAAAATTGGGAAGCTTTCAGATTTCAGTTTCCCCAGATATGCCAACATGGCTCTTTCATTAAATTGCAACTTTGAGGAATTTATTGCCTTGGAGTTTGAATTGTTTAATGATACTATTTGGAAGCCTGACAATGAAGTGGCTCACTTCTACCAAGCTATGCCCTCTGCCCGTCTCGCTCTTAGAAGTTCTTAGAGCACAACCATGGGCAAAGGAGCCTCTTCAGGAGACAGAATGGTATGTTGAAACATAACCTTGATCTGTCATCCTTCTCAATCTGTCACCTGAGATGGCTACCTCATGCCAGTCTAGAAAAGAACAGCAAGAGATGGAGAAAATTGCCCAAAGAAGATGGCAGAAAGAAAAAACCTTAAGTGACATCTGTCAGATCAAAGTCTTGCCAGGGCAGTTAGCAGGCCAACTTTTTTAAAATTCAATTTAGGCAAGAGAAATAGTGTTTAGTATTAATTATAAAAAGTTGGAACAGTGCAGGGAGATTCACCTAAGGATTTTTTTTTTGTCTACTCTGAAATCATAGTGTTTTTATGTGTGTAGGCAACCAAACATCCAAAGGCAGATACATCAATTAGTTTTTCTCAGAACAGCCACGCTTAATTGGAACAAAATATTATTAGTTTCTTTAATTGAGGAGACATTAGCGGCCTTAGCAGAATAAATCACTTTTCGTAGATGGTAAACTGGCAGAAAATAGTAGCCCCACTCTATCAAGAGGACAAAACTAATTATTTCCATTCAAGCAAATAGGCAGAACAAAGAGGGAAAAAAAACAATGGATGTTGGAAAATTGCATCTGTTACCTAATAATCCTCCCATTTTCTCTCCTAGTAAGAGAAATGACTCAGCATGTTCTAAACCAGTGGTTCTCAACCTGTGGGTCGGGACCCCTTTGGGGGTTGAATGACCGTTTCACAGGGGTCGCCTAAGGCCATAGGAAAACACATATTTTCAAAAAAATACGGAAAACATAAAATCATTTTATGGTTGGGGGTCACCACAACATGAGGAACTGTATTAAAGGGTTGCGGCATTAGGAAGGTTGAGACTCACTGTTCTAAACTGAAATGTGGTTTAGTCACTGGGCCCAAAGTATTTTCACCCCAGATGGCAGGGGTGGGCTTCAAAATTTTTAGCAAGGGGTTCTCTTCCTGATTGCTGGGTGGGTGTGGCCTAATCAGCCTTCTCCACCACGGGGAGGTGGAAGTTTGCCCTCCCTGGGCTTCGGAGGCTTTCTTCGAGCCTCCGGGAGGGCGAAAACATTCTCCCCAGGCTCTAGAGGCCCTCTGGAGGCCGAACTTCTGGAAGTCTATTTTTTGCTCTCCCCAAACCTCTGTGCATGCCCTGCCTTTGCCTGCATCCAAAATGGGCCATGTGGGGACTTCTGGGAGGGGCAGGGTGGGTGGGGCCAGCCAGGATTGGGAGGGGTTATCTGAACTGCAAAGAATCGTAGCGAGAGGTTCTCCCAAACCCCTGCAAACCCCAACCAGCACACCCCCGCCAGACGGTATCCTCTCTCGAATGCTCCAAAGTATTTTGAAGTCATATTTACTTCTGATGACCTTGAAAAGATGAGGTAATGAACACCACGATCGATGTTCCTTCCAGCTGATCAAGAATCAACTACAGAAAACATTTACTTTCTTCTCTGAACTGTAGCACTGTCTGGAAGTGGAAAAATATCATGGTTTTCACTCTATACAAAATGGGGAAAAATTGCTATCTTGCACCTTCACATAATTTTGTTGTATGTGTTTGTTTTACATGTGTTTGTTTGTCAGAGTGAGATTGCTAAGAAATTAGAGATGCCTGACTGTAAAGATGTCATTCTTCCTGAATACAATTCCTACTGAAAGTTGAAACATGTTTAAGCTATAAGAAATAGCATAACGCACTATATATCGGACATTGATATGATTGAGCGGGTTCAGAAGTATTTCACGAGAAGAGTACTCCACTCCTCTACTCACAATAAAATTCCCTATGCCACTAGGCTCGAAATTTTGGACTTGGAAAATCTGGAGCTGCGCCGCCTGCAGTATGATCTAAGCACAGTACACAAAAACATCTGTTACAATGTCTTACCTGTCAACGACTTCTTCAGCTTCAACCTCAATAATCCACGGGCAAACAATTGATACAAACTCAAAGTAAACCCTCCCAAACTCGATTGCAGAAAATATGATTTCAGCAACAGAGTGGTCAACGCCTGGAATGCGCTAGCTGACTTCATTGTTACATCCTCTAACCCTCACAGCTTCAACCTTAAACTGTCTACTGTGGACCTCACCCCATTCCTAAGAGGTCTTTTATGTTCTGAGGTAATAAGGACAAGGAGGCTGCTGAACCATTAACTATTCTTTATTAACACAACTCCTGACAGGAACAGAACAGCAACAAACCGGCTGACAGCTATTTATACTGACAGCTGTCAGACCGGTAACCAATAGAATAACAAGGATTATCCCACCAAGAAGTTAGGCCAGTTGGACCAATCAGAGGGGAGCGGGACAGCGCCACCTGCTGGTGGACGCTCTTGGTACACAACACCCCTTTCCCCTGGTCTGCACAGGCGTAGTCGCATAGATATATGGGAGGTCTGCGCACGCGCTGGGATCTCCTTATTGTAGGAGTGGCCGTCGGTGAAGAAGGAGTGTCCTGTCTGCCGCGAGGGAGGAGCGATTTAGCAGGCCTCAACCCTAGTGTCCTGCCAATGTTTGAAGGTAAGTTTTCCGGCGAGAATGTGGCGGTCGGCGAGGCTTCGGAGCCAGCTGTTTGAGCATGGTCGGGCCAGCAGGCGGCGTGGATAGGGCCCGGTTTACTCGGAACATGTGGACTGTCCGGAGGACCCTCGTTGTTGCGCCGCCGCAGCTGATCTACATGCCGCCGCCAATGTCGTCCATCGCCGAGGAGGACCCTGTAGGAACAGGGCCCCGTTAGCTCTGCAATGATTCCAGGTACCCACTTTGGGTCACCCGCAAAGTTTCTCGTGAACACCCCCTCCCCCACAAGAAAAGCCCTAGGGGGTGGGGAAAGAGGGAAGGAAGGGGAAGAGTAGAGAGGGTGCAGACGGTCGAGCGTGGTGCGGAGTTTTCTGCCCATTAAAAGTTCAGAGGGGGCTTTGCTGGTGATTGGGCAGGGAGTGGTGTGTTGAGAGCGGAGGTATGTGGTCAAGCGAGCATGCAAAGGAAGGGATGCCATTTGGGCAAGTGATTCTTTGGCAGAACGGACAGCGCGTTCAGCCAGGCCATTTCCCGCCGGGTGAAAAGGAGCCACAGGGGCGTGATGGATGCCTAACACTTGGAGAAAATGCTGGAATTCCTGGGAGGTGAATTGGGGACCATTGTCTAATACAATGATATCAGGCAGGCCATGGGTAGTAAACAGGGCATCTAAGACACGGATGGTGGCACTGGTGGTAGCGGTAGGCATGGGAAAAAGTTCTACCCATTTGGACCAGGCATCAATGACTAATAGGAATGAGGAGCCAGCCAGGGGGCCCATGAAATCGATGTGTAGGCGACTCCATGGGGCCCTGGGTTGTTCCCAATCATGGGAAGGAGCGGCGGGAGGCACCGCACGCACTTGCTGGCAGGGTGTGCATCGCTGTACCCAGGCAGTGATGTCCGCATCCATGGAGGGCCACCAAACGTAACTTCGGCCCAGGCCCTTCATTCGTACTATGCCAGGGTGCCCTTCATAGAGGCGGGTAAGCACCACCTGGCGCAGGGAGTCAGGAATGACCACCCTGTGGCCCCACAGCAGGCAGCCCTGGAGGGCGGAGAGCTCAGTGTGGCGGCGGTAGAAAGAAGGAAGCGAGAGTCCCCTGATGTAGACAGCCAGCCCCTGTGGACAAAGTTAAGGACCATGGAAATGGTAGGATCAGAAAGGGAGGACAATGCGATGTCCGAAGAGGACACGGGAAGGCGGAGGTCATCAAGGAGGCAAATAGACTCAGTGGGGGCAGGGTCTGAAACAGGCAGGGGCAAAGGGCAGTGGCTCAATGCGTCCGCGTGGCCCATGTGGCGGCCAGGCTTGTGTACTAGGGAGTAGTTGTAAGCGGAGAGAAATTCCACCCAACGTGACATTCGTGGTGATAGGATGGGCGGGGTAGGGCGGTCCCCAGCAAGGATGCCCAAAAGAGGCTTGTGATCGGTTAAGAGGGAAAACGGGTGTCCGTAAAGGTAATGATGGAAGCGTTTTACTCCCGCAATGGCGGCCAGTGCCTCCTTATCCAGCTGGCTGTAATTTCGCTCTGGCTTGGATAAGGTGCGGGAGTAAAAGGCGATTGGGGATTCAGAGCCATCTGGATAAGCGTGGCTCAGGACAGCCCTAATGCCAAAAGGGAAGGTGTCGCAAGCAAGGAGCAAGGGAAGAGATTCGTTGTATTGGGCCAAAACAGGGGGAACTGTCAATGCATGTTTGACAGCCGCGAGCGCATGTGCTTCGCGACTGGTCCGGGCCCAAGTGGCGGAGCTGTCCAAAAGCCGATGGAGAGGCTCCACCAGGGAGGCTTTGTGAGGTATGAATGATGAATAGAAGTTGAGGAGACCTAAGAAAGCCTGCAACTCAACTTTGTTGGTGGGGGTAGGTGCAGAGAGAATAGTCTGTAAAGGGGATGTGCATAAGTGCACCAGCATGCCTACCATCCCTGTCCTACTGTCTCCATTTATTTGTATTCATTTCTTTTATTTATTTATTTATTAATTCAATTTATAGGCCGCACCCTCTCCACCATGGACATTTTGTTTATGTCCATGTTTATATTTACACCTGCCATCTTGTACATGTTTGACAAACTAATAAATGCAAATCAATCAGAAAGGTTGGTGGTTCGGCGGTTTGAATCCCTAGTACAGGCCTCCTGCGTGAGCAGGGAGTTGGACTAGATGATCTCCAAGGTACCTTCCAACTCTGTTACTGTTTACTGTTTACAAATACAAACATTTGGAAGCAGTGAAGGCAGATGCCCCCCTGAATCACTGAAGTATAAGGGGTGGGAGAAGAATTTTCCCAAAATTTAAAAAGATGATATCAAACTCGAACATCAATCAAGAGTAACCCCATCTCTAAATGAAGTAACATTTTTAAATGCATCTTGGAACTGTAAGGATGGCTCTAATAAATGTAGACTTAATGGTTTCGAGGATGTTATGTCAGCAAGAACTTTCCTGAGCTGTCTGCTGTTCTGCCCCTGCTTTTCTGTTTCTTAAGAGGCAATATTACAAGCCACATCAAATATACAACAGAGTAACTGAAGGATGGGTGGCTATGTAAATGTTTTAAACAAAATAAAATCTAGCTGCAAGCTTCCAAGTAGGGAGGGAGGAAAAGGGAAGAATCAAAAGTTGAGTGAAGAGATCTCTCTACGTAAAAAGAAACACCACAGAACCAGTCCGGCTGTAAGGAAATTCGCTCACACTTCGACTCTTAATAGGTCCGAGGCGCCTGAATGGGAACTTCAAAGGGAACTAGAAAAATAACAGTTGCTGGAAGTCTCAGCTTCTTTTAGAGACAATTTAACCAGTAGTCTAACTCCCAGCCAGACTAATTCACTTATTGTTTGCACAAAAAATAAGGCAATGCAGAAGCAAGACTCCAAGGTTGTTCCCATAGAGTTGGCGAGCTGATTTTATGGTTAAACTGTAGCCGACATTTCTTCTTATAGTTCAGTCATTTCATTGTTTGAGCAATTGACTTCTATTAATAAAAACATGTACTCATTAAAATGTGACTTTGTAGCTTTGGCTCCAAAGCACCCCAAGAGACTTTCTACTTTTATTGAAGCCCATGTGTCAGACTTGGATTCCTTGGGAATCCTTGCGATTCCTTGAGGAAGAGATACAACTTCAGGTCAATTGTGAAGTCCAAACTCAGTTTTCCTTTTCACTGTAAAGGCAAGTGGCTCCATGTTTGTTCACCACAACATTCTTTTAGTCACAAAAGAAACCACCTCATTATAATACACTCAGTCCTTGCTAATAAACCAAACTGTGCGCTGAAGAATGTAAATTCTTGCTGTGTCACAAACAGGTCAATTGTGAATTAATTTAAACCCCTAGAACTCTGATTGATTTGATCTTTGGGTACCCATGATACTTACTGATATTTAGTTTGGCCCTAAGTATATTGTTTTTGAGGATTGTGAAGAATCGTTAAAATGATCGAAAGCTAGAAGAAGCAAATATTATTCATCTTCAGAAGAGGAAGGTCACAATTCAGAAGAGGAACATCACAATTGACTTGACGTTGTATCTCTTTCTCAAGATTGCTTGTCTAATATCAACATCTGGAAAGATTCCAGAAGGGATCATAAAAAGATGGATCTGTAAGTACATTGAAAACAATAAACATCAGAAAGGATTTGCCTGATTTTTTAAAAATTGGATTGGATAAGTTTCTTAAGAGATTGTGGAAATGCTATAGATATATCTTCATCTCAGTAATGCATTTGACAAAGTATATCATGATATTAGCAATCTAATTGTACTGGCCGAATGCATGTTAAATAAATGAATGCATAGCTGGCTCATAAATCATACCCAAAATCAGTTCATAAATCATTTCTCATCCAATGGGACTTAGGTATCTAGTATGCTGCCAAACTTCCACTCCTTAATTTTTGTATTAATACCTAAGATGATTACTTATGAAATGTACAGATAATTCAAGATTTAGTGGAATCATTAATTAATTCATTAATAAAACACATACCAATCTTAAGGGCATAAAGAAAATGCAAATCAATTTAGAGAAATTGACTGAAAACAACAATGAATTTTAAGTGGAAAATACAAAATTCTTTGTTTAGGAAACAAAAATCAAACGCATTAACATCACATAGGATGTACCCTATATGGTAATAGTTCTTGTGAAAAGTAACATACTAGAAGTGTAAGTGATTGAAAATTAATTATAAGCCACCAGTATGATGAGGTTGCAAAGAAACAAATGTAATTTTAGGTTGCATGAAATTTTCCTCTCTGAAGTACTGCATCCATTTCTGGACACCATACCGTATAGATTCAGAGAAATTGTAACAGGTTCATGTTGAACGTGAACCTGCTACCTAGAAAGAGAAATATTTCTCTATGAAGAGAAATATTTGAGGATACTTGAGAAAGAGGCGATTGCAAGGAAAATATAATACTTTTCAAATATTTGAAGGGAATCCACTGAAAGTTAGAAAAAAAACTTCCTAAAAGTAAGTGCATTTCAAAAGTGAAGTCAATTATCTGGAATGTTAGTGGGCTCCCTTTCACTGAATATATCTATCATAAATTATTCCATCTGTCATAGATTCTTTAAACTGGATTTTTGTGAAGACAGGGCATTGATAGCCTAAGGCACCCCTTCTGACTCTACAATTCTGCCTGCATCTTTCTGCAGCTTCTCTGTCAGTGCTTCTTAATTTCAAAAATAGCCATAAGAGAAATTTTCTTATGATGTTTTCCTGTTGGATTTAATTTGACTTTGGAATCAAGGAAAGCTGAAGAGGGACAAAGATAATTCTGTAAAATAAAAGGTAAGACTTTGACCAATTCATTAATTTACTTGTAATTAAAACAATATTGTATAGTTCTAACATTGTAGTAATCAAGATTACTACAATCATAATAGTAACTATTGACAATGGGATGAGCCAATTTTAAGGCTACTCTTAACCAAGGATATTCTCTGGGTGACATTAGGTCCAATCGCCAATATTTTCCATGGGCAAAGATGGGAAGAAGGAAACACAAGGTCCTTGTTATGAATTTTTATCAAGTGCTTTTTAGTAAGGTCTAATAAATATAGACCCCACACATCTCTATATTTTATAAACACTGAAAATGTATGTTTTTAAAGATCTAGATTTAACCCATTGCTGTTTGCAGCACAAAAGTATTTTGTACTCCAAAGCCAGCAGTTGCATAGACTATGTAACATCACTATAAACAGAAGAATTTAGAGAAATGTGACCCCAACATCTTTTATCCATACTTTCTTTATAAGATGAATGTGTTGTAAATACCTTAATTGTCATTTTTAAAGGAACGTATAGGATTTCTAGTGTAAAGATCCTGAACCTGTTGTGTGAAATAACTACAATGTTTTCATTCCTTGCAGGTGTAAGTAACATTGAAAATTATTGTATATAGTTTTCATAATGGGTAAACAGTTTCCAAGTATATCTTCAGATATTGAGAATTATTACAACAAGGCTTAGCTTCTGTATCTGCATCCTTTTATTTAGGCGTAAGCAGCATCAAACCCAGGCAAACTATTCTATTTGAATAGACATATTCAGGATAGTATTGTCACTTTCTTGGAATTCTGCACCAAAAGCAACAGATTCAGATAGCAAGAATGGACGCACATTTCATAAAAATTAAGGAATAGAATTTGCTTTGAGATTTCTTTGCAATCAATGAAGTGACCTTTCCTGATAATCATAATGGTTTCACAACATGGTATCCCCCTGGGATATTTCCAGAGATAAATTGAAGAGTGAATTTAATTAAAAGTCACAATTCTTGCATAGAGATCTTCCTTTATTCTCCTTCTTTCCCCCAACAGGAGAAAGGATAGTCTAATACACAAAACCTCTACAATATATTTCTGCTAAGAAGAGCTCTCCCTCTCCTTAAATACTTCCACAACTGCCTGAGAGAGTCTGTTCTTTCAAATTATTCTCCCCCTCAGCTCCACAAAAAGATATAAAAAAACAACAAAACAAACATTAGGAACAATGAAATTAGAAAAAATTACCTGATGCCTGACTAAAATATACTTCTATATAATTGTCCTATCTTCTATATGCCTCCCTCACCATCTTTTTTTCACCAGGCTAAACATATTCAATATCTCTAATCATCGTAGTTACTCTTCTTGGGACCTAGATCGCTTTGTTGCTGTATTTCCTAAAATGCAGTACTGAGTGTTGGATGCTATCTTCTAGCTGCGGTCTGACCAAAACAGGATTTATGGCAATGAGGACCTACAGAACCTAGATTTTGATACTAATAGGCATTGGATTAGTGATTTTGCAGAACTCTTACTTTATCCTTTAGGGATATGCACCACTTTGGACTTCATTGCAAAAATGTGGTTAAGAGTTCAGGCAACATGAATGTAACACTGGATTAAAAAAAATTTTAAGCTATAATATTTCCTGGGACCACATGGTAGTTAAAGAGAGTGGTGCGGTGGCCTAGAGGTAGAGCTTTCACCGCACAATCAGGAGGCTGTGAGTTTGATTCTAGGTAGAGGCAGATATTTTTCTCTCTGGGCATAATGAGAATATATCTGCTGAATATAACTCTGCATTGGCGATAGGAAGGGCATCTGGCCAGTAAACACCCAGCTCCATTCAGTTGCCCAGACTCCACCCCACCCCACAAGGGGTTATGGGGTTATTAAAAGAAGAAGATCACATGGTAGTTAAAGAAAAATATGTGACTGCTTAACTAGTGGCAGAGAGATGCTGCAGTTGCATCCTTGTACTTCTCTAAGGCAAATTTTCTTAATTATTTCCAAAGAGTTGTATATCTGTAAGATCTCTCTCTACTCATCTCTACTTTGTTAAATCTGTAAATAAGCCTGAATATTATTGACTGCTGTTAACCATCTGGAATCATTTTGCAAAAGCAGGTTAAGAATGAATATAGTGTGGGAATTCAGTTTACAGCACAATCATTGAGTCAACTATCCTATGTCTCTTTAAAATCAGGGAAACTAGTTGGGTTTACACTTCTGCCTAAGAGGATGCACAAAATCTCTATCATGTCTCAGGCAGGTAATTCAAGCCTTCAAATCCTGGTTTAAAACATAAGAGAAATAAAACCTTTTCTACTAGCAGTTAAGGAATATTAGGGCTGTGCAAAACTTCAGTGGGGTATTTTACTGATGCTTCAGGCTATTTGATGAGGCAATCAGTTCTCAACAGTCAATTCACAGACTGATTACGACCTAGGAGAAGGTTTTGTCAATAAGCTTCAAGTTCTTCTCTTATTAGTAAAAATATCCACCACCTCACCAGTTCACAGAAAAGCTGTTTCTGCTTTAATCTAACAGGAGATAAATTGGTTCGCACTGGAAAATAGTCCCATCACTGAAATTCTTGTCACATTATCCTCTTCATTTTGATAAATTTTGTTAAAGAAGAACATGGCGGAACTTTTTGATTTAGAAGATTTATATTCACGATGAGGAAGCTGCAAAAAAAAACCTGACTTCCCACTCCTAAATAATGAAATAAAGCTGCTGCATTGTTTTATTTTATTCTTGCAGTAGCAGGAAGGAGTATCTGTCTATCCACCAATCTCTCTCTTGGTAGTCCCAATTACCTATACTTAATGAATACTGGAAAAATCACTGGAGGAGTTGGAGCCTTAGTCAGACAAATCACATCATTACTGCAGCTTGTTAAAGCAAATACAGTATCTCTGCAACATATAATGCCTTGTTCAGACAATGAGAGCCACAGTGGTGCAGTGGTTAGAATGCAGTACTGCAGGTTCCTTCTGCTGCCTGCCGGCTGCCTGCAATTTGACAGATAAAATGTCACCAGCTCAAGGTTGACTCAGCCTTCCACCCTTATGAGGTGGGTAAAATGAGGACCCAGATTGTTGGGGGCAATAGGCTGACTTTGTTAACTGCTTAGAGAGGGCTGTAAAACACTGTGAAGTAGTGTATAAGTCTAAGTGCCATTGCTATATGTGGGTGGCTCACACAGGTAATAGAAAGCATGAGAATGAGGGTGTTCTTGTATTCATGTGCTTCAGGTTGGTAGCTAGTGGGTCACTGAGGAAAGGAAATGCTAGAGTAGAAGGTGCTGTGCCTGACCCAGCTTGGTTCTTCTGTTCCTGTGGACACAAAAATAGTCCTTGCTACATCAGATTAATGGTGTTTCTAGCTGGAAACTTACCGGTAGCCAAAATGAGAATATTAATTTGCTACAACTAGATCACCCAGTAAAAGGCCAACGCCCCATAGCTTGCATGATCTCCAGATGCAAAGCTACATATGATATTATCTTTAAAAGTATAAACTGAGAGCTACCCTGTTGGTTCCCCCCCCCCCGCCCACCCCCCCGGCAGACATTATGGATAAATCTAAGTGTCAGATTTAATGCACATAGACTCTTTCACTTATTGAATTTAGTTAGAATAGAATAGAATAGAATAACAGAGTTGGAAGGGACCTTGGAGGTCTTCTAATCCAATCCCCTGCCTAGGCAGGAAACCCTACACCACTTCAGACAAATGGTTATCCAACACCTTCTTAAAATTTTTCAGTGTTGGAGCATTCACAAATTCTGGAGGCAAGAAGTTCCACTGATTAATTGTTTTAACTCTCAGGAAATTTCTCCTCAGTTCTAAGTTGCTTCTCACCTTGATTAGTTCCCACCCATTGCTTCTTGTTCTACCCTCAGGTGCCTTGGAAAATAGTTTGACTCCCTCTTCTTTGTGGCAACCCTTGAGATATTGGAACACTGCTATCATGTCTCCCCTAGTCCTTCTTTTCATTAAACTAGACATACCCAGTTCCTGTAACCGTTCTTCATATGTTTTAGTCTCCAGTCCCCTAATCATCTTTGTTGCTCTTCTCTGCACTCTTTCTAGAGTCTCCACATCTTTTTACATCGTGGCGACCAAAGCTGAATGCAGTATTCCAAGTGTGGCCTTACCAAGACATTATAAAGTGGTATTAACTCTTCACATGATCTTGATTCTATCCCTCTGTTTATGCAGCCTAGAACTGTGTTGGCTTTTTGGCAGCTGCTGCACACTGCTGGCTCATATTTAAATGGTTGTCCATTAGGACTCAGAAGATCCCTCTCACGGTTACTACTATTGAGCGAGATACCACATATACTGTACCTGTGCATTTTGTTTTTCTTGCCTAAATGTAGAACCTTACTTTTTTCACCATTGAATTCCATTTTGTTAGATAGTGCCCAATGTTCAGGTTTGTCAAGATCCTTCTGTATCTTAAGCCTATTTACATCCTTATCTTTCTCCAAGAGTTCAAGATGGCAATCATACTTATTTATATCCCCACAACAATAAGAGTCCTGTGGGCTAACACTAACTTTACCATCCAACTTCAAAACTTTAGCCTACCCGAAGCTCACTGGCTCCATCTTAATATTTGGAGGGAAGAAGGAGAAAGGTTGCTCTGTTACTGGTAAGTGATGAAAAAGAAATATCAGAAAGTGTAAGGGTAGTGGGAAGCTGGCAGAGAGAAAAAAATAGGAGCGGAAACATCCAAAAGTATGTATTGGGATGGGATTTCCAGAATATTTTGAAGGGGTGCCCTTCAAAAACTAAATAAAACATTAAGCAATCGCGCCCTAGCTGTTGGTTTTTAATAGGTAATTTCATCACTGGCAGTCTTATCTCTTTCCTTTCCCTACATCCCCTTCAGACATATCAAACTGATGCCTTTCTCTTTACCTTAGCTCTCTTGTGATCTGCAAAAGAACTTGCAGATTTCCAAGTCTTTTAGGTCTACCTCTGTGAAAGTGAATGAAGTCAGCCACCACTATTTCCAGGACAGATTGCTGTTCGGCTGAATCATTTGAGTCAACACAGATTTGCTGCTTCATGATCTAATTTCTGTAATACTATTTGACCAGAAATGCTTGGTGAACATTCTGGTTTTAATGAGGTATTATGGCAACTTCAACTTATTATTGCTTATTGTTTTAAATTTATTTCAATGGACTGGCCTGCCAATATTTTTTTTGCCCTGACTCTGCTGTTAAGAAATCTTATTTACTTCAATGGCGTCTCAATGGTGCCTATCAATGTTAAATTTCTGGGTTTTATTTCTGGGATTCAAAGTTTTTACTACTGGTTCTGTGGGCATGGCTTGCTGGGTGTGACATGGCTTGGTGGATGTGGCTTGTGGACGTGGCAGGGGAAGGATACTGTAAAATCTCCATTCCCTCCCCACTCCAGGGGAAGGTTACTGCAAAATCCCAATTTCCTCCTGATAAGCTGGAACTCCAGAGGCAGAGAATAGATGGGGGCGTGGCCAGTCAGAGGTGGTATTTACCGGTTCTCTGAACTACTCAAAATTTCTGCTACCGGTTCTCCAGAACTGATCAGAACCTGCTGAATATCACCTCTGCTTTACTCCCAAAAGACTATATAGCAGACTTCATGATGAGTCACTGAGGCTTTAGAGAATGACAGAAAGACTCACAAATTTCTAATAAATGTTGTGGTTCTTAATGAATCAGAATACATCAGGAGTGATAGGAACAGAGAGATCAGGAATAGTACAACATGAAATGCTAGCCTGTGCTTATGCATCATAGGAAAGGAGCAGAGCAACTGATTTTCCACAGCCAATCTACTAAAAACTTCCTGTTGCTTCCACCCAAATTGCTTGGCACATTTTTGGATGCAACCCATCAGAGGATGCAGTAAGAAAGACCTGACACCAGAATATTAATTAAATAGTGATTGACCAATTTATCTGAAAATGCCTATTAAGATTGTTATTTTTAAACAACTCTGATTAAATTAAGTGGACAATCCAGTATAGGTTTCCAACCCAAAAATGCACACTGTGTCCTGTAATCCAACATCTCAAAACCAATGAAAGTCCTAATCCATTCTAAAAGCGCTGTACACTAAAAAAAATCATAGTATTAAAAGGAATAGTATCATCAGTTATGGTTTAATCATATCACTGAACTACTTTGACCTTCTTAAGATAGGACTTTCATTGGTATAAAAAAATGTAGTACAGAACAGAGCAGATGCGTAGGAATACAGAATGCTTTTATTTATATTCAATTTTAGACTTATTATCAAGGCTTTTAATCTTGTTGACTAGAATTAAGACAGTTAGTTATGTACAACTAACAGGCAGTTTATGCTGCCTTACTGAGCTGAGGTATTATCTATTCCTACTGACAGTGGCTCTAAAAAGTGTTTTACAAAGTTCATCTACAAAGTTCATCTTTTTAAAATGGCAGAATCTAGAGGAATTTGGAAGCTTCTGTATTGGCTGTGGAAAAGGTCTGGATTTAAAGGACAAAATATGATTCACGAATATCCATGCAGTACCTCTCAAGAACACCTTAAACCAAACTCAAGTTTGCAAAACATCTATAGTCAAACTACATGAACCCAAGAAAGGATATAATAACTACCTTGAAGAATAATCTATATGTTTACTCATGTGACTCTGCCTGGCCTTATTCTGCACAATCAGGCTAGAGGTCCATGTGGGTAATCTAGTTCCATGGATTAATATCTATAAAATCTCATGTACATGCACCTTGCCTTGCCTTGGCTATACAGCCACAATAACAAAAGTTGCCATAAAACAAACAAAAGAATGCAATATTTTTCTCTGTTTATACAAAGTAATATTGTACTTTAACTCAAAAATATACATATGAGCAGGAATTGGAGCCACTACACAACTCAAATCAAATATTCCAATAATACATTTCTTGAAATATGTTCCTGATGCAAATTACCATCACTTTCAATTATAAATGCATACTGTGTATGAAGCATGCAATTGCCTTATAATATAATTTCAAATGTAAATGAATGGATCACAAGCACTGTTTATTTAATAAGGTAGTTTGCAGAAAGCTGTGCATTGAACTGTTTAGTTATCAAATTTGCAGTATATATTTGTCCATCAAAAATAAGGGATTACAGGTGGCATACAACAAAGCTAAAACATGGTCAATACATATCCAAAAAAATTCTTTGAGAAATGTACTCTTAGATTCTCAGTCTAAGACTGCTGGAAACTAATAATTCAAATCAGAGGTGGTATTCAGCAGTTTTTGACTAGTTCTGGAGAACTGGTAGCAGAAATTTTGAGAACCAGTAAATACTACCTCTGACTGGCCCCACTCCCATCTATTCTCTGCCTCCTGAGTCCCAGTTGATCAGGATGGGGATTTTGCAGTAACCTTCCCCTGGAGTGGGGAAGGAATGGAGATTTTACAGTATCCTTCCCCTGCCACGGCCACCAAGCCACACCCACCAGGGCATGCCACGCCCACCAAGCCACGCCCACAGAACTGGATGTAAAGATTTTTAATCCATCTCTGGAGTAAAACCAAGAAATTAAGTATCAATAGGCACCATTGAGACACCATTGATTCAAATCCTAATCAAGAACCTAAGAACTATCAAGTTTCTAAGAATATAGGCAGTTCAAAGCAGGGTGGGTTTTTTTGTAAAGGCATGCTGTGCAGGTCTGATAAATTCAATTTTCTAGATATTCAGGAAGTCCTTTCTAGATATTGAAGTATCACTTTATTGTTATTGTGGTTAATTGTTTGTCATCAGGATGGTTAGATATGATTTGTCATTTTTATCCACTTACCAAGTCCTTCTCAAGAACCTGGGATGGGTACATGTTTGATGGTATTAGAGATCTCATTGCAGGATGTAAACTGTTTCAAGTAAAGCTGCTTTTTGCAATTGACTGATGGTGAATTTGTCAATGCTAATGGTGTTTTAAGTGGTGCTCCAGTTGTTCTGGGATTGCACCCAAGGATCCTATACTATTGGTACTACCTTTGGTTTCTTTTGCCACAATCATTCCATTTCTATTTGCTTGTCTTTATATTTTGTTATCTTCTCCAGTTATTTCTCTTTTATTCTGCTCTCTCCAGATGCTGGCATGACCACTATCCAGACTTTTTTGTCTTCCTTATTAACAATAATTAAGTTTGAGATGTTATGTGACAGGTGCATGTCTATTTGAATTCTAAAGTCCCAGAGCACTTTAGCTTCATTTATTATCAATATATTAAAAACTATAAAAATAAAGCTAAAAAGAAGAAATAATGGGTGGAGAGATGTTAATAATAATGGAGCATCCACAGTAGAACTATACAGCAATGCTGCAGGCATGGTTCATATTATAACTATTATTATAGGTTGTAATGCAACAGGAACACATTTATTTGAAATGTGTTCCACAGAATAACTCTTTCAAGATTCATATCTTATTTTCATCAGTAGCCTTGGGGTGTATCCATCATCCAATTGTATTCCAGCTGCATTAACAAATCACTTAATGCAGAAGTCTAAAATTACACAAGAGGACAACAATATGGGACATTCACTCACAATGGCTTTTTGAGAGACAATGCTCAAAATTTTCATGAATTCTGTTCCCATTAAACAATGCAAAGACCATAAAGATGTGCTTGATGCATCAGCTATCCCATTCTGTTCTTTGTTTTCTTTAATTTGATCTCCTTGGCTCTTGGCTACAACTAGAAGTCTTTCACTTTTTTGTTTCATTGGATAGAATAAACTTTTCCCCTACAAAAATTCATTCCAACTTTAGAAAGCCTACAAGAACTATGTCCTCACAAGGAGATAGAACCTGGAAACATTTGACCATGGGTTTCAGCACTTGCAAAGAGAAAAGAGGCATGAACCTTCTACTTACTACTAGACTCAAGGAACCTGTGGTCCTTTTGGAAGCCTCAAATTTCTTTGTAGCTGAGGACATGGAATGATCAGGTTCTAAATCCAAGCAATCAGATAATGGAAGAACAATAGTCTTAGGTGTTATTGTTCAAAAGGATGCACATAAATATTCCTTTAAATTGGAACTACCATGCAAACTGATTCACATCTACCTTATATGAAACTCATTGTCAGCTGTCGAGCTGGCAAATCCAGAAAAAGAAACTCCTGGGACATTATTTTATAAACTTGACTGAATAAATCTACATTGGCACAGAAGAAGCAAAGCCAGCACTGGGCTTCCTGTGCAAATGCACACATAGTTCATTTTCCCACGGACCACCCACAATCCATTATATCCACCAATCATTTCTATTCATTTTGTTTTGGGAACCAGCCGACCACACTGTGGCATCTACCCTGGGTATCCTTGAGGGGGGGGAGCAATGTCTCATGGGCACCAATGATGCTTGGAGGCCATTCCCCACCGCACTTGCATTCCAATCCACCCCCACCCCCATTCTTTGTCAAACTGTGAGCAAAGCGGAATATAGGTGAAGTTTGAGTCAGTTCTGACATATTTCATTTACCAGATGAAAAAAATGGAAATAATGCTTTGCTGATATTTATCTGTAAACATATTAGTGTAAATTATAAGACCCTGCATTCATTTTAGCTGTTTTTGCATTATGAGACTTATCAATAACATGCATACTAATAGGATACACAGTAAAAAAGGAAGTGCATCTCCTGTAGCTGAAAGACAATTTATTGCTGCATAATAAGCAGGTAATGAGGAGGCATCAGCAAGAGTTAGTATGCATCTCAATAGCTTATAAGCTTCTTCTAAAACAATATGCATTCTATTAGCCTTCCCTAGGCACAATTATCTAGGATAGTGTACAGCATATAACAACAAGGATGGGAATAATTGCTACATATGAATGAGGGGGTACAAGTGAGCTTTCAGCCCATACAATGACGACCCCTCACATATGCTCAAATGCACGTTTTAAGTCTTTAATAAGGTGAAATTGAGTTATGATGGGAAAGCCTTTAGCTGACCTGAAAAAATAGGCTCCCACATTTGGGTCAAAGGGCTTTGAAAGATATGCTGGGATTTGTACTCAAAACAAGGTGTGGGACTTACCTAAATGGGAAAGTTCAGAACCACACCTAAATTTTAACTCAATTACATTTTATTTATTTAATAAAATGTTTCTGGAATAGAATAGAATAAAATTCTTTATAGGCCAAGTGTGATTGGACACAAGGAATTTGTCTTTGGTGCGATTCTTGGAGATTCTTGGAGCTCTCAGAGTACATAAAAAGACAAGATACATTTAATAAATAAATACAATAATAAAATAGTAGAGTTGGAAGGGACCTTGGAGGTCTTCTAGTCCAACCCTCTGCCTAGGCAGGAAACCCTATACCGTTTCAGACAAATATTCTTAAAGACTTCCAGTGTTGGGGCATTCACAACTTCTGGAGGCAAGCTGTTCCACTGATTAATTGTTCTAACTGTCAGGAAATTTCTCCTCAGTTCCAAGTTGCTTCTCTCCTTGATTAGTTTCCACCCATTGCTTCTTGTTCTACCCTCAGGTGCCTTGGAGAATAGCTTGACTCACTCTTCTTTGTGGCAATTCCTGAGATATTGGAACACTGCTATCATGTCTCCCTAGTCCTTCTTTCTATTAAACTAGACATACCCAGTTCCTGCAACTGTTCTTCATATGTTTTAGTCTCCAGTCCCCTAATCATCTTTGTTGCTCTTCTCTGCACTCTTTCTAGAGTCTCCACATCTTTTTTACATCGTGGCGACCAGAACTGAATGCAGTATTCCAAGTGTGGCCTCACCAAGGCATTATAAAGTGGTATTAACACTTCACGTAATCTTGATTCTATCTCTCTGTTGATGCAGCCTAGAGCTGTGTTGGCTTTTTTGGCAGCTGCTGCACACTGCTGGCTCATATTTGTCAAGAATAATAAGGTATAACACTTAATGATATTCATAGGGTACAAATAAGCAATCAGGAAACAATATCAATATAAATTGTAAGGATGCAAGCAACAAAGTTACAGTCCTGCAGTCATAAGTAGGAGGAGATGGGTGATAGGAACGATGAAAAGACTAATAGTAATAGTAATGCAGCCTTAGTGAATAGTTTGACAGGGTTGAGGGAATTATTTGTTTAGCAGAGTGATAGTGTTCAGGAAAAAATTAAAAAAACTAATTGTGTTGACTTATTGAAATACAGATAGTTTGAGTGCTCTCTGTGAATTAAGACATTTTATCAATATGGTGGTGACATTTGAAGAGATTCTTGGAGTTCCTTGGAGGTTCTTGTTCAGCCCTGTTCTGAGAGAAGCCTCTGAAGTAAAACCTTGCCAATTTATACGAGCTGGCTTTGCTTAAGACCCTATTAGATGCTTTCATTTGTAGCACTTGTTTCAACTGCATATATAAAGAAATTGAACTTCATATATTTAGAAATCTAGCTTCGGAACTCTACCTTCAGATGATTAGGGAGAAGGAGATATTTTTAAAGATGGGCCCACAGCAGCCCATGTTAGTAGAAAGGGTATTCTGTAAGATAGGAAGACTAGGTTCCAGATTTTACATTCTAATGTGTTTGTGTATTTCCAGGAAACAAATATTAATGACTTCCACAACTAATATCTCAAAGCAGTGAGACGAGAAAACTCATGAAAAATCCAGGCCTCTAAAACTGCAAACCAGTCAATATGAGTAAAATATTGTCTCTCTTTTCCCAAATAGTAAAAGGAAAAGAAGAATATCAGATGTCATGATCATCACCATTTAAAGACTAGAACAGGAGCTGAAGGACCACTGGCTCCTACTTCATAATATTAGGAAATCTAGCACTATGCTTGTGAACATTTGCAGAAGCTTGCAAGTCAGATCATGCTGTACTTCCTCTTTCTTCTGATGAGTCAATGAATTAGAGACATGTTTACCTGAATCATATCTGAATGTCATCTTATTCTTTGTGGACTTATAAAATGCTTCAGATCTTTTTCTTAGGTAACAGTTCCCAAATATCTCCACCAAAATCATTTTCACTGCTCCATGCAGTTATAAGCAGAACCACTCAAACAACAATCCTTTAAAATACAGGTGTCAAACTCGCAGCGTTACATTTCCATCATGTGATGTTTCATGATTTTTTTTCCCATTCGCGGAGCTGGGGTGGACATGGCCTGCGCATGATGCATCCAGCTCGTCGGCTGCCAGTTTCACACCCCTGCTTTAAAAGCAGTCATATATAATCAACATCAGATTGTCCCATCATCAGAGAAGGATGTATTCCAGAAGATGGAAACTAAGATGGAAGCAAACTAAGGTAGATTCAGTACTATTTCAAGACAGTTTGCTCCTGAACAAAGAAAATGGTAGCTTCTCCATTCTACTTGTAGGTCACGTAATTCATAAATCCTCCATTAAGGCAGCTGCCAGGGCAAAATTATCCAACATATGAGGACAAGACATCATTTACTGGACAAACTATATGCATGTATCATTCTGTCCTTCTGTGTTTCCTTATTTCCCTCCTTACCATTTCCTGCTTGAAGCAACCACATTGCTCTACCAAATGGTGAGATTGGACTGGTCAAATGCAAGAAAGGTAAATGGAAGAATAATCAAGATTAATTAATACAATTGTGAAGAAAGATCAAAGTAGAGCTGTGTTCCTCAGTCTTGGAAACTTTAATAAATGTGGATTTCAACTCCCAGAATTCCCCATCTAGCATGAATTTTGGGATTTAAAGTCCAGATGTCTCAAAGTTGCCAAGAAACACTGAAATAGAGTAATTTGCCTTTAACATTTAATATACAAACCTGAAAAGCAGAGATAAACCATACACATATACAGTAGGCTTGCTTACCCAGATCTGTAGCTTAATTCTTTTTTCATTTTTGAAGACTGTTTTCACTTTGAAATCGATCCCAACAGTGCTTACAAAAGCTGAAGTAAAAGAATCATCAGCGTAACGGAATAGGAAGGAGGTTTTCCCAACACTGCTGTTACCAATGATGAGAAGTTTGAACATATAATCAAAGTTCTGATCCGACGTTTCCTTTTGGCCATATCGGGTATCTTGCGCAGATGCCATCTGTAGGTTGGAGATGAGGAAAGAGAGAGATATTTTTTTAAAAAAATTAAGTGTTATGTTTGCTTCATGTAACTCCAAAGTGCTTATCATTTCACCAGCTATCTCAGGACTAGGTGCCCAAGTATTTGTGTAGAAATTGAGATTGTACAATATTCAAATAACACCAATAATCATAGTGAACATTTTGGTTCCAGAAAATTAGTGGCAACCTTCCCCTCCACAAGGGAGCAGTGCTAATTAATTCTGTTATCCGAATGGCCAAGATGGTGTATATTCACAGAAGTGTTTTTAAGCATTCCTAAAATAGCAACACAACCATCAAAATCAATTGCTATGAAAGGGAGAAGAATTCTAGTGCCTAGGCCAAAGAAGACGAAATGACAAAGCAGTTGAAAAAGCAGGGGGGGGGAAATCTTGCTTAGCTTTGTGAATACAAACATCCTGGGTGCATATTGGGTGAAGCCCCGCCCCCACCTTGGCTACTCAGACCACATCTCTGTTATGCTAATTCCAGCATGCAGACCACTCACCAGGCGTTCAAGACCAGTTTGGAAGCAGGTGAGGATCTGGCCAGCAGGAGCCATCTCTGCTCTTCAGGACTGCTTTGAATGCACTGACATATTCAGGGAGTCTGCAACCATCAGTGACTCTATTGACTTGGAGGAGTACACATCGTCAGTGACCGGCTACATCAGCAAGTGCATTGATGATGTCACAGTCTCCAAGAAAATTATCTCACACTCCAACCAGAAGCCATGGATAACTGGAGAGGTGCGTGCTCTACTGAAAACCCGAGATTCTGCATTCAGGGCAAGTGATAAAGCAGCCCTAAGAACAGCGAGAGCCAATCTGTCCTGGGCCATCAGAGAAGCTAAGTGTGCACATGCCCAGAGCATCCACCACTTCACAAACAGCAGCGACACATGGCGTATGTGACAGGGCATCCAAGCCATCACTAACTACAGAATATTACCACATGCCCGTGAGAATGATGGTTCACTTCCAGATGTGTTAAACAGCTTTTATGCCCGTTTTGAAGCACAGAACAATGTGACAGTGAGGAAGACCACACCTCCTTCCAACGACCAGATACTTTGTCTCTCCACTACTGATGTGATGAAAGCTCTAAGTAGAGCTTTCAACCCGCGGAAAGCTGCGGGACCAGACAATATTCCTGGCAGAGTACTCAGAGGATGTGCAGACCAACTGGCAAATGTTTTCACTGACATCTTCAACATCTCTCTGAGCACCACTGTTGTCCTAAAGACAATGACCATTGTCCCTGTGCCAAGAAACCATCAGTGCCCTGCCTCAATGACTACCGTCCTGTTGCACTTACTCCCATCATCATGAAGTGCTTCGAGAGGCTCATCATGAGGCACATAAAGACTCTGCTGCCTGTAACATTGGATCCATTGCAGTTTGCATACCGCTCGAATCGCTCTACCGACAACGCCATCTCCACTACACTCCATCTAGCCCTCACTCACCTAGAAAACAAAGACTCATATGTACGAATGCTGTTCATAGACTTTAGTTCAGCATTCAATACTATCATTCCTCAACATCTTATGGGGAAGCTGACCCTTTTGAGCCTGAACACCTCCCTCTGTAACTGGATCCTGGACTTTTTGACTGGAAGACCACAGACAGTCCGGATCGCGGACAACACTTCTAACACCATCATACTGAGCACTGGAGCCCCTCAGGTTTGTGTGCTACTGTTCACCCTGCTGACGCATGACTGTGTAGCAATGCACAGTTCGAATCACATCATAAAGTTTGCTGATGACACAACCATGGTGGGTCTTATCAGCAAGAACGATGAGACAGCATACAGAGAGGAGGTGGAGAAGTTAACAAACTGGTGTAAAGCCAACAACCTGTCTCTGAATGTAGACAAAACAAAAGAGATGGTTGTTGACTTCAGGAGGAACAACACGACCGCTCCCCACTGAACATCAATGGCTCCTCTGTGGAAATTCCTTGGTGTTCACCTGGCGGAGAATCTCAACTGGTCCCTCAACACCGGTTCCATAACAAGGAAGGCCCAGTAGCATGTTTACTTTCTTAGGAAATTGAGGAAGGCACAGCTTCCACCACACATCCTCACAACCTTCTACAGAGGGACTATCGAGAGCACCCTGAGCAGCTGCATCACCACCTGGTTTGGGAATTGCACCATTTTGGATCGCAAGACCCTACAGCGAATAGTGAGGATGGCAGAGAAGATCATCGGGGTTGTTCTTCCCTCTGTCATGGACATATACACCACAAGCTGCATTTATAAAGCCAGAAACATTGCGGCTGAGCACACACACCCTTCACACACCCTCTTTACTCTCCTGCCATCTGGAAAAAGGTACAGAAGCATTTGGGCCCGCACAAACAGACTGTGTAACAGTTTCTTTCCACAAGCCATCAGAGTCCTCAACACTCTCTAAGTTCTTAGATTTAGAGCTATATGTACTTCTGTGTCCTGCTCTTTTTCTTTTTATCTTTGCTGTCTGATGCAGAACCTTGCTCCTGGGGAAACGTTGTTTTGTTTCACTGTGTATTGTACTGTATATTGTTGAAATGACAATAAAGCCTACTTGACTTGACTTGACTTGTCTCCATCTTTTCTTGTTGTATTATAATTTGTTATATCAAATTGATATCCTGCTTTCCACTCCAGGAACTTAAAATGGTGTATACATAGCATAAGTGGGGGTGGGTGGGCTGGCTTTAAGTAATGTATTGGGATTGTAATTTTAAAAGTATGCAAGGACAGGAGGGTGAGCAAATATGGGATAATAGCTGTATATATAGTTTAATTTCAAATGGATTATAATTGCATTTTATTCATGTGCTGTTTTTACTTTTAGTTTATATTCCTTTCTATTTCCAAAGACACAATGGCATATAAATAGAAATGAATGAATGAATAAATAAATAGCACATTATGGGTGTTTCGTTGATACAGGTAGTAAAGATATGAAATGTAGTCAAAAGAATTATATTTAGGAAAGTGCAAAAAAAAAAAAAGAATAGTTGCCATCATGAAATGAGTTTTTTTAATAGATTGGATATTTAGGGTTTAAATTCATGTAAACATGTATAAATACATACAAGTACCAGGACAAAAGATTCTGACTTCTAATTTGGCCAGTAGGAATTTCAAAGCATGTATTTTGATGTGACCTTTCTGAATGTTCACTCAGCTATGGTTAATTTCTGCCACTGTTAATCTTATACCCTAAATATGTGATCTTTTGCTCCTAATAATTCTTCACTATAATGAAAATGAATTTGGTTTTATGTTTTAAAAAAACAATATAACATTGTGATAAACCTCTAACTGACTGGGAAATTCAGGGAGTTGAAGTCCAGATATCTTAAAGTTGCTAACGAAGGATGAGAAACACTGTTCTAATGGATAGTATGCAGAGTTTCTTGGACTTGCTCTAAGTGTCAGATGTCCTCCTGCCTTTTATTATTCTTTTTTTTTCAATGATGATCTATATCTTCTTGGCTTCCCACATATCAATCAATAGTCCTAAGTGAAAACATAATAAGGAACACCTCCCAATGTGCTTTTTCAGTTCAGGAATATGGGCAATCAGGGAATTTCATCTCCATCAAGCGTGTACAAACTAGATTGAATCCGATATGAAATGTCAGTTTGACTTGACAATTCAGAAAGCTGTTTGAAGTATTGAAGCAGATAGTTTCTTTCTAAATCGAATGCATCTGCCTTAATATCAGTTATCCAGCTAATATTATACCAAAGGAGAACTATACAGGATGATTACTTTGCCTTGCACAAATGCCAAGACAGACTCAAATAGTGGGGGCTAGGTAGCAATAGCAATAGCACTTAGACTTATATACCGCTTCATACTGCTTTTACAACCCTCTCTACACGATTTACAGAGTCAGCCTATTGCCCCCAACAATCTGGGTTCTCATTTTACCCACCTCGGAAGGATGGAAAGCTGAATCAACCTTGAGCTGGTGAGATTTGAACCACTGAACTGCAGCTAGCAGTCAGCTGAATTAGCCTGCAATGCTGCACTCTAACCACTGTGCCACCTCGGTAATTAAAGGTCTGCCATGGTATGAAAATACAGGCTGATAAAAAAAAGGGGCAATCCCAGTGGACTTCCCAGTGGTTTGGATTTAATCCCAAAGATTTAAGGACCACATTAGAGTGTGAGCATAGCTCAGGGGTGTCCAAACTTGGGAACTTTAAGACTTGTGGTCTTCAACTCCCAGAATTCCCCAGCCAGCACTGGCTGGGGAATTCTGGGAGTTGAAGTCCACAAGTCTTAAAGTTCCCAAGTTTGGACACCCCTGGCATAGCTCCTGTCATCCTGCAGGTGTATCTTTTAGCAGAATCATATGGCAGCTGCTTTAAAGAGTCGTGCAGTGGCCTAGAGGTAGAGCTCTCGCCTCACAATCAGGAGGTTGTGAGTTCGATCCTAGATAGAGGCACTTATTTATCTCTCTGGGCACAATGAGAATATATCTGCTGAACAAAACTCTGCATTGTTTACAGGAAGGGCATCCGGCCATTAAACACTCAACTCCATTCAGTTGCCCAGACTCCACCTGCAAGGGATTATGGGGGTCATTAAAAGATATGGCAGCTGCTTTAAAGAGTTTCAGAGAGAGGCTACATTGTTCTCTGAAGCAGCAGGCCAAATTGAACCTGAAACAGAGCACACCGTAGAAAACATAGTCTGTTGAAAAGGGTAAGTGGAAATTATGAGTGGCATTTTAGAAAACATATTAACCTAAAAATGTTCCTATCCTTCTTTTTTCCATGTAGCACTAGGAGCCATAGTTTATTCCCTGCTCTCATTTTATCTTTGTAACAATCTTGGAAGTTAGTTGAACTGAATGGATGCAACAGACTTAAACTTGCCTACACCAGTGGTGGGTTCCTATCGATTTGGACCGGTTCAGCTGAACCGGTAGTGGTTTGGCGGCCTGGGTTGTCACGATGTTAAAAGGTTTGCTAGGCCTGAACTGCCTAAACTGACACTCAAGAGTTAAACTAAGAAAGCTTTATTGCGCAGGTCATAAAACAAAATGTTATCTGAAAGTGATTTATTGCGCACGCGTTACACATTCCAGAACTAAAATTCCTTTCCTTCTTTGTTTGGCTGCCAGCTTGGCAGACGTAGCTTTCATTATCAAAATGTAACCATTAGTTATTTCTGTTTCATTTACTTTTATTATTTTATTATTAAAGTTTGTTTATTAATTAGAATACTTTTAAAGACTTTTATTTTTCTCAATATCTCAAAAGATATGCGGAAGGGAATCAGCCACGGTCCATTGATCTCAGATTTCCCCAGGGCATTTTTTCCCCCTGACAACTTGGCAGCTGAGATGGCTACAATTTATGGCTGCATTTTCCCTTCATGCTATCTAAAGATAACCGACTAAGCCTAATTAGCAATGTCGGAGAAAAAGAGAAAGAAAAGAAAAAAACACGGACATGGAAAGCGCTCGAAAGAATCCATTCCCTCAGACACAGAGGAGCAAGATTCTTCAGGTGCCGAGCCAGATGTGGGGGAAGGAGCTACAGAAGGCAAGATCTACGGACTGAGGTCAGTAAACCTCCCTCATTATCAAGATACAATTAATGAACGGCAAAAGTCTAAACGGCAACTGCCGGCAGAGAAAAAAATCCTCCCACGCAGAAAGCAAAGTTTATGAAATCTCCCCAGATGATGAGCAAGAAATGCAAAGCTATCTATATCGATTAAAGCTGTTTGAAAAATATACTAGGGAGGTGAGAGAGTGCTTTAACGAAATAAAGCGAAGTAGGAGGAGCTCCCCCACTCCCAAAATGTCTGAGGACTCCATCTTGTCTTCAAAACAACAGCCTAAGACACACCCCACAGAGTTCATTGGTCAATTAGAACAAAGAGACATGTACACGTCACCGAGGTCACGTGGTCCCTTTGAGCCCATTGAACTTCTGGCCATGTATAGAGGGCTGCAGCCAAGAAGTGAAGCTGCACTGCCATCTGCTGGCGGAGAAAAATTATTACAGCAAAAGATGAAGCAATTGGACCAGATTTTTAGAGATCTGTCTATGAGTTTTACAGAAGCCCAAACTTTGCCCTCAAAGGATAAGTCTTCAACACCCCCTGGCGGTGCTGAATCCTCCCTAGATGGAAAAGGGCAAAGCCAAAGGCGAATTCGAGGAAGCCAATTTGATGTTGCCACGCAAAGGCCAATGATGCAACCCCAGCATCCCCTGGTTCAACAACCAGATTTGCAACCAGAGCAACAAATTGTTCCGATGCACATTCCTCAGCAGGTATTCACAGTCACCCCCTTGACTGGTGAGTCCAAATTAAAGGAGTCAGGAGAGAATTATAAAGCCTGGGTCAGTGAAATTGCGCTCTTGCTTCGAAGAGAAGGCACACATTCCATGGTTTTTAATCCTCCTCCTCCACCGTGGACACCTGCGATAAGAGACCTCGAAAACAGAGCAATCACGACTTTACTCATGTCAATGGAAATTGAGATCCAAGGTATCTTTCCACCTGATGCAACTGCCCAAGAAATTTGGGCTATTTTGGAAGATTGCTAC
Organism: Natrix helvetica; assembly: GCF_964273705.1. Taxonomy (NCBI): domain Eukaryota; kingdom Metazoa; phylum Chordata; class Lepidosauria; order Squamata; family Natricidae; genus Natrix; species Natrix helvetica. The sequence continues at coordinate 28,811,582 of NC_138552.1, read as the reverse complement.
AGGCCCGTTTCAATTGAATCTTCATGTTTGCTCATGTCCGAGTTCCATGGTTCGAAGTTGAAACCTGGTGAACGAATTGGTGGACATTTGACCAAACTGAAAAGAATGAGAAGTGAATTGAGACAAAATGGCCATGTAATCGATGATATCCAAATGATTAGCATCATCATTAACTCATTGAATTATGAATGGAAAGATGCTGTTGCAAAGATTAACTACGTGCCTATTGCTCAACGCACAGTTAACCACATTTGCAGACTTTTAGTGGAAGACGAAGCTATCAGGTTAGCTACACCACATCTGCAACGGCCTCCAGCGTTAAAGGCTCCAGCCAGACGTCCCTTCCGAGGAAGAGGCTACGTTCCAAGGATGCCAAAATGCTACACCTGCAACCGTGTGGGACATGACACCCGGGATTGTCCCCAACGAGTTCCAGCTCCCGCCACGTACCAGCCCAGAGGAACAGATTCCAGAGGCAGAGGTAGAGGCGGAAGACAAGGCCATCGTGGTCCAAGGCGTGATTCACAAGCTCCACTTGTGACACTGGCCATAACCAACATTCCACAACCTGATCCAAAGTTCGACAGACGTCTTTTGTGGACTTTAGACAGTGGAGCAGCTGTGCACGTTACCCACAGAAGGGAACTTTTCACAGAGATGGGCGAACCAGAGCCCGAGTATCGAGAACTGTATTCCTTCACCAACCACACTTGCAAGGTTATGGGAAAAGGAACTGTTTACATTGAAGAGCTCGATACACACATCCCTGATGTTTATTACATACCTTCAGCAACCAGTAATTTGCTTAGTCAAAGTCACTTGTCTAGAGATTTAAAGTTCCAGGTTCACCACCTCGAAAAAGCAAGTTACTTAGTTAAAGATGGAGATATTGTTGCTGAAACTATGCTGATTGGTGGTGTTTATTACTTAAAGCCAAAGCCTAAAGGGCAAGCACAGGCAAGTATGCAAACTCCAAAAAGGCACAACGTGAACCCAGAGAGAGTTGTCCCAGAGAGAGAAAACGTTACTGTGCCAAAGGCTCCTAAAGCCAACAAACAAAGAAAACAGAAACAGATTGCTCAGAGCAAGCCTGAGGGTCCTCATGAAACTGTTAATGTTGAGAATTCACTAACTGGTAAACCTTTGCATTCCAGGTGTATTCACAAGTGGCACAGAAGATTGGGGCATGCCAGTTTCCGTGTTCTTAGAAAGATGCCGGAGTTCGCAAAAGGTTTGGATCTAAAGGGGTGTAAGGTGTTTTTGGATTGTGCGGTTTGCAAAAAGGCTAAATCCAAGGTGGCTGCAATTCCCAAACACGCTACACGCCGGTCAACACGCATTTTTTATTTGGTACACACTGACATAGTGGGTCCTTTCCCACCAACACTTGGTGGCAGAAAGTATTTTTTAACAATTGTAGATAATCATTCTAGATATGGATTTGTATATCCTATGAGAGAGAAATCTGAGACCTTTCAGATCTTTAAAGACTTTGCAGCTTTTGTTTCTACACAATACCAAGTTCGCATCGCCAGAATCCAGAGTGACCGTGGTGCAGAATTCATGTCTCAGCGTTTCCAGGACTGGATGCGTAAGAATGGAATTCTTCATCAGACATCTGCTCCATATACACCGGCTCATAACGGAGTCGTAGAAAGAAGACAAGGGGTTCTACAAACCATGATGCGTTGTCTTCTAGAAGATGCCAATCTCAGTAACGCATACTGGGGTGAAGCAATCAAATATGCAAATTACATTGTCAACCATACTTGGAGCAATGTAATCAATCAAACTCCTTTCTACATGCTGTATGGCTACAAGCCTGATCTCAAGAACCTCCACATTTTTGGTTCATATGCTATGGTGAACACTCCCTTAAGTCAAAGAAGAAAGGGAGGTACAGTAGCAAAGAGACTGAGATTTATGGGTATTGATGATAATTCAAAATGGTTCAAATTCATCGATACTAAACATGTGATTGTCATTTCACAATCTGCTAATTTCGAGGAAGACATTGATTGGTCCAGGATTCATTCCAATGATCCTGAAGTTTATTTTCCTAGAGATGGTGTTCCAGATGCCACGCAGCCTGATGACAATTTGCAGGCAGATGTTCCTTCTACCAGTTCTTCACAAACTGATGTTCCGTCTTCGCAAGCCGCGGATGCTGATGCTAGCGACGAACGTGAGGACGAGGATGATGATGATGAAGAAGAAGAAGACTGGTCTGTTGTTCCTAGACGCTCCAAGAGGGCCACAAAAGGAATCCCTCCACAACGTTATTCATGGCAACTGACAAAAACACCAGTACCTTTGATTTGCAACGTTACTCTTCCTCCAGAGACATTCACACAAATCAAACAGCTTCCTGATTCAGAACAAGACAAGTGGTATGATGCAATGCAGGATGAAATGGACAGTTTAAAGAAACTTAATGTATTCACACCTGCAAAACCTCCAGCAAACAAGAAAGTCATTGGCACCCGATGGGTCTACAGAATCAAGAAGAAACCGAATGGTGAGTCTTTATACAAAGCCAGACTTGTAGCTCAGGGTTTCGCTCAACGTTATCCTGAGGACTACACAAACACTTACTCACCAACAGTCAGAACTGAAAGTGTAAAAATTGCTTTAACCACTGCAACTATTCTTGGTTTAGAAGTTTTCCAATTTGATGTGGACACAGCTTATCTACATGCAGACCTAGATGAAGAGATCTACGTGAGAAGCCCTCCAGGATTCCGAAAGCAAGAAGGGGATACCTGGTTCCTGAACAAAAGTCTTTATGGTCTGAAACAGTCAGGTTTAATGTGGTATTTATGTCTTACTGACAAACTAAATTCAATGGGCTTTATTAAGTCCGAAACTGATGAATGCGTGTTCACAAAAAGATCTAACAATGCATATGAGATAATTCTTGTTTATGTTGATGATATTGTTTATATTGGTCCAAATAAGAAAATGAGTGAGATTTTTGCTAAAAGTTTGCAGAGATACTTCACACTAAAATCTTTAGGACACATTAGCACTTATTTAGGTGTTCAAATTGAAAAGACACAGAAGGGGTTTAGTCTTTCACAAGAAGAGAAAATTGACCACATTCTACATCATTGCAACATGAAAGATGCTAGCACAACAAAGACACCCATGCAAACAGATTTTCACAACTTAACACATGAACCAAGTCCTGAGTTCGAGGATCAAACACTTTATCGTTCAGTCATTGGTTCACTATTATACATTAGTAGTTGGACCAGACCTGACATCGCACTTAGTGTTAATCTTTTATCACGACACGTAGGTAAGGCAACACAATTTCATTGGTCATGCATTAAGAAGTTGTTGAAATACGCACATGAAGTTATTGCTAGAACCAACACACACTGATCAACCAAAGTTGATTTGTTTTGCTGACGCCGACTGGGCGAGCGACAAGAAGTCACGCAAAAGCACTTCTGGTTACATGATGTTCCTAAATGGTTGTCCTGTTTACTGGCAAGTGAGAAAACAGAGTTTTGTTTCATGTTCATCTACTGAAGCTGAATATGCTTGTGTTTCAGATGCTTGTAATTCTCTAACGTGGTTTGATGCTTTGATCACAGATATCTGGACACGTCCGATTCGACCAATCACCGTGATGGAAGATAATGTATCTGTTGTCTATATTTCTGAGTCACATTTTACAGGTTCTAGGTCCAGACACATTGACATTCGTTATCAAAACACAAAGCAATTAGTTAAGCAAGGTTTTGTTAAATTGCAATATGTTTCTACACATGATCAGATCGCAGACATGCTTAACAAACCACTTGCCGCAAATCAACACGAATATCTGCGAAAGAAGATGTGCCTTAATTGATGATTTGATGACGTCAGCCCAGACTAGCAAAAGAAGGGGTGTCACGATGTTAAAAGGTTTGCTAGGCCTGAACTGCCTAAACTGACACTCAAGAGTTAAACTAAGAAAGCTTTATTGCGCAGGTCATAAAACAAAATGTTATCTGAAAGTGATTTATTGCGCACGCGTTACACATTCCAGAACTAAAATTCCTTTCCTTCTTTGTTTGGCTGCCAGCTTGGCAGACGTAGCTTTCATTATCAAAATGTAACCATTAGTTATTTCTGTTTCATTTACTTTTATTATTTTATTATTAAAGTTTGTTTATTAATTAGAATACTTTTAAAGACTTTTATTTTTCTCAATATCTCAAAAGATATGCGGAAGGGAATCAGCCACGGTCCATTGATCTCAGATTTCCCCAGGGCATTTTTTTCCCCTGACATGGGTCATTGGAACCGGCAGTAACCCAGGCCTGCCACATCCCCAAACCGGTTCCCCGGTCGGTACCTTTGGGCCCACTATCTCATTTTTTCAGTTTTTTGCATGCCCAGAACAATTTTAATTGCACTGAGCATGCACGCACAGCATGCATCAACTGCGTACATGAATCGCGCACCCAAGCGAATCAGCAGTAGTGCTGGCTGGAACCCACCCGTGGCCTACACCAATGAAGATTTGAACCTAGTTCTCTTCATTTCCAGACCAACAGAAAGCCAACAGAATATCACAGTAGTTATGGGAATGAATAGCTGATAGTGATATGAAGGATCTTGTTGTCAGCCTTTAAGAGCAGACTTTGAGTTTTCTGCTATTACAACACAACGGCTACAACATAAAGCACAATTTCAAGGTGGTGACAATTTTTCAAATGCTATTGAGGCTTTTCAGTCCTTCTACGTGTAATTGATCCCCTTAGCCTCCTTTTTGAAAACAGTTCTTAACTGGTAACATCTGCTTTCACCGTTGCAAAATTGGGGTGCTTGACTTTCATTTGCAGACAAGTGCAAAACACTTTAAAGGACAGGCTTTCAGTTCTCTCTCTATATCAAGATTCAGGAATCACTATTGTTATCACTACTCTGAAATACACTCCCACTCATTTCTTTCATGGAATGTAGCTACAGTGTTCCCTTCTTAAAGGTGTGTGTGGTGTTCACTCACTTTTTGCCAATGATTAAGAGCTGTGTTGCGAATATCACGATGGATCTGAGTTATAATAATAAGCATTAAGTATCCATTTGCCTGTTTGAATGATGTTTGGACTTTTATATGCATGGACAGAAACTGACTACACAAGTATGGGTGATTGGATGGTTATCTATAAATAAGGGTGGGATTCAAAAATTTTAGCAAGGGTTCTCTGCCTGATTGCTGGGTGGGCATGGCTTAGTCAGCCTCCTGCACCACAGCGGGGCTGGGGGTGTGTGTTTTTGCCCTCCTCGGGCTCCGGAGGCTTTCCTCGAGCCTCTGGGAAGGTGAACATTTCCTCCCCAGACTCCGGAGGCCCTCTGGAGGCTGGAAATGGCCCTGTTTCCTGCCTTCCTGAACTTCCAGTGGGCCTGTTTTCCACCCTCCCCAAGCCTCTGTGTGTGCCCTGCACTTACTTGCATCCAAAATGGGCCGCGTGGGGACTCCTGGGAGGGGAGGGGTTGGCGCGGCCAGCCATGAGTGGGATTGGGTGTTCTCCGAACTGCACAGAATCTTAGCTAGAGGTTTTCCCAAATCCCCGTGAACCCTCAGCATTTCATCCTGTGTATAAATCCATTTTTAGGACCCTGAGGCTGAAGGTACAATCAGAATCTAGAAGGGATATTTCAGGATGTCGCAAAGAATATTTTTCATTGAGGTAGTTAGAATGTCCTGTCCATTAAGTGACTTATATGATGGATATGACTAGCCATTGAACGAATATTGATCAGAATGGTCAGTTGACAATATTTTCCATTTTTTCTTAGATCTCTGAAATGTTCTATATCTCTCGGCTTCTTTTTCAATGCTGGAAAAGTCGCAATATTTTGAAAGCGGTTATCAATTACTTATTTTGTTTTGGGATTTGTTGGGGACCCAGAAGTTTCCTTGTTAATGCATTGGTCTGCCACATGCCATGTTCCTGGTTTTTATTTGCAATTAAAATCTTGAAATCTCCTTTCAAAAAAGATTTTTTAAAAAATGAGACAAAGGTCTTGAAGAAGATCAAAAAGATGTTCAAATCATCATATTGTCCAATCCTGAAAAAGGATGTGTTAAGTAGACCAAGAATGATTCCTTGACACTATCATATGCAAGCAGAGGAAAATTAATTCCTCTGGTAAAATTAATTTCATAATTAAGTATATTATATTGCATTATTGTACATCTTCTGCAGTGAGAAATATTTTCTTGCTTATTGATTGGTTTCCAGTTCAGTTCAGGATGATGATTTAAAACTTTAAAGCTTTGATCTGCATGGTAATTGATAACAAGGGACAATTTGTCTCATCGTCATGTTGCCTGGATGTTAAGTTTGAAGGGGCAGTTTCTATACATTCCTGAATTGCTTTTTCTCAGAATATTATCAAGCACTCAGGCAGATGTTTAGACTGGATTTGGCATTTTTTGTCCACCTATCAAGTTCTTGCCAAGGACCAGGAGGAGGTAGATGTTGTTTTTTTAAATAATATTAAAGGTATTGTTGCAGGATGTAAGTTATTCCAAGGAAAGCTGCCTTTTGCAATTAACTGCCGTCCTCCAGAGAGTGTCAGAGGGCGGTGCCCAGGAGTAGGGCCTTCTCTGTGGTGGGCCCTACCCTTTGGAATGACCTCCCCCCAGACATTAGGACAACAACCGACCTCCGCTCCTTCCGTATGAAACTGAAGACCTACCTGTTTCGACTAGCCCGCCTGGCATAACTCTACAGCTTCTCCACCCCTTGGTCATTTTTTAACTGTTAATTTTAGTTTTTAAATTTTTAATGTTATTGGGGTTTTAACTTTTTCTAAGCACTGTAATTTATTTATTTATTTATTTTTACCTCCTCTATATGATACTGTTTTGATTGTTGCTTTTGTACATCGCCCCGAGTCCCTGTGGGGAGAGGGGGCGACTAACAAGTTCAAATAAATAAATAAATAATAAATAACTGCCACCAGTTACCAATGATATTACCAATGCCAATGATATTACCAATGCCAATAGTGTTAAAGTGTTAAAGTGGTGCTTTAACACTGCTGTTTTAGGATTGCAGCCAAAACAATGGTGTGGTACTTGGCACTTAGATTTATATACCGCTTTACAGTGATTTACAGCCTCTCTAAGCTGTTGCCCCCACCTCAGAAGGATGGAAGGCTGAGTCAACCTTGAGCCTGGTGAGATTTGAACTGCTAAATTGCAGGCAGCCAGCAGCCAGAAGAAGAAACCTGCAGTACTGCACTCTAACCACTGTGCTACTGTGACCCATTCAAATATATATATATATATATATATATATATATATATATATATATATATATATATATATATATATATATATATATATATATATATATATATATATATATATATATATATATATATATATATATATATATATATATATATATATTCTGATTCTTTCTCTTCTATTCTGCTTGTTTTTCTTATCAACAATTGTTAAAAATCTGGGGTGTTATATGGCAGGTGCCTGTAGGTTGGAATTCTAGGGTTCCAGAGAAATTTGGCTTCTTCATTTTCTATTACTTTCTGTTTTATAGTCATACTGGTGTTGCTTGCAAGCAAATAGCATTTCTTACAGATGTTTCAATGCACCATTGTTGCTACTTTGTCAAGTGGCATATGGTAGCCTAATAGTGAAGACACTGGCTTCCCACTCAGAAGGTTGAATGTTCAATCTCAGATAGCAGCAGGAGTTTCTTTCATAGAGCACAAAGAAAAAATATCTTCTGCAAACTCCACATAGGCATCAGGAAGGACATCTGGCCTATAATGCTCAGCTCCATCCAGTCACTCCAACTGTACCATGAATTAAACCTCTATAAGAAAAAGGGGGGAAATGTTGCACTTGGTCATTCTGTTGTTTGCAGCCAGTCTGAATGACCTTCTTAGAGCAGCTAACTAGGTGGTCCATTATTTCTTCACCTTTTCTGTAGAGATGGCCCTTGCTACTTGTCGCTCTCTTCTCAATTCCAGGTTTGTATGCATTTGTTAAGGTTTGGTCTTATGCAACCAGAATTAATCCCTCTTTCTCTTTAAATTCCCTGCTTTTAGCCATTGCCAGATGTTGCTGCTGTTGTTCCCACTAGGGCACTTTGGTATGTTTTGACTTAGGTATTCCCCCCCCCCCTACTTTCCCCTCGGCAAACATTTGGAGCTCCCTGGTCTTCCTGGATTCCTTTGCATGGATTATACTCTTTGTGTTACAAAACACGGAGCCACACAGGTTTACCTGAGAATAATCCCACAATATTTAGTCAGCATGCTGTGCTTTATCAGTGATTTCCCCCCCCCCTTAGATTCCTCAATAGACATCTTTTAATAAAAAAGAAATACTTCTTTAAATCTCTGGACTCCCCTTTAGCATGGAGATCCTATTGCTTAGGCTGTCAGGCCTGCAGTCATATTCCTTTTAGGATCTTTGGCCTGCCACACTCTCTCTTATTTTACTATGCTGTTTCATTAGTGGGGTAATTGGGAGGGGGAATAGTAAGGAGTGGAATGTGTTGTTGTCAAAATAAAACATTCCTTTCTAGAAGCCCAAGGTCATTCTTTGTCTCTGCACCTCTGCACCTGACCGGAAGTGGATTGGTGGAGATGCCAGCGTGGCAGTGGAAGATTGGACCATGTGATGGACTTATGGGTGTGGGGGCAAGATCATGAACTTTCAACTGGGTGGAAACCCCAGGAAGTTTTCTGATTCGGGTTTCCATAGATGTGCCAATATGTCTCTCTTAATAAATTGGACGTTTGAGGAAAGTTCTGCCTTGGACTCTGATTTAATTTTGGATGATATTTGGAATGCTGACATTGGCTTCAATACATATCTCTCAGTGGTGAAATTCATTTTTTTTACTACCCGTTCTGTGGGTGTGGCTTAGTGGGCGTGGCAGGTGAAGGATACTGCAAAATCTCCATTCCCTCCCCACTCTGGGGGCCAACCAGAGGTGGTATTTGCCGGTTCTATGAACTACTCAAAATTTCTGCTATCGGTTCTCCAGAACCTGTCAGAATCTGCTGAATTTCACCCCTGATATCTATATGTTGGAATAAAATGCCAAATACTGTCATGCATTTGTAACCCATTGTTTTTCCAAACACTTGCACACATTTGATAACTATTCCACTGCTTTGAGCTCTCTGTAACATAATCAGAGGTACTTCTATGGCCTAGGACACTCTTTACCATAGGAACAATCTTTCAGTCACATATAACGTCCATAAATAAAAGCAGATGGAAAACCTGTAGATGTTACCTACCACCAGAAATACCAGAAGTCTGTGTTAATGTTGATAATGCACAAAATGTTTGTTGCCGATTTTGCTAAAGAGACATTCTGTATTCATATAAATACAAATGAGACAGTTGTTCTACCATACTGCCTGTCAGCTTCTATCTTACCCTAAGAGGCTAGTGCAAGCATGCTGGCTTATAACAACATTTGCTATCTTCAAAGTGGCCCTTATGAATTAAGGAGGCCACACAGAAGATTATTTATCCATAGTTCATTTTCATTAAAAAAAATTCCTCTGAATTTTAATAGCTGCATGGTTCATACTGAGGATCTTTGATCTCTGAAAGCCCATAAATTCTCCCCTACATAATCTTCATTATGCAGGAACTAATACTAATTGTGGTGAAATTTCCTGACTCCAAGGAAACTTGTGTGACATCACCGTGACTCCTCATACCAATCATTATTTCTCTTTTCAGGCTGGCAAATGCCTAATCAAAAGCAGCTTCCTGTCAGCCTTCCCATGTAAACCAGACACACATGAAACATAACCAGATGTTCCAACTTTACTTTACTGTAGGGCTACATTAACAGAATTTTGTAAGTCTGAAAGTACAAATCTCCTGCCACTCCCGTGACAGCCCAAGATGCTAGCTTCTGAATCTCTTTCTCTGTCCATTATGCAGCTGTGGGCTATACCATCTCTTATCTGGCCATTCCCTAGGCAGCACTTCCTCACCCCACCCCTCAAAGCCTTTCTCTCATACCATTATACTTCCCGAGTTCCAGCCATCATATTCAATTATTCACAGTATTTCAAGTCTTTTTCGGAAGGACAATTCATCTTCAGCTCCTCCTTTTCCAAGCATCAAAAGATCACAATGAGGACAATGATATCAAATTATTAGAATGGTGCTTAGCCCTGATGACTTGTACAATAGATTTTTTTTGTGATGTTGCTTCCCCATATTTCTGGATCCGCTCAAATCCTGACTGAAGATGTTTGAACGAGCCAGGCAATACACAACAGAGAAAAGCCCAGATCATTTTAGTTCTGAGATTTCCTGTGCATTTTGAACATATAAAATTTCTGATGACGTGGAAAAGGAATATGAATGCAGGCAAATTTACCTAATCAATTCTGACAGTTTCAGAGTATTATACTGATCTCATTCGTGAAAACTGGGCCTCCCAGATACTGATTTTCCTCATCTGTATTTCTTTAATGAATGTCTGTTATGAGCTATTTGAGATAGCTACTGTTTCATCAGAACTAAAGGAAAGAAGTGTGACACACTGATTGGAATCTTAGATACCAGTGGGAAGATTAACCCCATGGCTTTATTCTGCCATGAAGCTGATAGGGTTCAATCACCTATGCTTTCTTGGCCTGGATCTATGTAAAAGGTTTTGTGAAAAAAACATAGAGTGAGGGTGATCATGAAAAATATATCCAACTCTATGGAAGAAGATAGATAAAAATGAACAATTCTATTATCAAAGGGACAGGTCTAAGAAATCCAGGAGAAATCAGCATTTTCGACAAATGTTTTTTTTTTTAAGAAAATCCAAATGTTTATCCAATCTTGGCTGACCTTAAAAAACAATGTAGAATGGGATCAGGTTAGTACTTGAATGGAAGAACCAGAGCAGGAGAATTAGGACAACCCAGGATTCTAAATTAAACTGAAAAATAAAATATTGGAAGATGGCAATGGCTTACCATACTGTTAAGAAAACTGCGTAGAAATGTTCATGAAGATGTCAGGCATCTAGCTCAACTCAAATGTTTTTTGTTTTTGTTTTTTTTTAATCTCTAGCCACTTAAAATTTTGGGCAGAAAAGGAAAATTGGGTAATTTGGGGTTCTACTTTTCTTATAGGCAGTCCTTGATTTACAATTGTTTACCAACCATTTGAAGTTACAATAGTGCTAAAAAGTACCTTAGACTGGTCCTCCCAGGGTCATTTAATCAAAATCTGTGCAGTTTCCAAATGACATATATTATAATGATTACCCAGATTCTGGGCTCATGTGATCACCATCTGGAAATCTTCCCAGCTGACTTCCAACAAGCAAAGTCAATGGGGGTGGGGGGATGGGGGTGGGATTCCAGATTCACTTAATGACCATGTGATTCAATTAATGAGCATTGTGATTTGCTTAATGACCACACCAAAATGTCATCAAATTGAATGTAGTTCACTTAATGGCTGCCTGATTTAACGACAGAAGTTCCAGTCACAAGTTCTGCATCTGACAGTAAGTAGCTATTGGCTTAGTGAGGCTCATTTGACAAAATCAAATGAATCCAATCAGCCTTTGATTTTTGTAAAAAAAAAAGGAAAAAGGGTTCTTTTCAGGGGAAAAAAAGTAATCAGAAACCTATATCACAACAAAATTCACTCATAATACAATCTGGAATAGCTTGAGGCTTGAATAATTATCAACACATTCAGTACAGCTAGACAGAACTTCAATAGAGTGTTTGATAAAACTTCAAATAATACTATCAAAGCAGACTGTCAAATCAAAGTGGATATTTTAATGACCTCTGCACACCTTCTGTGCACGCAGAGAAAACCTTGTAAAGCAAAGCAAAACAGCTGGCCAGATTGATTCAGCTCACTTCTCTACTGTATTTTATTTTGGGACTCTGAGGCAGATTGACTTGATTTTCCAAGTTGTGGGCTAGATAGTCTGGAATTGGATCTGTGCTGTTTTGATAGGTCTAATTTTCAGCAGAGGACTGGGAGGAGGGAGAGGATTTGATGCTAATCAGAAGTACTTTCCATGATTGCATTTTTTTTGCATCTCTGAGAATCCTTGATACTCTCTAATTATAATTACATACCAGACATGCAAATTTGTATTATTAGTCTCTTTCAATCCTCCGCAGCTTTGCTTTGACAGTTCTGTTGCATCTGGTTTATATAAAATCAGTGCTTGTGCTCCTTTGAGAAGCAGCAAAAACTTTTTTTTTGCATAATGCCATGACAGCAAGACATGTGTGTAGAGGAAAAGGCTCCCTTTCATCAAAACCAACAGATGGATCTTCAAAAACAAAATAATTGGGTTTCTTGAAAAAAGTTCTCCAATAAGAATGTTGATTCCAACATTGAATATTACTTAGCTGTACTATTTAATTTCTAACTAGTGGTGGAAGCCTCAGAGGTAAAATTATTGCAACATCACTGTGATTTCACTTCCTAAACCCTTCTTTGGTTTTCTTTAGTATCCTTTGTTGATCCAATTGTGCTGTAATTAGTGGTCGAAAGCTATCCTGCTCAGTAGAAAAACTCTTCCCTATTGTTGCTGCCTCTAAATCTTGATTCACTTACGTATTTCCCTTCAAGCAACCTTGGCAATTTTATGATTTGTAGAATTTAGCTCCCAGAATTCCTCAGGCAGTCATTAAATACATGTTGGCTGAGGAATTCTGGGAATTAAAGGCCACAAGTCATAAAGTTGCAAAAATTGGAGACCCGGGCTTTAAAAGACACCTTAAAACTGGGTACCCTCCCCCAGATGGTTTTTGCTTGATAGTCTCATCCCAATACTTATTATAGCTAAACCAAATTATGAGTAATTTAAATGATAGAATCCTTCTTGACTTAATCTCATTTGATTCTCCTCCATTTCCAGTTAATTTACCTGTGTCTTTTAAGCCTATAGGATATAGAGAGAACAGGGAGCTCTATATATTTAAAGCAATGTTGTTATTGATAATGACACTTGAAACCAATGTTCTTGTTCTGCTTTAATGCCACAATTTTGTTTAGGACCCAAGCTTTAAAAAAATATTCAAAACTAAATAATAACGTAACAATGTGTTTTCTGAACAAATGCAATTCTTGTAACTGATCCAGAAGCAAAATAAGCCTATAACTTTCATTTTTACTATGAAAATATGTAATATTTTTGTTCAGCTATAGGGTTATAATTCTTTCTTTTTAAATTGCCTAACAATATGAAGATATATTTTACATATGCGGTACATATACACATATATTCACTTGTAAAGAGTTCGTGTTTTTTTGTGTTTAATTCTTGAAGATGGATATATTTATAATTACTTCTGGGGTAAATAGATCTCATCATGTAACACTAGCATTTGATCTGAATAAATTATTGCAGTTCACCTTCAAAGTCAAACATACCCTACAGAGGTGTTATGTAGGGGGACACAGTAAACAAGAAATAATTCTGTTAAAAATTTTGAATTTTGACCTTCGATGAACAATTCCTACAGAAGCTCTTTTGCCAAATTAAAACCTTGTAAATATTCTGTAGCTCATAATATTTTGTAAATCTGGTTGCAAAATTTCTAATACTAGACAGCAATATTTGTCAATAGATAAGATACAACTACTATGGCAAGCTATACACCAAAAATACAGAAATTAACAAAATATCTTTATGCACATCTACACTCAAGTCCCATTAGAACCAGTGGATTTTACCTCCAAATTGGAGTAGATAGAAAGTAGGGTATGTAGTTTATCTTTGGGCTGTAGAAATGCTCAACCTTGTCAATTTCCAAAGATAGACCTTTATTTTGTGCTTAAAAGTAAAACAAGACTTTCCTGGGAAGGAGAATCAAACTAATTGTCAAGCCGACCTTCCTCAGCAACCAAGAAAGAAGCCACTTAACTCCATTTTGCAGAATTAAGAGTACTTTTACTGGTTATGAAAAGATAGCAGCTAAGCAAAGCAAGATCTGAGGCAAAAGTGCGCGAAATCATACATATCAATATGTGACCAAACCCCCTCCCCCTGGTAACCCTCATCCCAGTGTCCAATCTGCAAATCCCTTAGGTGTCATATGAGTTCCATCTTCAAGGAGCATCATCAGTTTGGTATGCAGGACTGCTGGCCTTAACCGACCCCAAGCACTAATCTCCAGCATGCGCAGTAGACGGTGAGACCAAAACTCCAGTTTACAATCTCTCCTGTACTTAAACTTCCCCTCCCAAATACCAGGCACCCCCTCCCCTTTTCAATGGTAGCCAAAAGCAAATAGCGAAACAGAGGCTGATATCCGGCCCTCCTTCATGAAAATAAGTCATCCCTGCAAGAAAATAAAACAGTAGAAAAGACAACATAAGACATGTATGATTTAAATATGATCAAGGCTTATCAGGGTACTTAGCGTAGAACTTCTGTAAGAGTCTAGGAGCTCTAACGTGAGATTTATCAACCCACTCAGCCTGGGAGGGGGAAAATGCTTCCAGGATACCAGATATTGAATTTGATTCCTATGTTTCCTGGAGTCCAAGATTTCCTTAATCTCAAAGTGTTGCTCTCCCTCAATAAGAAGAGGGGCAGGGGGTGCAGGTAGGGGTGCACGAAAAGAAGAAGTGTGCTCTGGCTTCAACAGGTTTACATGAAACACAGGATAAATCCGCTTAAGATGCTTTGGTAACTCCAATCGTACAGAAACAGGATTAATGATTTTCACAATAGGGAAAGGACCGACATACTTCGGCCCCAGTTTCTTTGATTTCTGGGTGGTTTGTAGAAACTTGGTGGACAAAAACACTTGATCTCCTACTTTGTACTCCCTTTGCTTCACCCTCTTTTTGTCATCCTGTTTCTTGTGCACCCGGTGAGCAGCCTCCAATGCCTTGTGGGTCATGGGCCAAATTTGGCGAAGCTGATCACTCCACTCGGAGAGGGACAAAAATTGCGGTTTTTCTTGAGGCAACTCAGGAATTGGTACAAAGTCCTGTCTAAACACAACTCTAAAAGGGGTCAAGCCCGTACTGCTGTGCACAGAGTTGCTGTATGCCACCTCAGCATGTGGTAACAGTTCAGCCCAGTTATTTTGTTGATAATTGATGAAACACTGGAGGTACTGTTCCAAAACAGAATTAGTCCGTTCACAAGCCCCGTTAGTCTGAGGATGGTGGGCGGAGCTTAGCCCCTGGGCAGAGCCAATTAGCTTCAGAAACTCCTTCCAGAAGAGGGAGGTGAACTGGACCCCCCCCCCCCATCCTAAATTATGTGTTCAGGTACTCCATGTAACTGGTATACATGTGAAATAAACAACTTAGCTAACGACTTAGCTGATGGGATTTTGGTACAGGGTACAAAATGAATTTGTTTGGAAAACAGGTCAGTAATTACCCAAATCACAGTATTTCCTAGACTCTCTGGCAATTTGACAATGAAGTCCATCGATATCTCCTTCCATGGGGCCTCAGGGCGGGCCACACCTTGGAGAAGGCCCTGGGGTTTTCCCAGTGGGCGCTTTGCGGCAGCACAAACGGGACAACTGGCTATGTAGGACTCAATGTCTTTTTTCAATGAAGACCACCAAAATTGTCTCTTAACCAGATGTAAAGTTTTTACAAATCAAAAATCGCCTGCCATTCTTGAATCATGGGCCCATTGAAGAACAATAGTTTTCAGGTCAGCAGGAACATATAATTTAGCCCCTACCCAAGCCAGTCCATCCTTCATAGTGCATTCATTTGAATGTTCCTTGAACCAGTCATTGGACTCAAGGCCCTCCTTGAGTCCATTCGGAATGCCTTGGCTTCTAGTAATCACTGGGGCAGCTAGACTTTTTGCTGGGATGACTGGGTCAACTACGCTCAGCTTAGAGCTGTTGTATTGGGGAAGCCTAGACAAAGCATCAGCCATGAAGTTCTCCCACCCCCCCAGAATGTACTTGAGGGTAAAGTTGAAATGGTTGAAATGTTGTGCCCAATGCACTTGTTTAGGAGATAGCTTATGTGGGGTCTTCAATGCTTCCAAATTTTTATGATCAGTCCATACTTCAAAAGGGTGTTTCACCCCTTCTAGGAAATGTTGCCAGGTCATCAAAGCCCATCTGACCACAAAAGCTTCCTTTTCCCATATGGTCCAATGTCTCTCCGTCTCTGTCAGTTTGCGAGAGGTGTAAGCGCATGGCTGCAATTTTCCATCAGCATTTGTTTGAAGTAATACTGTCCCCACCGCCACATCATTGGCATCAGCTTGAACAATAAATGGTGCCTCCATATCTGGCTGTTTCAAAACGGGTTCAGCTGCAAAGAGTTGGTTTAATTTCTCAAAGGCGGCTTGACATTCCATAGTCCAATTCAGAGGCTTACCCGATCTAGGCTTGGCCTCCCCTTTTGATTTTAGGAGATTTGTAATGGGCAGAGCAATGCTGGCGAACAAGGGGATAAATTGACGATAAAAATTCGCAAATCCCAAAAAACTTTGTAATTGTTTGCGGGTGCGAGGAGGTGCCCATTCAGTTACAGCCTGGACTTTCGCTGGGTCCATCTCGATGCCATTGTGGGAGATGCAGTAGCCCAAGTAATCAATTTTCTCTTGATGAAATCACATTTAGACAATTTGACATAAAGTTCTGCGGCCCGGAGTTTCTTGAGTACTAATCGTACTAAAGTCACGTGTTCATCACGTGTTTCGGTCTAGATAAGGATGTTGTCAAGGTAGACCATCACACCCTTGTACAGGTGTTCATGTAAAACTTCATTTATTAATTGCATGAAAAAAGCTGGCGCCCCCTGTAGGCCAAATGGGAGTACTCTGAATTGAAAACACCCGAGTGGGCAGTTGAAAGCAGCTTTCCATTCATCTCCCTCTTCGATTCTGACTCTCTCTTAGGTCCAATTTTGTGAAGATCTTCCCTTTACCCAATTGGGCCAACATATCCTTCATCAGAGCGAGGGGGTATACATTTTCCACGCACACACTATTAAGATTCTTGTAGTTAACACAGAGACAAAAGGAGCCATCTTTCTTTTCTCTAAACCACACAGGGGTGGCCACACGTGGCCTAGCAGGTTCAATAAACCCCCTTTTCAAATTTTTGTCAATAAACTTCCATAATTCCTCCATTTCGTGTGGGGTCATTGAGCAAATATAGGGTTTTGGAAGTTTTACTCCTGGGAGGATTTCAATGCTGAAATCCATCATGTGGTTAGGGGGTAATTTATCAGAGGATTTTTCATTGAAAACGTCCTTTAGGTTCCAATATTCCTTTGGGATTTTCTCCTCCCCTCAATTTTTTCCTGCACCATGGCCACTAGGTTAGGTTCAGTGTTGGTAATATTGGAAAACCTCCCTTCTCCCTCAGGGGGTTTAGCAGATCGGATGTGCAACCATCCTTTCTTCCAGTTGATGTTTGGGTTCCATTTATGTAACTAGGGTAAGCCCAGTATGAGAGGCTGGTCCACTTAATGTTTCCTGGTGATCTCCCATCCACATGTCTATAGGTTCAGTCACAAAATGGGCAGGAGCATCCCCCCCCAGCTATAGACCCATCTAGCTGGCAAAAAGCAATGGGGACTTTCAAAGTTCTCAGTTTCAAGCCCATTTTTCCCACCACTTCCGGGCTAACAATGCAACGTGTGCATCCCGAGCCAGCATTTTTGCTTAGGCGCCAGTAGAGGGCACTTTAAGTTCTACTGGGATGGTCATGGGGCCCGATCGGGAACTTACCAGACGATCGACATCGGATTCGGTTTCACTTTCTCCTGATGAGGAGGACGGTTCTTCTTCTCTTGGGATGGGAGGAAATTGGGCAACAGGTTCCACCCCTTTCATGGCGGTGTCCCTTCTCTTCCCAGGTTGTTTTTCTGGCTTTCTCCCCCCCCCCCACAGAGGGCTTTGGGCCAATCTTGGAGTGACAATTTGCTGTCTGTGCCCCTCCTTTTTGCAACGGAAGCAGGTGGTAGACCGGGGCTTGCTTGTAGACCAACTTTTTCCTCCTTTCAGAGTTCCTTTGGGGGGGTTGGGAGGGGTAGCTTTCTCTTTCTCACTGTCTTCACGGTACTTGTCTCTGGCTAGATCGATCTCTACGTCTGCTGCCAATTCGTACCAGCGTTGCAAGTTACGGGGGACCCCCTGTTTACACAGTTTTGGTATATATCTTTGTTTAAGCCATCCATAAAACTGTCCATTAAAGCTTCTTCTGACTAATCCCGCATATAAATGGACAATTCACGAAACTCTTGTATGTAATCAGCCCTGGGTTCTTCCCCTGGGTAGGGGTTTTCATTCTGGTTCTGGCCTTCCGCTCCATGAGCAGGTCATCAAAGTGTTTCCTCAGGGCGGCCATAAACCTATTATAGTCTCTCAGCAGGGGGAGTCATCGTTATGCAGGGCAACCATCCATGCCGCTGTCTTGTTCTCCAGCGCCATGGTAACAACTCTTACCTTGGCTTCTTCTGTGGGGAGATACTCTCCGAACTGTTGCATGAAATTCCAGACTTGGACCAGGGAAAATCCTAGTTCCTTTGGGTCACCTCCAAATTTCACACCAAGCGGAGGAACTTTTGCCATCCGGCATCTGTCGGGGGGCCCTCCTCCTCTTGGAAGGGCTCTCACGGCTGCTGCTGCCGGGGCTTCCCCATCCTGATGAGCTCCACTGTCTGCCCCCAGGGCCCCCCTTGGGCAGAACAGGGCTTCTGCAGTTCTATCTTCTAGGTCTGGGAGGTCAGCTTCTCTTTCGGGACTGCTCTCGCGTAAACGTTGCCTCTCCCAAGCCTCTTGAAAGAGTTTCATAGCCTGGGACATCATAAGGTTCTCCTTGTCGGTGTCCTGCCGGGCAGATGCCGGTTGCCGATGTCACCTTGTGGTAACTCCAGCCAGAATTTCCTCAGGGTCATACTTCTGTCCCACTCCCAATGACCACCTGGGGCGGACGGATCATTCCTCCAAATTCAGATCTGCCATCTGCTCCATCTCCAAGGGACACCAGGATGCAGCCACCCCCATGTGAAAGTGAGATTTTGCTTAATGTCAAGCCTGCCTCCCTCAGCAACCAAGAAACCACTTAACTCCATTTTGCAGAGTTAAGAGGACTTTTACTGGTTATGAAAAGATAGCAGCTAAGCAAAGCAAGATCTGAGGCAAAAGTGTACAAAATCATACATACCAATATGTGACCAAAGCCCCTCCCCCTGGTAACCCTCATCCCAGTGTCCAATCTGCAAATCCCTTAGGTATCATGTGAGTTCCATCTTCAAGGAGCATCATCAGGTTGGTATGCAGGATGGTTGGCCTTAACTGACCCCAAGCACTAATCTCCAGCTTGCGCAATAGATGGTGAAACCAAAAATAGATATCCTTTTTTAAAAATAGATATCCTTTTCTTTGTATTTATTATATTTTAATTTTTCCCTAGCTCAATGCAGCTGTGATTAAAGACAATGCTTTGAAAATTTAGTAATTCAAATTCAAAAGTGACTTCTAGGAAGATTTAAGTAGCACAGAGTTGGGCTGCAATATTCAAATGACCACTAGACAGTAGTAAAGAGAGAGTGGAAACTCATAACACTATTTTTCCATCTAGTGGCCATCCAGAATTTTCCAGCCACGATCTGGCAGCAGATCCATCGCTCATCAAAGATCCATCAATATTTAATGTTATTGAAATATTAAGATAGCAAACTATGCTTACCTATAAGACTCATTCAGCACAATAGGATTTCCTTTTGGCTACATGTGACTGCATCTTGCACAATATCGAGTCAGAAATTAGACTTAATATGTTCAAGTGTTACTCCGTAGGCAATGATTTAGGATGGCTACCTGAATTTGGAGACTTCACATAGAAAGGGAGAAGGAAAGAAGGAAAAGAAGAAATGATTGATATACAAAGAATAAGAGTAGAAGCCTCTTTCCTCTACGGTGTTAAAAAGCTAATGTTCTGTTCTTGCCCTGAATCAGCCTTTGCAAATGGAGTTGTCAGCTGAAAGACAGTTCTGTCAAATTACATGTGGTCCTCAATGCTCTGAATTCCTCAGTAATCTCTGAGTTTAATGCTCTCCCCTTAGTCGGCCAAAGAGAACAAATGAAGGGATCAGAATGTTTGAGGAAGACACAAGGGAAAACTGACACACGGTGTTTGCGATGGGAATTAACACGTGATGTTTGCCTGAGTATCGTCCGTCCTTTCCTCTCCTTTCCGTTTGCAAATGAGATCTCCGAATTACTCAACCACAAGTTCCCGTTTTGTGCGCCGCAGCCCTTCCCCTCCTAGCCGCTGTCCCCTCGCCCCGATCGTGTGAATCTAGGCGCCCAGGGTCCCTTTTTTTAAAAGGGATATTCCCGGTTCCTCTTTGACGTGCCACTAACCTGCATAGCAGCTTCGTGCCTCATTGTCAACCGCACGTCTTTTCTTCCCCTCTCCGCTTTCTTCCACCTCGCGGATTTACTACCGCTAGGATCCAAGCAGCAGATCGAGCCCACAGCCAAGCCAGACTATATACGTCCGGCTCAAGGCGGGAGGAACAGCAGCGAACGACGCGCTCAGCCGCTGCTCCGCCAGGGATCCAGAGCAGACCGATCAGCACGGGAGCTGTCCACGGTGTCATTCCTCTCCTCCCGCCCGCCCCCCCCCCGCTTCGCAACGATCTGTGGGAATTGTAGTCAGAGCCGACTAAGGGCTGCTGCCCAATCGAAGAGGAACCTTCCTTACCCACAACTACGTCTCCCAGACCCGCTCGCGGGCTTTTCGCTTCGCCCTTTCGTTCCCCTCCCCAATGTAATCGCTCCATGATGGAAACGGAAACAAGGGTCTCCTCGGCTTTATAGTTTCCCAGCTGTTGGGCAAGTCTTTGCTTGGGCTGCTGTTGGCTGAACTTTCTGAGGAAGTGGGGGGGAAGCCTTCAACACCCCCCCCCCCAAAAAAAAACCCGGTGTTTCTCCATTAGACTAGCTGGAGGTGAAGTGGACCTCGCCCACTCCCCACGTTTTCTTGCCGGATTAAACCTCCATTCCCCAAATTTCCTTCCATTCTGGCGCCTTCGGGTGGAAGACGCTTCATTGGGTAGGAAAGCTGCCGCCAGCAGAGATCAGCGCGTTCCTTCGCTTAGCGTGAACCTATCGAGGCATCCCCTTGCTTTGGGGATGGGGGTGGGAAGGCAGTTTCATCGATGCTGGACTCCCCCCCCCCGCTTTTTTTTTTTAAACAGAGGGAAAAGAGCCCTACCTTGCCGTACAGCTCCATCTCGGCCTCGCCAAACGGGGGCTCCAGAGCCCAGCGGGCAACTCGTCGTCCTGATTTTCGCACACAAAGACCGGCGAAGGCACCGAGCGAGGCTAAGGGGAAACTGGGGAGGAGGGGGGGAGGGGGGGAGAGAAGAGCCAAGGCAGAGCGTGGAACTCTCCCGTCCCTTGGAAACTGGGATCCAGTGGCGCCTTTTTTGGGAGCCTCGGCCGCCTCAGCTCCGAGCAGAGTTTCCTAGCACCGCTCTTTGGCGCTCGCGCCACCCGGGAGAGCTCCCTTTAGGCACCTTTGGTTTAATTAGCCCCCCCCCCCCCCCGCCAGCAGAAGAAGAGCAGGTGCGGGAGGAGGGGGCGGGGGGGGGCAATCAGAGGCAGCGCGTTGTGGAAACGGCAACCTGCTCAAGAGCAAAACAAAAGAAGTGCCAAAGCCAGGATGGCGAGGGAGGGTTGGACCGAGTTAGCGGCTTGTCAAAGGCTAGAGGAAAAGGTTGGGGGTCTTTCCCCCTGCTCTTAATGCTTTCCAGCTGGACCGGATCCCCTCAATCCTCCCTAGCATCGTTTATTAAACTGCCCGGAGGTTGTATGAACGGAAGTCTAGAATATTTGGAGAGCACCGGTTGGAGAAGGAATGATTTTTTGTTGTTGTTGTTGATTCATCTATCTGGGATCCAAAGGTAGCAGTTGCCATTCTCCCTTCCTTAGTGATTTATTTATTCTCCACTTTTATCACTCAGCCACCTCCAAAGACTTTGGGCAGGTTATAGCAATCTAAAATTACAAACACAGCAAGCACATACAATTATAAAAACAACCCTAAGCCCACCATAGGCTTAGTGGCAGTGCCTAAGACACTGAGCTTCTCGATCAGAAAGGTCTGCAGTTTGGCAGTTCGAATCCCTAGCACTGTGTAACGGAGTGAGCTCTCATTACTTGTCACAGCTTCTGCCAACTTAGCAGTTCGAAAGCATGTATAAAATGCAAGTAGAAAAATAGGAACCACCTTTGGTGGGAAGGTAACTGTGCTCCGTGTGCCTTCAGTGTTTAGTCATGCTGGTCACATGACCACGGAGACATCTTTAGACAGTGCTGGCTCTTCGGCTTTGAAATGGAGATAAGCACTGTCCCCTAGAGTCAGAAACAACTAGCACATATTGGGCGAGGGGAACGTTACCTTTAAGCTGGACACCAATTACATTTAGCTAACCTTGAAAGTCTGATGCAATAAAATAAAACTGTCTTTAAATTTTATTTATAAACTATGAGGACCGGAGTCTCATCTAGTTCTCAAATCAAGAGTTTCAAGTGTAGAGGCCATCACAAAGAAGGTCTTTTATCTCCTCCATGCCTCCCTCACTTCAGAGAGAAGAGGGATTCTTGACAGCGCTTCCAGATATGTTTTCATCAGATGGAGAAGTTTAAAAAAAATCCCCACATGAATAGACTATTTACAAGCAGTACCATTAATCAAAAGGAGACTTTATTCTTACTCTTTCAATGTTTTTTTTATGCTTTCAATTTACAAATCTGCTGGGATTGTAAAGAGCACTTTCTGCTTCGTTTTCCAACCATGTTCCATGTGTCTATACTTATGTTTCCTGAAACTAATAAAAGATACAAAGGTGCAGAGACTGTTAATAAAAAGTCATGGAGCCCAGAATGGTTGCAGAACCTATGTACATTCCACCTATTTCATGTATGTGTGTATCTCACATATAAAAAGTGCTTATATAGCAGTGATGGTGAACCTTTTTGGCATTGAGTGCCCAAACCGCAACACAAAATACTTGAATGTGCAGAAATGGTCAAAATGACAATAGAACTAAAAGAAAGAGAAGAATCTATAAAGTATGGAATAAAATGTACAAGTGGCTAGAAATCAGAAGCGAAAACAAGAAATAGAGAATACAAATACAATAGATGGAGATACAAATAATGAATATTACTATAAGTGTTAATATTATGCTTGCTACATCATAGGACAAGGTTATAGTGATAGGAAAGCAATGGAGAAGGGAGAATTATAAAAGCTAAGCAGGAAAGCCGATATTGAAAGCTGTAAAATTACTCTATACTGTTATGTATGTTCCGTGTTTTGTTTTGTTTTATTGTGTTTATTCCTTCTTTACTGTTTTTAAAGATTAAAACATTCAATAAAGATTAATAAAAAAAGTCATGGAGCCCAGAATGGTTGCAGAACTTATGTACATTCCACCTATTTCATGTGTGTGTGTGTATCTCACATATAAAAAGTGCTTATATAGCAGTGATGGTGAATCTTTTTGGCATTAAGTGCCCAAACCGCAACGCAAGTGCATGCATGTGCATGTGTGAGCATCAGAAACCCGAACACCAGCTGGCTGGTGCTCACATGCCTGTTGTTGTTGTTGTTTTGCCATTTTGGGGGTTGTTTTTCAGGCTGTTTTCAGGATGTTTTTGAGACCTTTTGGCGGCCATTTCCAGGCCATTTTTGAGCTGTTTTTTCAGGCCATTTTCAAGCTTGAAAAACAGCCTGAAAACAGTTCGAAAAGCAGCCCCAAAATGGCCTATTTTTTAAACCAGAAAAGCAGCTGGTGACGGCATGCATGCCCACAGAGAGGGCTCAGTGTGCAACCTCTGGCACTCGTGCCATAGGTTTGCCATCATGGTTATATAGGGTCAACAATTGCTATTATGCACACCTAAAGGTACCCTGGGCTAGCAGCAAAGCTGATAACACAAAGCTACTTTTTCCTTTTGTTTTGCAGCTCCTGTATTTGCTTTTTTTGTGTGGGGCTTTTTTTTTCTTCTGTTTTAAGGATGTATTCATTTGTAACTGAGAATTTCTGAGCCTGGGAAATCATTTATACTAACCAAGCAAGCTAAAAACTGACCTTTGTTTTTAAGAGATTGTGGAGATCACTGCAAACCAGGACAAGTGCATGAAGGTATAGATGGGCCATTCAATCTATAATTACTCTTCTGATAGAAAGATAATGTAATCCATTGCAAATAATTTTAGAAGCAAAAAGAAAAAAAAGTAAGCTGCATGTTATCTAGGAGAATTCCAAGAAGGAGAATCCCTTCTTTTCATTGCTGAGATGCTTTTTCAGTTTCCTTAGGTACAGATATACCTCAATTTTGGAAAAGTTCATCCATATGCTTCTTAGTTTAAAATCTCTAAACTGAACTAATTAGATTGGTAAATTGGGAGCAGCCTCAACATTAGGGGTCGAACCTTATTACTCCTTTTTCAACTGTCTACTTTTCTCCCATATTGGGGAAGCTGGTAGATCGCAGCATCCATTATCACTTATCATGATCTCTTCTTTCACATGTACCACCTTCAGCAAACTCAGATATGAATACTCCCATACATTATATGCTCAGATAAGTGTGCATCTTAAGGGGAGTAAACTTTAGAAAATCTGCTATTGTCTCCTTTCTGACCAGCCTGTTAACTCTCCAGTGGTGAGTTCTGGATCCCGTTGCAACTGGTCCCGTTGCATCCACCACATGCACCACATGCATGCTACGCCTGTACCAGCGTGTACCGGTCATATCTCACCACTGTAACTCTCCCATCTCAACTGGTGGGAAGAGAATGAGAACCAGTTCAGAGTCAGTTCAGAACCAATTCCCACGGGGAACAAACAGGGAACATTTGCTTCCATTCTGTTCATGGGCTCACATTGCAACAGTGGAATGACTAACTGATTCAAAAATAATTTTGTTATTATCACAGTTTGATAGGTCACCCCATAGAGTTTTATGCTGGAATCATTCCAGCTTGTTTTATACTTTCACTTCAGTGGTGCTATTCAGCCAGTTCTATCAGGTTTGGGCAAACTGGTAGCGGCAGCAGCAGGTGGAGGTTCCACTCACCCGCCCAGACATCATCACGTCCCATTTTTGATGCTCTGTGCATGCGCAGAAGGGCCAATGCTCTTCCAGTCCATTGGCTTGTAAAAGGGTGCAAGAATGTGTTGCAACATCAAAAATGGATGAATACTGTGATATTTTACTTGTCTATTTCACTGAACAAAAACAGTGACAATTTTGCTATGTTTCTTCCTGGGAATAAAGATGAAATGTTGTTTACAAATCCACCACACATTTTTTCCCTCTATCTGGTTGAGATGATAGCTCATCATATTGTTATTATCTCTAGCAATGACATGGAAATAGTTTTAAAATAACAGCTTGGATTCACTGTAGACTATCAGATGTACCATAACTTAAAGCTCAGGATTTTGACTGTAAACAAAGATATATGTTTCTAACACCATGTTGATCCTGACTTCCCATAATTTGAAATATTATATATTGTAAAAGTTGAAACATAACAAGATGACTAGTTAAAGCATATCAGAGACAAAGAGATTCTTAATGATTGGTAAAAATATTCTCGGAGAATATCAAAATGAAACCATTCAGGCATTTTTGAATTATTTATTTTCTTTACTAAAGCATAACATGAAAGGAGAGAAACAATATTGTGTTCATATTAGATCTTTAAATTGGTAATATTCTCCATATGATAGAATTTCACTTTTTCATGAAATTCTTATTTGGCAGCCGGAAACAGTACTAAAAGGAATATTTCAAATGTAAATAACACACAACTATCATTGAAAATTAAATATTTTACAATAAATGCAACAGATAATAAATATTCCTGTTATATACATAAAGTACATATAGCCTTCCCCAAATTTAGTCTTCCAGAATTTCTAGCTAGCATGATTACTGACCAGGATGGTGATATTTTAGGCAGTTGTAGGCCTAATATATCTGAACAGCACTGGTTAGAAAAGATGCAACATTAATTTAAGTGATCTCAATTCCTAGCCTGCAGATCTTGAATAATTTTGGATTCAAATACTAAGATCCTTAAGGGACAATGGATCTATCTATCCTTTATTAGAAGGATCTTCTAATAAAGCTGGAAAGGAATATTTAGAGCACTGTGCCCAAACCTCTGCTCAGTGCAGCAATTCAAATTAAAACATCTAAGACAAGACTGCCGGTTCCGGCGGCTACGGCGACGGGCAAGGACTTTGACCGCTCCCGCTCTTCGGTGGGCTTCCCCCGTCTTCGGGGGGGCACAGGACACCCCGAAGAGGCGCCCTGCCGAAGGAGCGGCTCGCGGAAGGCTCTGGCACCGGCGGCGGCTGGTGGGGGCTTTTCCGCTTTGCTCCAGGCACCGGGGAGCAGTTTTGGAGGACGCGCCTGCGTCTCGCCCCATGCCGATTGGAGAATGCAAAACTGAAGGAAGCAGCGGCGGTGCGGTGAGATGCTTCCTCTCTTCATCCCCTTACTTTTGAATTGATAGACTTTTCAGTAATTTTAAAAGTTAACCTTTCGGATTTACTCTTTGAGGAGCGGCTAGAGGGGAGGGGGATTCCCCCCCCCTTGGACAAGCGGCTTGTTAAAATTCTGCTCTCGCCCCCAGGGGAAGGAGGAGGGGGGAGAGCCAACTAACGATGCCTCACCCCAGTAAAAGTGCTTTTCATGGGACTTAGTTCCAGAACTTATTGATGACCTGAGAACTTTTTGAACTTTTAAAATTTTTTCTATGCCTCTGAGCCCAAAGCTGGCAGGGCAAGATGGCACACTTCCGTTGTCTTCATGAACTGTGAAATCTGACTCCACCTTTAAAATTCAGGCTTCCGGTCTTTGTCTCCGAGTCACCCAGAGGAATCTCTTGTGGATTGTTATTTCCTGAACTCTTTGGAGAAAAAACTTTCATCTATTGCTAGAGTGACTAAAGAAACTCCCACCTGTTTGGATCCTCTGCCTTCTGGACTCGCCTGCCTGCTCTACTTCTCCAGCTGCCCAGTTTCTACACTGACTGATCTCTCTGTTTTATAAACCATGTCTCCAAAAAGACCACCTCCTGGAAAACCTGGCTTTGCCACCTCTGCCCCAACATCTGCAACATCCAGTCCAGCCACACAGTCAAAGATAACAGAACTGATGCAACCTAAGACTACAGAGATGGACCTTCAACAAATGCTTCAACAAATTTTACAGGGCCAGGAGGAAATCAAGAAACAGCTAAGGGAAATGAAAGATGAAATTAAAGAGAATCAAGTTCAAATTTATAAGAACTCACAGAGACTGGACCTTGTGGAGGGTGGGGTGGCGGAAGCGAGAGGGGGGGTAGAGGCTTTACAGAAGGGAAACAAAGAACTTGATATCCAACAAATGAAAACAGAGTTTGAGAGAATGTCCTTTTATCTTAGATTTCAAAATGTAATAGAAGCAGATGGGGAAAACATAAGGGACATTATGACTAATATTCTAGCTGAATACATACACAAAGATAAACAGCAGATGGAATGGGAGATAGATCTGGTCTATAGAGTGAATTCAGCATATGCCAGAACACACAATGTACCCAGGGAGGTTCATATTAAATTCCTTAGGAAAAGCACAAGAGATGAAATTCTGGGTGTACAAAGGGGGCAAACACTGACATATCATGACAGGGAGATAACCATTCTGAAGTAGATCCCCAAAAAAATTAGGGAGAAAAGGAAAAACTATTCACAATTGGCGAATAAACTATACCAGAAGGGGGCGTGGTTTAGATGGTTGATGCCTGAAGGTATGCTGATATTCTGGGAGGAGACAAGAATCAGAATCAACACACCCATAGAGGCACAGGCCTTTATGGAAAAAAATAAAGTGAACCTAGAAAAAACAGAAGACACCACAATGGTCACACAGGACACGGGAGGGGCCGGAGCTCTGCCAGCGGGGGGTGAAGGGGCAACACCAAGAAAGCTCAGATCACAAAAATGAATAAGAAAACCACAATGTTATAAACAGACCGAAAGTAATAATGAAATTATATCTAGACTATATATCATAACTATATAAATTGATTGAAAACTATTTTTTCTAGAATTAATATGCTGATTTTTTATGATTATGTATTAATGTTTGATATTTAGATGTAACCTATGAGTTTGGAGGGAGGGGGCGTCTGCCACACTTGCAACTGCCAAAATTTGTAACCATTCCACTTACCCTTTTCCTTATAAATGTTTTAAAAAACCAATAAAACTTTTTGAAAAAAAAAACATCTAAGACAAATGGTGTCTCAGAGAATTGAGTGAACTGCTCACTATGTTTCAAAGTCGTAATGACTATGAAGATTCTTAGTCATCGAGGTCATGATTGTCCCAAAGGTGATTTTTCAAAAGGCAACTGGACTGCTTTTTTTTTTAAAAAAAATTGCTTCTCATCCAAGAAGCTTCTTCAGTTCATGCAATGTACTGTAATGAGTTTCTTTGTTGACTAAGCATCCATAGCACCAGAAGTAACATCTACTATTCAGGGAAGTGGATGTTTTCTTTCATCTTGCCTAAGACTCTTCAGCTGCAACTCTTGACCTTGGGAATGGGATAGGAGCAACATATTTAAAGATGCATTATTGGAGAGAGAAGGAATATATTTCATGAAGAAAATATATTCAAAATAGTTGCTTAAGAGAGTACAAAACAAGAAAGTAAAAGTTTTTGAAAATGAATGTCAAAATGAGTTAACTCTGACTTATAAAACAGATATAAATTTGACAGGGAGTGCAGTCCCTCTTAAATCGTATGTAGGTTAATCAGGGAGTTTTCACTGGATGTTCTAAGATTTTGTCAAATTGTCTTCTAGCTCTCTGCAGTAATGTATTTTACTCATCTGATTTATGCATCATTCTGAATTAGCCACTTTGCCTTTTAAACATTTAACACAAAAGACAGTAAACACAGTCTTTAATTCAAGTTAGAACTGTTCCATATAGGTTGGAAAATAATTTCAATAAAATTGAAATGCCTCATGTTATTTGAAAAGATGGTTGGATAGAAACCATTATTTAATGTCAATGTTGAATTTAATAAAACACAGATGACCTGTTTTTAAAACAGCTTGTTTTGATTACTGTGTTCTGTACTTGATCGCATAAGGAACAAAAGATTGATTATACTCTGTCAAAATTGTTTTCTAAGTAGCTTTAGGATTGATGAAATCATCAGAATTTCCTGTTTGATAATTATCCTAATGCTAACTCTTAACAAAAGCAGCCAGAAATAGGAAATAGATAGCCATATTGAAGGAAATAGGAAATTATATTTAATATGAAAGGCATTCTACATGTATCTATTTATATGTACACATACATGTACATTTAAATAGAGTAGTGTCTGCAGAGGGGAGCAGGATGTCAAATATGCCAGTTGACATGGTTTCATTGTGATGCCTTGTCTGCCATCTTGCAAATATTGATCACCCCTCACATATCTATGCTTACGTACAGTGGTGAGATCCTACCGGTTTAACAACTGGTTCACTGAGCCTGTGCTTTGTGCTCACTTGCTCACTTCACTTGCACAAACGCCTGATGTGTGTTATGCATGCATATGCAGTTTAGAGAAGACTTATCTTCTGGATTAAATCTTGGGAAGTAAAACAGCTGAGGCAAAGCAATCCACTCTGTCACGTGACTCAGCTGAGAAGATAAAGGTCAGTAAAGTGCTGGGACGGGCAGGCGGGCCAGTGGTGGTTTTCAAAATTTTTTAGAACCTCTTCTGTAGGTGTGGGCTGCTTTGTGGGAGTGGTTTGCTGACCATGTGACCTGGTGGGAGTGGTTTGCCAGCCATGTGACTGGGTGGGCATGGCCAACTTGTAAAATGTGGTGAAACTCACTTAACAATGCTCTTGCTTAGTGTTGTGTATATAGTTTTCCCTCTGGTCCGCTACGCTAGGGGGCGCTGTGCTAAGCACTGATTGGCTGACTGCTCTGACAGCGGCATATATAAAGGCTGTCAGAGCAGAGCTCAGCTGTTGCCTGTTAGCGAAGCGCGTGTATTGTGAATTGCCGCGTTGGCAACCTGTTAGCAATAAACTGTTAGCATTCTGTTAAGTCCTGGCTCGCCTCCTTTGTCCACCTGTGTTCTCCGCAAGCTAGAACATTGGCGACGAAGGTGGGATTACTCTGGAGGAGCCCAGGCAGAGCTGTGAGTCACTAACCACGAGCTGAAGTCACTGAGAGCTGATTTCCTCACTGAGAGCTGAAATTCCCTCAGGGAATTACTCGACGAGAGGTCGAGTGAGTCACTGTCCATCGTATACCTTTTGGCTGATAATCAACAGAAGAAGTTACCTCAGAGATGGCATCCATGAATATGTTTGCTGCTTTCAACGCGGCTACGGAGACTTGGGTCTCATATATTTCACATTTTGAATGCTACCTAGAAGCCAACGGCTTCACAGACTTAACTGAGCAGCGAAAAAAGGCTTGTTTTTTAAATTTGTGTAGCACAGAGATGTTTAATTTGGCTGAAACCTTAGTTGCCCCACTCTCTGTCCACGATATAACCTGGGACGCGTTAATGACTAGATTAAAGAATCATTACGCCCCATCGCTCTCCCGCACCACACGAAGATTTGCCTTTTACCGTAGGGTTCAGCGAGAGGGCGAATCTATTAATGATTACGTGGCTGCGTTACGAGCCGCAGCTGTCCATTGTAGGTTTAGAGACCTAGATGAAGTGTTAACAGATCAGATTGTGGGGGGTGTTAGGGACCTCCGCATACAACGCCATCTACTGGCCAAACCTGAGCTCGACTTGCAAACGGCCCTTGACGAAGCCAGGGCTGTAGAAATGTCAAACAAATCCACAGACGAACTCCAGAGGTTCTCAAAACCTCTGTCCGCAGAAAAGACTACCGAGGTTCACCATGAAGACACCCTAGAGGATACCGGAGCCGTTGGGAACGATGAAGTGCATCGGCTGCGTGGTGAGCAACAAAAAGGGCGCCAGGGTAAGGCTGTTTTCCGTGCAAATTGCCCTGGGTGTGGGGGAAAACATGATAGGGCAGACTGCCGTTTTAAAAACACTGCCTGCCTCCGTTGCGGGAGAAGGGGCCATTTGGCAAGAGTTTGTAGGGCAGTAGCTCCGTGTGCGAGCGCATTAGAAGGGAACTCTCCCAGCCCTAACCATAGTTTCAGGAGACCTGCAAACTCAGGCAGGAACGCTGGTTCTAGGAAACAAGATTCTTGTTTCACAGTTAGTGATGACAAAGATGAGTATGCAGTGGATCAGATCATCCATGCACCTAGGGGAAAAATATTCCTCAACGTTAGGATAGAGGGTAAGCCCTGTCAAATGGAGATAGATACTGGCTCAGCCGTGTCTATCATATCATGGGCTGGACTCAGGAGAATTGTACCAAGTATTTCACAGGCACGCCTATCCCCGTGCCCATTGAAGCTAAGGGATTTCCAAGGAAATTCCATTCCTGTACTGGGAAAGTTTTACTGCAAGGTGTCATTTAAGCAGTTTCAAAAAAGGCTTCCCATTATCGTTGTCAAGGGCCCCAGGCCAAGTTTATTAGGGCTGGAGTGGTTTGAAGCGTTAGGTCTAGCCATAACTGGTATTGATCAGATCCAGACCACTCCACACCTGGATACTCTGATTAAGGAGTTTCCCGAAGTCTTCGGGGAAGGATTAGGGAAATATACTGGCACACCCATTGCTTTCAATTTAGACCCCCAAGTACCACCACGGCGGCTTAAGCCACGCCGAGTGCCATTCGCGTTGAAATCTAAAGTAGACGCTGAATTGGATAAGTTAATAGCTCAGGGGGTGTTGGAACCTGTTGATCATGCCCGCTGGGAGACTCCCATCGTCATACCAGTGAAGCATGATGGGTCTGTGCGCATCTGTGGGGACTTTAAGTGCACCCTTAACCGCGCATTACAGCAGAGTGCATACCCCGTGCCGGTGGTGCAGCATTTGTTGCACTCTCTGGGACAGGGGTCAATTTTTGCTAAGCTCGATCTAGCTCAGGCATATCAGCAGTTGCCTGTTGATGAGGCAACTGCTGAAGCCCAGACTATAGTTACACATAGAGGCGCTTTTAAGTGCCACCGATTACAGTTTGGGGTCAGCGTAGCGCCAGGGTTATTTCAGAACTTAATGGAGAGGCTTTTGCAAGGGATACCAGGCGTCGTACCTTATTTTGACGACGTCCTGGTATCAGTCCGTTCCGTGGCGCACCTTATGGCCCGCCTCCGAACCGTACTTCAGCGTTTCCGTGATGCTGGTTTAAAGCTAAAAACAACTAAGTGCCAAATTGCGGTCCCACAAGTTGAGTTCTTAGGGTTCTTAATCGATAAGAATGGAATCCGTCCTACGCCTGCTAAGGTGCAGGCGATCACACAAGCCCCCTCACCAACAAACAAAGCCAAGCTTCAAGCGTTTTTAGGGCTGCTCAATTTTTACAATATTTTTCTGCCGCATAAAGCATCTGTTGTGGAGCCTCTCCATCGCTTACTAGACCGTTCCGCGAAATGGTTTTGGGGGAAGAAAGAGGCCGCTGCTTTTGCCAATATAAAAAAGTTTTTAACTTCTGAGACTGTTTTGCACCAATACAGCGAATCCCTTCCAGTGACTCTAACCTGTGACGCATCGCCCTACGGGGTCGGAGCAGTTTTAAGCCACCGTTTACAGTCTGGTTTAGAGGTACCGGTCGCATTCTTCTCCCGTACCCTGTCTTCGCCCGAAAGAAACTATAGCCAGCTCGACCGGGAAGCTTTGGCTATAGTCGCCGGGGTGAAGCGGTTTCATTCCTATCTGTATGGTCGTCATTTCCAAATTGTGACAGATCACAAACCGCTGTTGGGCATCATCGCTGGGGACAAGCAAACTCCACAGATTTTGTCTCCCCGTTTCACGAGATGGACGGTGTTCCTGGCAGCCTATAACTATACCCTGCTCCATCGCCCAGGGAAGCATATCTCGCATGCTGACGCGTTAAGCAGGTGTCCCCTGCCCATTGCCGTCCAGGATCCTGCTCCTGCCTCCAACGTTCTCTTAATCGACGAGTTGCAGTCGCTCATCACGGCAGCAGACGTGGCCACGCACACACGGCGAGACAGACTCCTCTCCAGGGTGCTGGCTTGGACTGAACGCGGCTGGCCAGCCAAACCTCTGGGCACCGAATGGCAACCTTTTGCAACCAGACAACATGAACTCTCTACCCAGCAAGGTTGCCTCCTGTGGGGAAGCCAAGTCGTCGTTCCTGCCTCCCTCCAGGAAGCGGTGCTGAACACGCTGCATGAAGGCCACCCCGGCATCGTCAGAATGAAATCACTCGGTCGCAGCTACGCGTGGTGGCCGGGCATGGACCAGGACATTGCACGGTGGGTCTCTGGCTGTGAAAAGTGCCAGGAGTCCCGACCTGCGGGTCCCAGAGCTCCCATCCAAAATTGGGAGCAACCCAGAGCTCCATGGTCCCGGATCCACATGGACTTGGCAGGCCCTGTCAAGGGCCAGGTTTTTATTGTAATTGTTGATGCTTATTCTAAGTGGGTGGAAATTGCCTTACTGTCTAGTACTACTGCCCCTGCCACCATTAAGGTACTTAGAAGGGTTTTCGCTACTCATGGGTTGCCTGATCTAGTGGTATCGGATAACGGTCCCCAATTTACTGCTGCCCTGCTCGGCAAATTCCTTACGCAATTAGGAATCCGACAGGCATTTGTAGCGCCCTTCAATCCAGCGGCCAATGGCCTAGCGGAACGCGCGGTCAGATCAGCTAAAGAAGCGCTGGCTAGGTTTGGTCCAACTAACTGGCAGGAGGACATAGATACATATCTATTTTGGCAACATGCCACCCCATGCGCCACAACTAATAAAAGCCCTGCTGAATTGTTGATGGGTCGCCGAATTAGGACAACACTTGACAGGCTTCACCCCGAATATGCCCCATCTAAGCCTCTGGACTCACACAGTCAGATTAAAGGTTTCTCTATAGACGCTACTGTGTATGCAAGAAATTATGCCGGCCACCCACTGTGGGTAAAGGGAATTATTAGAAAAATTACGGGCCCCTGCTCTTACTTGGTCGAAATAGAGGATGGCCGAATATGGAAACGCCATATTAATCAGTTGCGGAACCGACAAGGGGAGGCAAACACCACAAGGGAGCAACTGGGTATGGGTTCCGAGAACACACAAACAGCTAATTCCAGGCCTACCAGCCCAGAACCATGGGAACAACAAGGCCTAGACTCCGAAGTCACACAAACACCAAATTCCAGGCCTGCCTCCCCAGAGCCACCACAGAATAGAATTAGTAAACCTAGGAACCTACCTAGTATTCACTGTAAGTCTCCAGCAGGGGTAGAGCCGAGTAGACAAAATCCCAGGCCGTTAGAAACCACGGCCACTAACTCTGAAGCAGACGTCACTCTGCGAAGATCAGGGCGGGTCCGTCACCGCCCAAGGTACTTGCAAGATTACGCATGCGCTCTCTAGGTGTAAAGGAGTGTTGTGTATATAGTTTTCCCTCTGGTCCGCTACGCTAGGGGGCGCTGTGCTAAGCACTGATTGGCTGACTGCTCTGACAGCGGCATATATAAAGGCTGTCAGAGCAGAGCTCAGCTCTTGCCTGTTAGCGAAGCGCGTGTATTGTGAATTGCCGCGTTGGCAACCTGTTAGCAATAAACTGTTAGCATTCTGTTAAGTCCTGGCTCGCCTCCTTTGTCCACCTGTGTTCTCCGCAAGCTAGAACACTTAGCAACCAAGATGTTGGCTCAGAAACTCTGGCATTTGAAGCACGCAAGTCTTAAAGCTGTCAAGTTACAAGACCCTTGCAGCCCTAACCTTTAGAAAAAAAACCCAAGGGGTGTTCAAACTTGACAGCTTTAAGACTTGTGGACTTCAACTCCCAGGATTCCTCCTCTCGCTCTTCATCTTGATGATGTGCGGATGGGCGGGGGAAGGGAGCTGGAATCAGTTCTAAATGGCACTGTAGATTTGTGGAACATCTTCTATAGAAGAGGTTAGAACTGGCAGGAACCCACCCCTGAGGCAGGCCAACCAGTTTACTCCCAGCTGATCTTAGGAGCTACCAGTTCACCCGAACCAGTCCAAACCAATAGAATCCCACCCCTGCTTACATATATTCATTCCTTTATGCATCCTGAAATAAACTTTCACAATCTCAAATGAGTATCAGGACATCAGCTGTCAGAATTCTGAAATTTCTTTCAAATTGTTTGAGAAAAACTGAAATGAAAAGAGAATGCTCTTCCAATTGCTCTGTTAAATGAAAAATGAGAAATCTATGGCTCTGCAGAAATTGTGATACTACCTACATTCCCATTGTCTGGGTCAATTGGATATTCTGGGTGGATTGATGGAAATACAATCCAGCATTTAGACACAGTTTCCAATCTCCATTCTGAGAGGAGGGACTAAAAATGGCAATACCTTATCTGGAATTTGGTGGTTCAAAGGCAAAACTGTATTTATGTATATGCATTTTTAAGTTTGAGGAAGAGTCATGGCCTTTTGCTTTAATTTGCTTCTAAAAGAAGACATCTATCAAATCATATTGATGATGGAACTTTGTTACTGAGAAGTAGTCATCTTGAGGTTACTCATCATTTTTTTTAAAAATATAATTTTTCATTGAAGGTGATTCACAAATATTGACTAAATACTTTTTTTTACTTCTTCATTTAAGGATAGTAATGTTCACATTTTTGACAGAGAAGATAGATGGTTTGTGAGAGGAGTGGATGAATCCATTTATGCCAAAGTGGAAAATTCTTCCCTCAATAGAGGTGAAGGCCTCAGACACAACCTGCCCCCCCCCCCCCCCCATATTTTATCCTGTTCTTTCATCAGTCCCAAGGAAGTTCAATTTTACAGTTTCACCAGGGAGGCTACACTTAATGACCCCTAAAAAATTTAGGAATTGGTACATTCTAGTGACTCTCTACCTTTTCAGGTTCCCTTAATCAACTTGAAGAAGCTACTTGGAAAAGCAACAAAACATTTCAAAGCAATAAGAAAGTAATTCCAGTTGTCATGACACAACTTCCAGACAATTCTACTTGGATGACTGAGAATCTTCATCAACATATTGATTAAAGAGGATACATTCTACTAGAAAGCTACCTAAGTCATTTTCACAGGCCACTTCATTCCTCTGAGAGTCTCCTCCCATCTCAAAGTTGTATTTCTATAGCATCAAAAGGGCCACCAAAATATCTTTTTTTGCTCCCTTCAGCAACTCCATCTATTTTGATTTTGATCTTTCTCTATACTCTTGTCTTTTTATTACCACCACAAGCCTGATAAATCTTTTCATCTGCTTCCCCCACTGATTTTTTTTTGGGGGGGGGCATAAGTAACTAACCCAATTTTTCAAGTGGTTCCTGAAAAGCCATTTTTTTTTTAAAAAAAAAGTTAAAACTCACTGAGAATATTGGTGTAACCCAGTTAGGTCAGGAATGAGTAATTCATGGTCTGCATGAGTTTTATAGGTTAAAGAATCCATTTCATCTCCCGAGCTCTTTGTGTTCTATTGATGTCAAGTTATCTCTGATCATATCCTTCTGACTCACAGGAAGGGCACAAAGGAACAGTAGGCTCTTCTTGAAATCTATTGCTCAGAATGACATTAGGTCACTTCTCCACAACCATGAGTTCTCTATAGCTGCTGGTATTGCAACTGTCAACTTTTTCAAGACAGAATTTCGGTATATCCGTCAGTTTCCACATTGCAAAAACTTGTCAAGGTCATTCCCAGGCTGCCACTCCTGTTAGACCTCTGTAAGATGTCTTTTCAGTGCTGCCATCTTGAATAAAAGTCAGACTTATTAAAATTAAAATTCAATTTATTTTTAGAAAGCAGCTAAAATGTTTTTAGTCAGTTGCTTCTAGAAATATCTCATCCACCTACAATATTTATAGGCTATAACGTGTAGGCAATATACATTATATCCCACAATCTGTAGTTGTGTCTATGTTCACACATGAACATGTGTATGTATATCTGTGTGTCTCTCTCTATCTCTCTCTCTATCTCTCTATCTATCTCTCTATATCTGTCTGTCTGTCTGTCTGTCTGTCTGTCTGTCTGTCTGTCTGTCTGTCTGTCTGTCTATCTATCTATCTATCTATCTATCTATCTATCTATCTATCTATCTATCTTGTTATAGTATGAAAGTTATAACAGTTTGGTCTAGTGCAGTGATAGCAAACCTTTTCAGCACCGAGTGCCCAAACCGGAATGCGCATGCATGCACATGCATGTGTGCGGGGAGGAGCAATGGAAAGCCAAAGACCAGCTGGCTAGCATGCGCATGCCTGTTCTTTCGCTGTTTTTGGCTGCTTTTTGGGCCATTTTCAGACTGTTTTCAGGCTGCTTTCAGGCTGTTTTTCAGGCCGTCTTCTTACAGCGCTCTGAGGCCAGCGGATGTGTGTGCCAGAAACCAGAAGAAAAGCTGGCGATGGCCCACATGCCTACAGAATGGGCTCCGTGTGCCACTTCTGGTACAGGTGCCACAGGTTCGCCATCACGGGTCCAATGGTTAAGGCAGAAGATAGAAAGCAGGAGTTTATGAATTCTTGTCCTGCCATAGCGATGAAATCCAGCTGAGTGTCTTTGGGCCAGTCACTTTCTCTCATCCCACCTCACAGGACTGTTGTTGACAAACAAGAAAACAAGAGGAGGAAGGTGTGTTAGATATGTTCACTGCTTTGAGTCATTTGTAAAAAAAAAATTATAAAGGCAGGGTACAAACAGCAAACAAGTAAAAGGAAAGGGCCCTAGAGAAAGGTTATGTAGCGTACACTGGAATCGTTCTTCATGAAAGGATGCATAGAAATGTTATAAGCATATAAGCATAACATTAATATAAAAACTACCACCAACCCCATCTCTTTCTTCCTCAAATTTGGAAGTGGCTAATTTGCAGGGAAGGTTCTCCTGAACCTGGCTGCATATCACAGGGATTCCGAATGTCTTAAGTCTACGCATAACTAAGGGGACAGGAACTTCAACCAGCCTTTTCTATGGATTCCATATTGCTGTGGCCAGCTGAGTCATATTAATTATCAGGGCCCCGTGGCCAATGCGAAAAAGCATTGGGATAACTTATAATCATAGCACTATAGTTGCCATGGCTACTAGGTCAGCATGCTAGAAATTCTCTCTCTCGAAATTCACGTAACAATCTACCATGACAGCTATAGAGGAGAATGTCAGGGGGGGGGGGGGAACGCTGGCTGCACATTTTGCTTTTGCCATTGTGATGAATTTCTCCAAGTTGAGGAACGTTTTTGAAAGGTTTTTTTGTGACATTGCCAACAGAGCAGGACCGTAACAATCCAGGCTGTTTTACCGATGACTTGGTCTACAAAAATCAGCCTGTGAACCTTTTTTAGGGGGGGCAACATGGAGATAAATGCTGGCTTGCTCAGTCTTGCAAATGATTGGAGACTCGGCAGCAGGATTTAATAAAATGTGGCAAGCTGGTTTTTTATGGAGGAAGAAAAGGCGCCTTTCAAATAATTCCCATAATCTGAGCAGAATGTATTCTGGCAAGAGATGTTTTGCCTTTCTCAATTATTTGAAGATCTTTGTATGGTTTTAACTAATAAGGGTCAGTGTGAATTTGTGAAGAATGCCTTTAAATGGTTTCTTGATGCTGCTTTCAAACAGCAAGTTTCCCCCTTCCCATGTGTTTAGCTGTGATTGTTCAAACACAGATTAAGGTTACTTGCAACATAATCAGTTATTACACTTAAATTGACTGTGTCTATTTATTATTTTAGGGACGCGGTGGCTCAGTGCCTAAGACGCTGAGCTTGCCGATCAGAAGGTCGGCAGTTCAGCTGTTTGAATCCCTACTGCCGCGTAAAGGAGTGAGCTCCTGTTACTTGTCCCAGCTTCTGCCAAGCTAACAGTTAGAAAGCACATAAAAATGCAAGTAGAAAAATAGGGACCACTTTGGTGGGAAGGTAACAGCACTCCATGCACCTTTGGCATTGAGTCATGCTGGCCACATGACCACGGAGATGTCTTCGGACAGCACTGGCTTTTCAGCTTAGAAATGGAGATGAGCACTGTCCCCTAGAGTTGGGAACGACTAGCTTGCATGTGCAGGAGAACATTTACCTTCACCTATTATTATTTTCAGCAGGACTTTATCTTTTCCCACTTAAAAATGTGATTATCTGCAAAATGTATCAGTTACTATCAGGTCTTTGAATACTTAGGTTACATTCTCAAAGATGACATAATTTCTAGGCACATTAAGTTATTTAATTTTGAGAACAAAGCAAAAAACATATAACATTTACCTTCTGTTTCCATAAAATAATTCAGTTATACATCCAGGTATGCTGCTACGTAACAGACCTTTTACACTATATAAGCCAGGATTCAAGGTTTATTACTAAAGACACTTGCTAATGTATATTTGCTTTTTCTCTTCATGCATGCAAAGTAAAGTAATTATATAAAAATGGCTGTGTGTGTGTGTGTTCCAGCATAACTCTGGAACGCCTCGAGCAATCTCAACCAAACTTGGTACCCAGATGACTTACACTCTGGGAAAAAAAATACTGTGGGGGTAAGACACTCCTAACACCCCTCGGGATGTGTGTTCTGTTACGATACAGCCTGTTGTGTCTTAAAATGGATTCTACTGTATTGCCTTATAATGACTTCTACTGTACACTGCATTGGAGTTGCCATGGTAACAGCTTCACAATATTCCACAAGGGAACTCACTCTGGTAAGAGGGAAAATCCAACATTAGAAATTACATTTGGTCCAGACATTTTCAACAAAATCAGGGCTTTTCCTGTCTAATACAGAATTAGGATAAATAAATACCCAAGTAACACTGGGTTATCAGCTAGTAAAGGCATAACAACAAACAAACAAACAAACAAACAAGTACTGTATCTCTTTATGTAAATAATTTTAAACTATTAACAGAATACTCAATAATTCCTACGTTATCTGATACAAAGGTTGACAGGAAGTGCAGTGGTCTGTGAAGTACATGGAGAGAATGAGAGCCACACAGCTGGTCTTTGTGTATCCCTTCCTTAAGCAGTCCTCTCTTTTCTATGCCTAAGTCCAAACATTGCATTGAATCATGATATCTGTCTGGCTGAAGAATTGGGGTTTGTGTGTGTGTGTGTGAAAGTTGCCAAGGTTGAGAAATACTGACATACCAAACTGTGTGAACTGAGCCCTTATAATGGGTTAATGGGTTTTCAAGCTCAGGCAATAATAATTAATTTAGCCGAGAATAGTTTTTAATAAATAAACTTTAGTCTAACCAAATCAAAGCCCACAACAATTGGCCATTCTACTCTATGAGTGAAAAGAAGATCTAAACACAGCTTTCTTATGATGTTTTCACTAAGATATTATTTAAGCCAGATGCATATATTTGCTTTGATCTGAACAGATGTGGACTGTCTGCTCTGTGCCTGCTAGGAATTACTGTTGCTATCTGCTTTCTCTGTGGACTTAAATGCCAGGCAGTCCAGATAAGGAATACAGGAAGTCTTGCTTGTGCGGGGGGGTTGGACTAGATGACCTACAAGGTTAATCTGTTATCTGTTATCCTACTTTACAGTCCTCAATTTACAACTGTAGTGAAGCCTGCCCATTATGGTTACACATTATAAGGGTGATAAAATGGGTCAGCCACGTGACTGATCTGATTTTACAATATTTTTTGCTGCGGTTGTTAGGGTGATTACCACATTTGTTAAGCGATTGCCCCAGTCATCAAACCAACTGTACATTTTGGGCATGGTTTTACTGAAAATCAGGAGTAAGTGCTAATTTTTGGCAAACCCATTATAAAATGTCACTGTGGGACACTACAAACGATAGTAAATGCAGCTATGTTGCCAAGTGCCACAAAGTTTGCTCATGTGACCACAGAGGGGGGCTCGATCATCGGAACTTTGAATCCAGGTCACGTTCCCTTTTAGAGATTGGTCGTAGATTAAAATAATACTACGCGATCGGTCATAAGTCAAGGATTGCCTGTATAATTGAAAGACTTTCATCATCTTGGTTTTCTGCCACTCAGCTAAGAGGTAATGGTTATCCCTATCTTTATTTATTTAGTTTGACGAACATGTAAAAGATAACAGGTATAAGTATAAACATGGACATGAACAATGGAAATGAGTACAAATAAATGGGGACATTAGGACAGGGACGTTAGGCATGCTGGTCCACTTCTGCACGCCCCCTTTATGGACCACTTAGGAATGGGGAGAGGTCAACAGTAGAGAGTTTAAGGTTAAAGTTTTGGGGGTTTGAGGATGTAACAACAGAGTCAGGTAGTGCATTCCGGGCATTGACTACTCTGTTGATGAAGTTGTATTTTCTGCAATCAAATTTGAAGCAGTTTACCTTGAGTTTGAATCTATAGTGTGCTTGTGTATTATTGCGGTTGAAGCTGAAATAGTTGTTGACAGGTAGGACATTGTAGCAGACAATTTTGTGTACTACGCTTAGGTCAGACTGTAGGCGGCATAGTTCTAGGTTGTCCAAGCCCAAAATTTCCAGCTTTGCTCCCCTTATTTTTTTTTAAAATACATTCTTATCCACATTTATTAAATAGGTTGGAAACAACTTGACACTCAAAAAGAAAGAAAGAAAGAAAGAAAGAAAGAAAGAAAGAAAGAAAGAAAGAAAGAAAGAAAGGGACAGCCAATAATTTATCCATCTCAGAAGTCTAAATCTGTGTTGAATAATGTTTCTGAGGTTGAATGAGGGTCACTATTTCTTTTGAGGGGAATGTTTCTCATCATTTGTAGGGATCCTGGGGTTGGGGGGTGGGAGGAGGGGGGGGAACAGGTCAGGAGGGATGGTAGAGCCAGGCATCTAGGTGTGGTCGAAGGAGGAGGGAGCGGAGTGGGGGAGGAGAAGGAAGATAGCATTCCTGTGCAGGGCACTTTAATACCAACGGTCGTAGGGAGGGGCAGGTGCGAGGACAGTTTAAGAGCACGTAGTCGGTTGGGAGACCGGGGTTTTTGGTCATTCCCGGTCGTTTGTACCAACCCCTGCATACTAGGTGGTCAGGATCTACAGACCCAAGGCCTGAGACTGCTGTTATGCAATGCGAGGTCCGTTGTCAATAAGGCCCCCCTCATCCACGATCTAATTTTGGAGGGGGACCCGGACCTCGCCGGAATAACCGAGACCTGGTTGGGCCACGAGGGAGGTCTACCCCTTGTGGAAATGTGCCCTCCAGGTTATCGAGCATTTCACCAGCCTCGGGCCCAGGGAAGGGGCGGTGGGGTAGCAGTGATTATCCGGGAAGACTTAGAGCCGAGAGAGTTCACTGTGCCGCAGACATCCGGGTGTGAGTCCCTCGTCGTGAGATGGGGCCCAGGGAGGCAGTTGGGCCTGCTGATAGTATACCTGGCTCCTCGCTATACTTCAGCGGCCCTGCCTGAACTCCTTGAGCTGATCTCATCGGTGGCGG
The DNA here is from genome assembly GCF_964273705.1 of Natrix helvetica. Taxonomy (NCBI): domain Eukaryota; kingdom Metazoa; phylum Chordata; class Lepidosauria; order Squamata; family Natricidae; genus Natrix; species Natrix helvetica. The sequence goes on along the minus strand of NC_138552.1, from coordinate 28,769,035 downwards.
TTGAGACCCCCAAACTTTTAGTGATGGGGGATTTTAATCTGCCGTCGATGGGAGAGGCGTCTGAGGGGGTTCGGGAGTTCATGGCTTCCATGACAGCCATGGACCTGACCCAGTTAATTCAGGGCCCTACTCACGAGGGAGGCCACACCCTGGACCTTGTTTTTGTCTCTGGCCAGTGGACGAGTGATCTGGGAATAGGGGATCTAGACACTATTCCCCTGTCATGGTCGGATCACTCACTTCTCCGGCTGGACTTCCCTGGTGCCACCCCCCGCCGCGAGGAGGCGGAACTGGAAGGTATTAGATGGTTCCGCCCCAAGCGCCTGATGGAACCGGATAGGTTCCAGACGGAACTTGGGCCACCTACTGTGGACCTGACCCGCCCCCGAGTGGAGGACCTGGTAGACGCATGGAATAGTGCGACTACCGGGGCCCTAGACCGGGTGGCGCCTTTGCGGCCTCTCTTGCGGCGACGAACCACCCTGGCACCTTGGTTTACCGAGGAGCTAAGGGTGATGAAACGCCACAAGAGACGCCTAGAGAGTCGTTGGAGATCCTCCCGTTCCGAATTTGACCGAGCACAGGTACGAGCATATTTGAAGACGTACCTTGTGGCATTAAGAGCGGCCAAACGTCAACATTGTGCCGCTCTTATTGCGTCTGCAGATAACCGCCCTGCTGCCCTGTTTCGGGTGACCCGTTCCCTCTTGTTTGAGAGACCACGGGAAGCCCCATTACAGGGCAGAGCAGAGGAGTTTGGGAATTATCTACAGGATAAAGTCGCTCAAATCCGGATGGGATGGACCCCTTTCAGTGATTCAGTAGAGACGCCCGTTGCGAGTCTTGAGGGACCGCTTTGGGAGGAGTTCGACTCGGTTACCATCGAGGATTTGGACAGGTTGCGTGGACGTCTGCGACCTACCACATGTTTATTGGACCCGTGTCCCTCCTGGCTTGTACTGGCATCCTGGGAGGTTACGCGCGACTGGCTCCTGGGCCTGGTGAACGCCTCGCTGGGTGAGGGTTCTCTACCGGCCGCCTTGAAAGAGGCGGTGGTGAGGCCCCTGCTCAAGAAGCCTTCCCTGGACCCAACGGACCTAGTCAATTATCGTCCAGTCTCCAACCTTCCTTTTTTAGCGAAGGTTGTAGAGAGTGTGGTAGCACAGCAGTTCCCACGTCACCTGGAGGAAAATGATTATCTAGACCCGCGCCAGTCCGGCTTCCGACCCGGGCACAGCACAGAGACGGCCTTGGTCGCATTGGTTGATGATCTCTGGAGGGCCAGAGATAGGGGTTGTTCCTCTATCCTGGTCCTATTAGATCTCTCGGCGGCGTTCGATACCATCGACCATGGTATCCTGTTGCACCGGCTAGAGGGGCTGGGAGTCAGGGGCACCGTCTTACGGTGGTTTGGCTCCTACCTCTCTGATCGGACGCAACGTGTGTTGACAGGGGAGCAGAGTTCGACCCGGAGGCCACTCACATGTGGAGTGCCACAGGGATCGGTACTCTCGCCTCTCCTGTTCAACACATATATGAAACCGCTGGGCGAGATCATCCGTGGTTTTGGGGTGGGATATCATCTGTATGCTGATGATACTCAGCTATACATTTCCACCCCGAACCACCCCAATGAGGCCGTCGAAATGATGTCCCGGTGTCTGGAGGCCGTACGGGTCTGGATGGATGGCAACCGACTAAAACTCAACCCTTCCAAGACGGAGTGGCTGTGGCTTCCGGCCTCCCGGTTCAACCAGGTGTTTCCATCTCTGGCCATCGGGGGCGTCCAACTAGCCCCCATGGAACAGGTGCGCAATTTGGGCGTCCTCCTGGATGCCCGGCTGTCCATGGATAACCATGTAACAGCCGTGGCAAGGGGGGCGTTCCATCAGGTCCGCCTGATGCGCCAATTGCGCCCCTTATTGGACCGGGATGCCCTACGCACAGTCACCCATGCGCTAGTGACGTCTCGCCTGGATTACTGCAATGCTCTCTACATGGGGCTTCCCTTGAGATGCACTCGGAGACTACAGTTGGTCCAGAACGCGGCCGCGCGGGTGATTATGGGGAGGACTAGGTACTCCCCTGTAACACCTCTCCTGCGCGAGCTGCACTGGCTTCCTGTGGTCTACCGAGTGCGTTTCAAGGTTTTGATTATGATCTTTAAAGCGCTTCATGGCACAGGGCCTAGTTATATGCAGGATCGCATCCTGCCCCACACATCCCTACGACCAATTCGCTCACACAGAGAGGGACTTCTCCGGGTGCCGTCCGCCAAACAGTGCCGGGGGGCGACACCCAGGAGCAGAGCCTTCTCTGTGGTGGGCCCAGCCCTGTGGAATGACCTCCCCCGTGACATCAGGATTACTTCCGATCTCCGCTCCTTCCGTGTACAGCTGAAGACCCACCTCTTTCAATTATCTGGCCTGGCTCAATCGTAATTATTCTTATTCCTCCTAACTGTTTTTAAATTGTATTTTAAACGTTAAATCTTAATTTTATATCGGGTTTTTACAATTGGGGTATTTTAATGCGGGTCTTTTAACTGTCTATATGATGTAAATTGTTTACCTCCTCCGAGTCCGTGTTTGTGTATCTGTATGTATGTTCTGTATGTACGCCTATGTGTTTTATATATTTTCTGTGTTTTATATGCCCCATTGTACACCGCCCCGAGTCCTACTTGGAAAGGGAGCGGCTAATAAATTCAAACTTATTATTAATAGCTACATAATAGACCAATGTACGTCACACAACCAAGATAACATACCTGGAAAAAAAAATATAGTCCACAGAAAATGACATAAGACATTGGCAAGATTATAGATATGACTTGTCAAGATGACTGAATGGGCACTACTGATATTAGGAGAACTTTTCCAAACAGATCTGAGGAAGTGATCAACTGATCTGTTTTTTGCTTTCCGGTGAGTGCAGAGCTTATTTTCCACTTGCTTGCTCTGTGGAAGCCAGGCATTTATGTTTCTTCTCTAGGTAAAAGCATTGTGTAAGCTCTCCTGTGTCCCAATCTATCACACACACACTGTTTACCTTGTCTTTTGAAGCTCTTGCAAAGCATTTCATAAGGGATTTGTGGGATCCGTATGACTTCCTAGAATGCTAAGTGCAGAAAATACACAGAAATCCCTACGTACCTCTAAGGAAAGGTAACCTTTCACGGCCGCATTGGATCTTACACTACCTATTATACAACTTGTTGATTTGTGTGTGGAGTGGGGGGGAGGAATCACATGTCAAAGTAGAAACTTAATCTCCCTTCCTCCATGGGCTCTTCTGCAGTACAAGCCTCTGCATGTTTACGGAGAAGTAATTCCATGGGGACCAAGCAATTATGTCTAGGCCCCCAATGTCTCTTTAATGAATTGGAAAATAACTTGTCATTTTTTAGAAATAAGCAGTGATTCTTGCTGAATTCCTAACTGTAACCAATATTGTTTATATTCTAATAGTTATTGGTGCTTGCTTACAATCCAATAGCTTTGTCGCCTGCAGGCAACGAATCTGCAAATCACTAGTAAGACTTCACTCTTTGTTTTAAAGGTCATTATGAAAATTGCAGAATATCTAGATCTTATTGAGGTTAACTATAGGGAAGATGACTTATTATGAACATATCCTACTGTTTTCTTTATATTTATTTGAATTTTTGTATCAGTTTTCTATATTTGACATGGTCAATTGACTTAATAATCTCTCTCTCTCTCTTCCTCCCTCCTTCCCTCTCTCTCTCCCTCCCCCCCCTCTCTCTTTCTCATAGGACCCAAGTGTTCCAACCTAGGCTTCCCCAAAAAGCATGAGGCAGATTCCAGGTCCCAACAAAACCCCTTTTATTAAACGAATGTGAATTCCTCTCATTCACATTCAGCAAAGGCCTGGTAAACAGTCTTTCAAAGGTGAATTTATGACCACAGACCTTATCTAGCTTGGAAAGCTGTTATGTAAATATTTTCCAAATGCAGTGCTGTGCAAGGAAAGACTTGGCATAGAGTCTCTGAGATTCATGGACAGATCTTCACACTCCTGAAACAAACGAATGAACAAACAAATTGTTTCCTGCAAAAGCCCACTCCCCTTTCACTTCTCTTTTATTTCCTATGGGAGGGGCCATTCACCATCCACCTGCAACTTTATTCCCAAGTCGACTCTGATTTCTTAGCTGTTCTTTTCTTCTGGCAGCTCTGCACACATGCACACTGGGAACAGGCTCCAGCTGTTCCTCTACCTCACTTCTATCTAGCTCCGAAGGCAGCTGAGAACTGTCAAATGGCCTTGGCCCCCCACCTCTGCCTCTGATGCACAGCCTTCATCCGAGCCTTCCTCAGTCTACAGAACTGGCCCATGTTCCTCCCCAACCTCCTCACTGTCTGACTCTGCTGCCAGCTCCACTGGCGGGCCACCACACTAAGGAAACATTCTACCTCAAGGTATCAACACAAGGACACTACTTACCAAGTCTGGCTTCTTTTAGGAGGAGAGATCATTTGAGACTTGTACATGATTTTGTCTATTTGCAAACATACAAATAGAACATAACTGGAGGAAGAAAACAACACAAAACAGCTTTTAATATTGTTATTAAAGAAGGGTTGTCATTGGGCTTGTTTGTTTTTTTGCAGATTTTTTCCCCCTTCTACAACACATTACAGTCATTATATCAACATTGTTATGTCATCATATCTATACATGTATATAATATTTCGCTTCTATATTTACACACCTTTATACACAGTTCTCTATGTATTTATATATGTTTTTTGGCTTAATTAATTTTCTTGTTTTGCAGCCATTTGCACCAATTGTTCCAAATTTCATAATATTCCGAGTCTTCTTTATCTTTTAATTTCAGTGTTAATTTGTCCATCTCTGCACAATCCAAAGTTTTTTTTATCGCTAATTCATCCGAGGGGGTATTATTTTGTTTCCAGCATTGGGCAAATGCTATTCTAGCTGTAGTTAGCAAATGTGTTAATATATACTTAATTTTCTTTGTATATTTCCCTTTGATTATTCCCAGCAGAAAGATTTCGGGTTTGTATTTTATCTGTTCTCCTGTAATTTCTTGCACCCATTTCCAGATTTTTGTCCAATATTTTTGTGTTTCCGGGCTGGTCCACCATATGTGATAAAAAGTCCCTTGTACTTTTTTACACTTCCAGCAGGTGAGCTTCATGTTTGGGTACATTTTAGCCGCTGGGTCTTTTTAAAGCACAGGGCAAACTAATTCATTTATATCTTAATATTGCCTTTTTTTTCCCTTTTCACGTTTTAAATGTGTCTTTCTCTCTTTGCTGCTCCGAGAGTCTCAGGGTGTTGCTATCATCTGTCTTCTTTTCCAGCGAGATCCAGCATGGCTCTTTCCATCTCACAGTTTCTGAGCTAAGTGTTTCCCTGTGTACTTAGCACATTTTGCTGAAACTTAAGTTCTGCCTCAAACGTACCCACAGCAACTCCATTAACTAGGAGGAACATGGTTGCGGTGTGGATACATCAGGATATAAAAACCTTGACTAATTGCTTTTCAGAATCAAATATGAATAAATTCTGCAACCCAGCACAGTATGATTGCAAGTGCATAGATATAACAATAGATGAAAGCTGAGTTCTCTTCACCAGGAAGATTGACTTAGCCAAACATACCTAGATAAATCCACTAGGACAGTGATGGCAAACTTTTTTGGCACCAAGTGCCCAAACCAAAATGTATGTGTATGTGCATGCATGTGTAAGTGCCGAAGCACCGGTAACCCAAAGACCAGGTGGCCCGAAGACCAGGTGTACACATGCCTGTTTTTTGGCTGTCGTTTGGGCCATTTTCCGGGCCATTTTCAGGCTGTTTTCTGGTGCTATGGCCTGAAAAACGGCCTGAAAACAGCCCCCAAATGGTCTGAAATTGGCCTAAAAATGGCCTGATTTTTGGCTGGTTTTGGCCATTTTCAGGCTCTTTCACGGTGTTCTGGTGCCCACGAAGACCACCTGGCCAGGGCACATGCCCACAGAGAAGGCTCTGTATACCATCTCTGGCACACGTGCCATAGGTTCGCCATCACAGAACTAGCAATTACCAAGGACATAGGATGGACTGGGAAGTTGAAAGAAAAAAAATAATATCCAAGAAGAATCAATGGCAAACCAATTCCATAATACCAGCAACAAAATTCTACGGAGCACAAGCAAAAAGAGTCCTCATTTGTACATTTTTCTTTCACCGCAATGCAAACTGATCTTGGGAGAAGGTGGCCTTTGCTGACAACTTCAGGATTAATGTGGTGTGATGAGCTGCATGAATCCTGAAGACAACACTGCAATGTGGGGATCTAGAGCATGGCTAAGAATAACTAACAAGTATACCTGCTCCAAATGATGGATCACTGAATAAACCAACCCCAATTTTCACTCAAGGCGATACAATGACCAAGCTCAAATTCCCCTACTTAAGACACATAATGCAAAGATTTGGCTCTCTGGAGGAGGCTGTTCTGCTGGGGAAGGTGAAACAAAAGACATGAAGAGGAGAAACAGTAACAAGGTGGATAGACTCAGTTACAGGGATGATAACTACATCATCAGAAGGCATGAATGACCAGGTTAGGGACCAACCCGAGCTTCTCCATAGATTGAAAAAAATGTATCTCTGTGGTTGCTGGGAGTTGAAAACAACTTGATGGCATTTCTCTCTCTCTCTCTCTATATATATATATATATATACATGGCTCTCTCTCTCTGTGTGTGTGTGTGTGTGTGTGTGTGTTCCAGCAAAACTCTGGAACGCCTCGAGCAATTTCAACCAAACTTGGTACACAGATGATTTACTCTCTGGAAAAAAAAATACTGTGGGAGTAAGACATCCCTAACACCCCTCAGGATGTGTGTTCTATTACGATGCAGCCTTCAAACGGCTTCTACTGTACTGCCATAAAATGGTTTCTATTGTACAGCACAGTGATTTGCCATGGTAGCAGCTTCACAGTACTACACAAGGGGGCTCCCTCTGTAAGGTGACCAGATGTCCCGCTTTTGGCGGGACAGTCCCAATTTTTAACAATTTGTCCCACATCCCGCAGAGTTTTTAAAAAGTTCCGATTTTTGGTAAGGTGCGCGGCTGCACACGTGGCAAGAAAACACCATGCAGCAGTTTACAACTGCCGCGCAGTGATTTCAACTGTCACACGCTCCGGAAGCAGGGGAGTCCTTTGCAGGCGACTAGAACTGGCCGCCCTCAAAGGACCTCCCCGGACTTGTTTTGATGAGTGCGAGGTGACTGACAGTAGTTTGTGCCGGCCGCACCCGCTCAATCTATTGTCAGTCGCCCCGTGTTCAGCAAAGCAAGCCTGGGGAGGTCCTTTGTGGGCAGCCAGTCCTAGCCGCTTGTGCCTGGTGCTGCGTCTGAAGTGAACCCCCAAAGTCCCTGCCACCACTAGAATAACTGCTGCTGCCTCCACCTCCTCCTCCTCCTCCTCCTCCTCCTCCTCCTCCTCCTCCTCCTCCAACAGCACCACCACATTTGCTGCCCAACGCTGCTGCTGAGATGAAGCCGCCAAAGCTCTTGCTGGCGCCCCTGCCCATGGCAGCGGCGCCTCCTCCTCCGCTTGGAGCACCTGAGCTGAGCCCCACGTTACCCCTGCCCCTCCTCCTCCGCCGTGCTTTTGAGGAGCCATGAGGCTGCGGGAGCCAGTAGGAAGGTGGCAGAGGGGGCGGGAGCAGGAAAAAAATGTCTCATGGCTTCTCAAAAGCACGGCGGAGGAGGAGGAGGTGGCAGGGGTAACACAGGGCCCAGCTCAGGTGCTCCGAGCAGAAGGGGTGGCGCCACTGCCGCTGCCACGGGCGGAGGCACCAGCGGGAGCTTTGGCAGCTTTATCTCAGCCGCAGTGCCGGGCAGCAAATGTGGTGGTGCTGTTGGAGGAGGAGGAGGAGGTGGTGGCAGCAGTTATTCTGGTGGCAGCGGGGGCTCATCGGCATCTTCAGCAGCAGCCCTGCCCCCGGTGAAAAAAACTGAAGATGGAGCAGATCCACGCAGATGATGTAGTCGCAACTTGACTGGAGGAGAAATTCTGGGAGTTGAAGTCCACAAGTCTTAAAGCTGTCAGGTTTGAAGACCCCTGAGATTTTTTTCCCTAAAGGGTTAGGGGTGCAAGGATATACACCAAATTTTTAATTAAGAACCCCTTCCCCCCCCGGTCAATGGTGTCCTGCTTTACCAATGTTAAAATCTGGTCACCTTATCCCTCTAGTAAGGGGAAAAATCCAACATTAGAAATTACATTTGGTCCAGACTTTTCCCCTCTATAAATAAATACCCGTACAATGCCAGGTTATCAGCTAGTAAAAAATAAATTCACCAGTCAATCCCTACCCTTTCTCTTCCTTAATGCTCTTTCTTATTGATATTTGGATTCCTATTTTGTACTTAGGACTAGTTAGAGAGTTTTTATTATTTGAGTAGGTCAGGCCAACCCCTTCCATTTAGGATGATTCGCATGAGAGTACCATATTTGTGGGAGTATAAGATGCACCTTTTTCCCTCAAAAAAGAGGCTGAAAATCTGGGTGCATCTTATACACTGAATACAACATTTTTTTTGCCTCCTGAAAACCTGCCCCCTTCACCAAAATGGCAATGCAGAGCCTTTAGGAGGCTTACAGAGTGCTCCTGGGGGCTGTGGAGGGCAGAAAGGAGTGAAAACCGGGCCATTTATGTTCAATTTTGCCCCCTCCCCAGCCCCCAGGAGCACTTTATAAACCTCCTAAAGGCTCTGCATGTGCCCCCCCCCTTTAACAAAAAACGGGCCCGTTTTTGTGAAAAATGGGCCATTTTTTTCTCATTTCCCTCTCCCCCGGAGCATTCTACAAGCCTCCTAAAGGCTATTCATGCCCTTTTTTGAAAAAAAATTTTTTTTGAGAGGTCTGCAGAGTACAAAAACTTTTTTTAAAAATTTGCCTCTTCAAAATCTTGGTGCGTCTTATATTCCGGTGCATTTTATACTCTGAAAAATACGGTATTTTTTTACATTGACACCAACACCAGGGGTTTCTTCACAAAAAAAAGAGGTGTACACTGGAAAAATTTAGGGAAATGAACAAATTGTTTTCTGCCATAGAAAGCAGCTTTTCTTCAACTATTTCTTGAAATAGGATTAATTTGGCTAAAGCAGACTGTGGTATCAAGACTATTTCTTATGTGTTCTCTATGATTGCTTGGAAAGAACAATGAGTTAATAGTGTTCTGCCCACCAAAATGACATAGAGTCAACGACAATGAAGGGTTGCCATAGGGTTGTGATAATGAATATATTGAAGCTATAATAGAAAGACTCAATTTTTTAAATAAGTGGTACCTGGAAAGAATTTGAGAAACAGTTTCCACTCCACCAAAGAGAACATAAACATCTTAACCCAAATTCTCTATGCCTTTAAAAATGTAAACCACTTGAACTGTTACACATTGGAGTGTAGTGAAATATTTTTCACTAATTTCCTCTATGGTGAAGAGATTCTCTTGATTACGTCCAATTCTCTTGGCTGCTTTAATTCTTATTATTTTGTTCAATCTAGATCTGTTTTTGCTCTCTCATTCTTTGTGGGGTGAATTGGGGGGGGGGGGGTGTCTATGCCAGTTTGTTGTAGTTTACCTGTAGTCAACTGTTCCTGACTGAATTTGGGATTATTGCTCTACCTGTGCCACTTGTTCATTTTGGTTTGTTTTCATAAAGAATACTCAGGTAAAGTTCAGATTAAGATTAGGACAGACCAGTGAATCTCAGATTACAGATTAACAGAGTTGGAAGGGACCTTGTAGGTAATCTAGTCCAATCCCCTACCCAAGCAGGAGACCCTACACCATTTCTGACAAATAGCAGTCCAATCTCTTCTTGAAAGCTTCCAGTGATGAAGCTCCCACAACTTCCGAAGGCAAGTTGTTCCATTGGTTGATTGTTCTCACTGTCAGAAAATTTCTCCTTATTTCTAGGTTGAATCTCTCCTTGATCAATTTCCATCCATTATTCCTTGCCTGGCCTTCAGGTGCCTTTTAAAATAGCTTGACCTCTTCCTTTCTGTGGCAGCCCCTCAAATATTGGAACACTGCTATTATGTCTCCCCTGGTCCTTCTCTTCACTAGACTAGCCATGCCCAGTTTCTATAACTGTTCTTCATATGTTTTAATCGCCAGTCCCTTAATCATCCTGGTTCAAATTTAGGCAGCTGTCAAAAGACCCATTGACATCAATGTTGTCCTATCACTTCCAGGAACTGACTGCATCTTGATTAAGCACATTGGTTAACTGTATTCTTCATTAATCATATCTTTTCTTCCAGCGACTCCCTTAGGAGGCTATTCATGGATTAATAAGGTCCTCCAGGATCACACTGTTTACCAGGGAGAGACAATTCATAAACATGTGTAGATCACTTCAGAATAGTTTTCTATTCACATCCTTGGATGTACACACCTGTTTCCCTACAAAATAATCAGCCAAATGAATAGCCCATAGGAGGCTTGTAAAGTGCTGGGGGGGGGGGGGGTGAATGATGAGCAAAATGTTTTGCCTAAAAAAGGGCATAGATAGCCTTTAGGAAGCTTATACAGTGCTCCTAGGGCTGGGGGGGGGAACTGAGTTTTTTTGCTCATTTCTGCCCTCCCCAGGAGCTCTCTGAAAGCCTTCTACAAGCTATGCACAGCCATTTTGGTGAAGCGGGCAGGGTTTCAGGAAGCAAAAAATGATGTATTCAGTGTATAAGACGCACCCAGATTTTCAGCCTCTTTTTTGAGGGAAAAAGGTGCATCTTATACTTCGAAAAATATGGTACTTTGTTTCTTCTTTACAAGTCTAGCTTGTAGTTTTTCTAGCAGCAGTATAGAAGTAGATCAGGACAGTCTTCTTTGAAGACTTTTTTTTAACTTCCCAGGCTAGCCTCCAGCCTGGAGTTTTCTTGTTGATTCCATTCCAGAATTCAACGGATCTAATCCCGAACAGAGATCACCAGCGAATGACAACTAGGGAGAAATATTTCAACTAAGGACCAAGATCAAAACACTCCAGCTTTCTTCGTTCAGGGCACCAGTGCTTCGGAAGTCTAACACTAGCCTGAGGTTGCACCTTGTATCCCAAAGTTCTCCAAGCCGCTATGAAATTATTGGAATCCGAATGTTACCAACTCAGCTTGAATCTGAATTGACAATGCTCAGGTAGAAAACAGATCTCAAGCAGGAGTGGGCTGCTGGGGGTTTGCAGGGGTTCCGGAGAACCTCTAGCTAAAATTCTGTGCAGTTTGGAGAACCTCCAAATCCCACTCCTGGCTGGCCCTGCCCACCCCCTCCCCTCCCAGGAGTCCCCACGCAGCCTGTTTTGGATGCAGGTAAGGGCAGGGTGTGCGCGGAGGCTCGGGGAGGGCGAAAAATGGGCTCACCAGAAGTTCAGGAAGGCCGGAAACTGGCATCCAGAAGACTCCGGAGCCTGGGGAGGCCATTTTCGCTCACCCGGAGGGCTCGAGAAAGCCCTCCAGACCCTGCGGAGGACAAAAATGCCCCCCCCTGCTGTGGTGCAGGAGGCCAACTAGGCCACGCCCAGCATTGCCACGCCACCCAGCAACTGGGCAGAGAACCCCTTGCTAAAATTTTTGAAGCCCACCCCTGATCTCAAGTAAAATGAAATAATGAAGTGAGTTTAATTACCTACAATTTTCCAAATGTCAGTTTCTTTAATTGCAGACTACAGGGGATTGTAAAAAAAAAAAAGCATGTTATCTTTTCAAAGCCAGAGAGCGCTCTCTGTGGGCAGCAATTCTTTTCATTAAACTCTTATTCTATGGATTTGGAACATGGTGAAATGGAATTTGATCTGGTGAAATGAAACGTTTCTATCACCGCGATAGGAATACGCAATAGAGAACACAGCACAGAACAGCTCACCTATATAAATATCAAGATGTCTCTATACATGTATCTAATTCCAAAGTTGTGGGCTAGACTTGAAATTAGAATAAAACACTTTTAACCTGAAGGAAAGCAAAGGCAAAGTGCTTCTGTTTTGGATATGGCATAGTTCTGGCATATGGCTGGCACAGATGTAACATTCTCCTTGCCCTGGAGATGACAGAGATTAACCCACAGCCAGTCTTTTTAATTTCTATTCATTAATCGGTATCTTCTTTTCTTTTGCTTCAGGTAACAAAATGTCTTGGGAAGTCAAACTTGCGGCCGGTGGGCTGGATGCGTCATGCACTGCCCACCCCCTTTTTAGCGAAGGGAAAAAAGTTGCAATTCATCATGTGACGACAATGTGCCATCACGAGTTTGACACCCCATCAATGGACCTTTTTTTTCCATCCATTTTCTCCACCTTGTAATTCTGCAACATTGCCAAGAAAACTGTGTGGCTGTAGCCATGTAGTCACCAACAGCCGAATATTACCTTTTAGGCAAGTATGGATGTCCCAGAAGACTTTGAAAAAGCTGCACTGAATAAAAGCCAGAATAAAATGATTACTAATTCCAGGCCATACACACATAACCTAAAGTCAACATTGCATGATATTTATGCATGTGAGCTGATATACTTACATGTAATTAAAAAAAAAAACCTGCAATTTAAATAGCAAAGAAATACATCCTAGCATAATGCAGATGTTACCTGATTTTTTTGGGCTGTTGGGGCATCATCAAGTTCAGGAAGCTGGAGGAGGGAGAATTGCCAACTTCCCTCACTGTACCAGATCTGCAGGGATAGGTTAGTACAGCTGGCTGGGGAATTCTGGGAGTTGAAGTCCACAAGTCTTAAAGTTGCCAAGTTTGGACACCCCTGGGTTAGTACATTGCACATCCATTGATATAACAATACAGATCAGGTTAGGACATTGTCAGAAGTGGGCTGCTGTGGGTTTGTCCGGGTTCAGGAAAAACTGTATTAACGTTATTTCCAGTTCAGAGAACCTCCAAATCCCACCCCCGGCTAGCCCCTCCCACCACACCCCTCCCAGAAGTCTCCACATGGGTCATTTTGGATGCGAGGGGGGGAAACGGACCTCCCAGAAGGCCTCTGGAGCCTGGGAGAGGCAGTTTTTGCCTTCCCAGCGGCTCGAGGAAAGCCTCAGAGCCTGGGTAAGGTGAAAACTCCCCCCCCCCGGTGGTGCAGGAGGCCAACTAGGCCACACCCACCCTGGCCACGCCCACCCAGTAACCGGGCAGAGAACCCATTGCTGAAATTTTTGAAGCCCACCCCTGGACATTGTTGGTGCAATTATTCCAAAATGGCACCTGAAACCACAAATACCATGGCAGGAAAGCGAAAGGCTGGGTAGTCAGAATTTGTTTATAGGCCAGTCAGTTTCCACTCCTGAGCTTTCATACATCCATGTGTATCTGAACCGTAAAAATGAGGACAAGTGCATTGATTCCTAGTTGCTCTCAGCAGGACATGTAGGAAAGCATGAGGACTGGGCAGCCTCTTTAATTAAAGCCTGTGCCGCCTTTCGGCTAAGCTCAGAAAGAGGTGCAGGTTCATTCAACCGTATTATTGTACTGCCGTTGTACCTATTACGCCCCAACATTTTAAAAAATGGCCTTATCCGTTTGAGCTGTAGAAAATAATTGCCTTTCTTTAAAGTTACAGAGGCTTTGTATAAAATGCAGGTTAGTAAACGGCCTCTCCCGAGCAGCAGAGAGCAAAAGATATTAAGAGAAGCACTATTTTCAGGGGACACGTATATGAAATACAGATTCAGTGATGCTAATGTAGTTGGAGCCACAAATGGCTAAATTTGTGGCTCCACAAAGAGAGCATGCATCCACAGAGAGCATGCATTAATGGCTCCACTTTGTCTTTAAGCGGGGCGGGGGGGATGGGGGTGTTTCCACAATTTGTTGTAAAAAAAATTGATGGCCATGACTGGGTGATCAACATCCTGTCTTTTTATTTATATATGCATGGCACGTAAGATGCACATAAAAATGGGTGGAGCTTCAATCACACCAATAATAGCCCCCATCTTACCTGTTTAACCAGATCCTGCAGAATATTATCATTGTTCTGAAGCAGGGGTGTCAAATTCAGTTTCATTGAGGGCCATATGAGGGTTGTGTTTGACCTGAGGGGGCGGAGTGGGCGTGGCCAGGGTGGGCGTGGCCAGCTCAATGTCACTCATGTCCAGGCACCTGTGTTGGCCAGGCACTCTGCCAGTGAAAATGGAACTCAGGAAGGCCACGCATGGCCCTCCCGAGCTCCGTTTTCTCTGGCAGAAGCACTGCAGGCTGGTCCTTCGCTGTTCCCAGGGTGGTCAGAACTAAATACCCCACAGGCCAAATCTGGGCCATGGGCCTTGAGTTTGACACCCCTGTTCTGGAGGGAAATCTCAAATAAAGTATCCCAGACTCTTGTTGGTCAACATTTCTTTCTTTCCAGCTCAATCCTTTGTTTCCTGTTAATTTCCGCTCAGATTGACGCATCTGCTCCATTTTCTTTTCCACAAGAAGAAAACAACCAGCATGAGGAGGGTTGCTGCTCTTTGTTCCTACCTGTTGGAGCAAAGAAGCAGCTTCAGAGCTGGTCTGGCTACAGGTCACTGATAGCATTCAATCAAACCTGAAAGCCACCCTAGATGACGCTGCCATTGGTGGACCAAGATAGTATGCTCAGAAGTGGTACATCCATCTTGCTATCAGTGGTGGGATGCTGCCAGTTTAACAACCGGTTAATGCGTGCACGCACGCTTCATCCGCGCCTAAAGCTCTTGCGCACAGCGCTGCAAATGGAGCATTTAGAACCTCAACTGCTTGCCTTCCAAGTCAGCAATGGTAAGTAGAACAGCAAGGAAAGCGGGGGAGAGAAATTAGCTGTGCTGCGTAATTGAGATGAGCTAGAAAGCAGGAAATAAAGGCCTGAACCCATCCGAACCGGCTGAATCCTACCCCTGCTTGCTATGCATCTTTGTTGCTTGTAATTCCTTAACTTCCCACTTGCTTCTCCAGGAGACCCTCAGCCTCTTTCTCTTCTCATCAGGATTTGCCTTGTCCCAGCAGCCATTCCATCATTAGTTACATATTTATTACATATATAGTATGTGAGACCTATGTAGCTGCCTATCATATACAATATTTATGGGCAGGTCAGCGCTATCCACCCCCTGGTTTCTTTATGCTTACTGTAGTGATCTTCTCTATTTCCAAGATCACTTTGATTTTCCAAGTTCCAGTATTCTTGCGATACCTGGAGCCAGATGCTGCGTTATGGGATGGGGCAGAATATCCAAGCTTAATTGAAGAAGTCCTGGGGCAGGTTTTCCCAGTGCCTCCCCTGGGTGGCCCTGAATCACATTTAACATTTGAAAGAATTGCTCAGGTAAAAGATCATCCAAATCTCAAGCTGATTGTGACAGGTTTGCCAATACACAATAAGTTGATTCTTGTTCCAAAAAGACCACAGGATAATATCACAGCACATTCATCTTCTAATGTACTCGCAGTGTATTTTAGAATGTGTGTGTGTGTGTGTGTGTGTGTGTGTGTGTGTGTGTGTGTGTTCCAGCAAAACTCTGGAACGCCTCGAGCAGTTTCAACCAAACTTGATACACAGATGACTTACTCTCTGGAAACAAATATGGTGGGGGTAGGACACTCCTCGGGGTGTGTCTTCTGTTAAGATACAGTCTGTTGTGCCTTAAAATGGCTTCTACCATACTGCTGTAAAATGGCTTCTACTGTACAGCGCAGTGGAGTTGCCATGGTAACGGCTTCACAGTACTCCACAAGGGGGCTCACTCTGATAAGGGGGAAAATCCAACATTAGAAGTTATGTTTGGTCCGGACCCTTTCAACAAGGCTTTGATTATTTTTGAGGACAATTTAGTTTCTGGGGGCACAGGGAAAACATTTGTAACTAATTTAATTGTTGCCAAAATCAGGGCTTTTCCTGTCTAATACAGGATTAGGATCAATAAATACCCAGACAATCAGTTATCAGTTAGTTGGAGAATAAGCCTCTCTCTTGCCAAAGAAGCCGGCAGCGGAAATGGCGGCATTGTGGCAGCGGCGGCGGCAGCGTTGGAGAGAGGAAGAAGGAATGTGAGGCTGCGAGCTGTGAGCTGTGAGCTGTGAGCTGAGAGGCTACGTGAGAAGGAGAGAGGCTGGTGAGCAAACGTTGGAAGGAGAGAGGCTGGTGAGCAAACACTGGAAGGAGAGAGGCGGGTGAGCAAACGCTGGAAGGAGAGAGGCTGGTGAGGCTGGTGAGCAACGTTGGAAGGAGAGAGGGAAGAAGAAGTTGGAAGGAGAGAGGCTGGTGAGCAGAGAGGATTGGAAAGAGAGAAGGAGAGATTGGAAGGTGAGAGAGAGTAAAAGAAGGAGTTGGAAGGAGAGAAGCTGGTGAATAGAGAGAAAGTGGCTGCGGCTGCGGCTGCAGCGACGCTGGAAGGACGCTGGAAGGAGAGAGGCTGGCACCAACAGCAGCAGCCGCTGAAAGAGCTGCCATGGACGCCAGGAACATCATTAGGACATTGGGTGAGACCCACCAACATCTGGATTTTGGGTGGGAGTCATGACAGAGCAGGACTGGAATGGAGGCTGGGAGCGACTGGGGGCGGCCTGGAACACCGGAGGCCGCCGGAAGCCCTGTATTAGGGCCATGGGTAGGCCACAGGGATGTCTAGGCCAAGACCATCTGCCCCCAAGAACATCCGCCCCCTCCCAATTGGGAACCCCATTCCTTAAGAACTCCAGATTACTATCTACAAACTCTCTCTATGAACTCCCACCCACCTTGGATCATCTAGGCTGCTACCACCCTTTGGACCATCTCTCCACCACCCAGACCACCACTTGGACATTTGATCACTCTTCCCCCCCTTTTTTTTGACTGACCACTCATCATCTACAACACCTTTGACCCCATCGTGTTTTTAAGATTTTTAAGATTATTTATTCGAGGCTAGACCTGCTCCGCCTGCGGGAGTCCCCTCTCTCGCAGGCATGGCCCTTGACGCTTGTAAGGGCCCGCCTTGATGACGGGTTTATAGACCCCGAGAGGTGGAAGAAACGGAAGCTTAGGGGGTTTTTAACTAAATGTTTTTTATCTTTTTAGGGGGCTCCAGGGAGGGTTTTAGGGTGGGGGAGGGGGGAATCTGTCCAGGAGGGGGGCCAGTGCCAGGCGAACAGGTGAGTCTTGGAGGGAAGTGAGTGTGGTGGAGGGGGGAGGGGAAAGAACATTCCAATAGAGGGTTGTCTTATTACATCGGTCGCGGGGAGGAGGGGATGCGAGGACAGGAGAAGACCACAACGTCGGTTGGGAGACCGTGGTTGTTGGTTACACCCGGTCGTTTGTACCAACCCCCGCAATCTAGGTGGTCAGGAACTACAGAGCCAGGGCCTGAGGCTGATGCTCTGCAATGCAGGGTCCGTGACCAACAAGGCCCCGCTCATTAACGAGTTGATCTCAGAGGGGGAGCTGGACCTTGCAGGGATAACGGAGACCTGGTTGGGCCACGAGGGTGGTTTACCCCTCGTGGAAATGTGCCCACCGGGTTTCCGTGCATTCCATCAGCCTCGGGCCCTGGGTAAGGGTGGTGGGGTGGCGGTAGTTATACGGGAATGTCTAGAGCCGAGGGAGTTCACTGTACCTCAGATACCCAGATGTGAGTCCCTTGGTGTGAAATGGGGCCCAGGGAGGCAGTGGGGCTTGCTGATTGTATACTTGGCTCCTCGCTATGCGTCAGCAGCCCTTCCCCGAGCTCCTCGAGCTGATCTCGGAGACGGCAGTTGAGACCCCCAAGCTTGTGGTTATGGGGGATTTCAACTTGCCGTCGACGGGGGAAGCATCCGATGTAGCTCAGGAGTTCATGGCTTCCATGACAGCCATGGACCTGACCCAATTAATTCAGGGCCCCACACACGAAGGTGGCCACACTCTGGACCTTGTTTTCGTATCTGAACAGTGGACGAGTGATCTGGGAAGAGGGGATGTAACCATCACTCCCCTGTCATGGTCAGATCACTCATGTCTCTGGCTGGACTTCCCTGGCGCTACCCCCCACCGCGAGGAGGTGGAACCAAACTGTCCAAGTTGGTACCGCCCCAGGCGCCTGATGGAACCGGATAGGTTCCAGACGGAGCTTGGGCCATTCCCTGTAGCCCTGACCCACTCTCGCTCCGAGAACCTAGTGGCCGCCTGGAATAGGGCGGCCGCTGGGGCCCTGGACCGAGTTGCGCCTTTGCGGCCTCTCCTGCGGCGACGACCCACCCGGGTTCCTTGGTTTACCGAGGACCTGAGGGTGATGAAGCACCATAGGAGACGCCTAGAGGGCAGGTGGAGGTCCTCACTCTCCGAATCTGACCGAACACAGGTAAGAGCCTATTCACAGACTTACCTTGTGGTATTAAGAGTGGCTAACGTAGACATTGTGCCACTCTTATTGCATCCGCCGATAACCGCCCTGCCGCCCTGTTTCGGGTGACCCGCTCTCTCTTATCACAGAGGACGCGGGAAGCCCCTTTACAGGGCAGAGCAGAGGAGTTTGGGGAATATCTACAGGACAAAATCGCTCAGATCCGGAGCAGATGGGCCCCCTTCAGTGGACCAGAGGAGCCGCCAACAGTGAGTCTTGTGAGACCATTCTGGGAGGAGTTTGATTCTGTTGCCCCCGAGGATTTGGATAGGTTGCGTGGACGGCTGCAACCGACCACATGTTTAATGGACCCGTGTCCCTCCTGGTTGGTACTGGCATCCTGGGAAGTGACACGAGGCTGGCTACTGGGCTTGGTGAACGCCTCTTTGAGCGAGGGGTCCTTACCTGCCTCCTTGAAAGAGGCGGTGGTGAGGCCCTTACTCAAGAGGCCTTCCCTTGACCCGACGGAGCTAGCTAATTATCGTCCAGTCTCCAACCTTCCCTTTTTAGCGAAGGTTGTAGAGAATGTGGTGGCACAGCAGTTTCCACGACACCTTGAGGAATCCGAATATCTAGACCCATGCCAGTCCGGCTTCCGGCCCGGACACAGTATGGAGACGGCCTTGGTCGCGTTGGTCGATGATCTCTGGAGGGCCAGAGATAGGGGTTGTTCCTCTATCCTGGTCCTATTAGATCTCTCGGCGGCTTTTGATACCATCGACCATGGTATCCTATTGCGCCGGCTGGGGGGGATGGGAGTTGGAGGCATCGTTCTGCGGTGGTTCGGCTCCTACCTCTCCGACCGGACGCAATGTGTGTTGGCAGGGGGGCAGAGGTCAAC
Source organism: Natrix helvetica (assembly GCF_964273705.1). Lineage (NCBI taxonomy): Eukaryota > Metazoa > Chordata > Lepidosauria > Squamata > Natricidae > Natrix > Natrix helvetica. The sequence goes on along the minus strand of NC_138552.1, from coordinate 28,749,811 downwards.
CCTAAGGCCACTCACTTGTGGGGTGCCTCAGGGGTCAGTCCTCTCGCCCCTTCTGTTCAACGCATATGTGAAGCCGCTGGGGGAGATCATCCGTGGTTTTGGGGTGGAGTAACATCTGTACGCTGATGATACGCAGCTGTACATTTCCACCCCAGACCACCCCAACGAGGCTGTCGAGGTGATGACCCGGTGTTTGGAAGCCGTCGGGGTCTGGATGGGGGACAACAGACTCAAGCTCAACCCCTCCAAGACTGAGTGGCTGTGGCTACCGGCACCCCGGTTCAGTCAGTTGATTCCATCACTGACCATAGGGGGCGAGCGATTGCCCCCTGTGGAACGGGCGCGCAATTTGGGCATCCTCCTAGATGCCCGGCTGTCACTGGATGACCATGTGGCAGCCGTGGCAAGGGGGGCGTTCCACCAGGTTCGCCTGGTGCGCCAATTGCACCCCCTACTGGACCGGGATGCCCTACGCACGGTCACTCATGCACTGATGACGTCTCGGCTGGACTACTGCAATGCCCTCTACATGGGGCTTCCCTTGGGACGCGCTCGAAGACTGCAGCTAGTCCTGAACGCAGCCGCGCGGGCTATTATGGGGAGTACTAGGTACTCCCACGTAACACCGCTCCTGCGCGAGCTGCACTGGCTGCCTGTGGTTTTTCGGGTGCGTTTCAAGGTGTTAATTACCATCTTTAAAGCGCTCCATGGCTCAGGACCTAGGTACTTGCGGGATCGCATCCTACCACACAGTTCCCTGCGACCGATTCGCTCTCACAGGGAAGGACTCCTCCGGGTGCCGTCCACTAGGCAATGCCAATGGGCGGCGCCTAGGAGTAGAGCCTTCTCTGTGATGGGCCCAACCCTCTGGAATGACCTCCCCCCCGATATCAGAACCACCACCGACTTCCGCTCCTTCCGACAAAAACTGAAGACTCACCTGTTCCGTTTAGCCGGCCTGGCCCATTCATAGTCTTATTCTACCTCCTGGCAGATATTTTAACTGGGATTTTTAGGGTTATTTAAATTATTTAAATATTGTTTTTAACTGCTTTGCTTTTTGTACAGTTTCCTATTGCCTCCTCTTTTATGTTTGTATTTTCTATCTTGATGTGTTTTATCTGACTGTACACCGCCCCGAGTCCCTTTGGGGGAGAGGGGGCGGTATAAAAGTCTAAATAAAAGTAAAGTAAAGTAAAGCCCTTTGCTCTTCCTCATATGAATATACAGTAACATCATTACTATGTTGACCAATCTAATGAAGGTGAATTCAGTGGAGAAAGCTGTTGGGAAGAGTTAGCAGTAAAAGGAAACCAGGCCACCAAAGAACATGATAGGTGGACTGTATCAAAGCTGACGCCAGTCAAAATATTAAAAAACTCAAAGAAGCAGTGCAAGATCAGAGGATGTGGAGAGACCTGGCCCAAAGAATCTCCAAGAATCAGAAACAATGGAATTATAACACCATCATTCTGCTGACCATATTTGTGTGGTTGGCTTACAGCCCCTGTGTGTAGCCATTCAGTTGTCCTTTTCATTTGGATGGAGAAGAAAGCCAAATTCTATATTCTATTGTGTCCAGAACAGCTAGTACCATAGGTAATTGTTCTGGGGCCCCTTCATCCGGTAATGAACGCCGACACAGGCTTAGCTGTTTGCCACTCTTTATTTACAGTAATTATAATCCTGTTGGCTGAAAGCCCAAACATGACTCACAGACAAGACGTTGGCAGCAACCCAGACCCCAACAGATACAGACAAGAGCTTCTCCAGATTGTCACGAACAGTTGTGTCCTGCAAAAAGACTCCTCCCAAAGTCTCTTCTTATATACTGTCTTGGGAGGGGCCAAGCCACAACCACCTGGGCTTGATTATCTCTTAGGAGCTTGTCTCCGGAACAGTGTTGCCTTCATTTCTCCTCCCTTCTTAGCCGTCAGGGACAAACTTCCTTTAATCTTCCCCACTGCTCCCTGCTTCAGGCGCCTCCTGGTGGCCAACCAGCCTCTCTGGTCCCTGCTCTGAGTCTGAACCCTGCCCAGGGTCCTCCATCTCTTCCATAGCCGACTCATAGGGTTCGTCGCTGTCTGAGTCCCTCAGCAGCTTCAACGGATCCTGCTGGGCCACAACAGGTAATAAATATTAATAAGTATTTAAATATTTAGCTCAACTTAGCCAGAGCTTCGTACGACCTTAAAACAGTACTTTCCTAGTTTGCAAGTAACAGGAAAATAAAGTTGGCGTACTAGTAAGATTTGACTTGCTTATTCATACACATTTTTTAAAAAATTGTTTTATCCTGCCTCAGGGTATATCTAATACTCCTTCCGTCTCCTATTTCCCCCACAACAACAACCCTGTGAGGCAGTAATGGTATCCTATTATCCAGTGACGTGCGATGAGGGTTATGGCTGGGGAGGCTGGTGACGTCATCAGGAAGGCGGGGAATGGGACCACGTGTGCAGGAGGCTGAGGCAGCCTCAGCCTCCAGCACACGTGGTCCCATTCTCCGCCTTCCTGAGTGAACATTAAGAGGAACCCAGTCGCTTTTGTGCCTTCATCATCCGGAAGCGCCGACAACATTTCTGCCTCCTCAGCTGCTGCTTCCCCTGACTGCACGTCCCTGCTATTATCTTCACTATTGGTTCAGTAGCGGGAGCGTGCACCTCTGGGCATGCACAGAACCTTTTGCGCATACGCAGAAGGTCCGTGATAACGTCTAGGTGGGTGGGTGGAGCCTCGTGCCTCTGCCACTACAGGTTCGCCCAAACCAGTGTGAACTGGCAGCCTACCACCTCTGTTGTGAGGTGAACTGGGCTGAGAGAGAGTGACTGGTCCAAATTCACACAGCTGTCTTTCATGCCTAAGGCAGGCCTAGAATTCTTGGTCTCCCTTTAGCTACAACCATCTGGCAGTGAAAATAATGGACAGGAATCTCATTGGGCGATTGTATCAAAAAAACCTATATATATATATATATATATATATATATATATATATATATATATATATATATATATATATATATATATATATATATATATATATATATATATATATATATATATATATATATATATATATATATATATATATATACATACATACATACATACACACACACACACACACATACATACATACATACATACACCATCTCCCACTAAGCTCAGCAAAGCAGAATAGATCTGCAGGGGGGTTTGCTGTAAGCATATTCATCCAACATGAAAGAACTAGTTTACTTACTTTTGAGGGGAAAAAGTCAACATTGCATACAGGCGAATTTAGATTTAGAGGGAAGCATAGATTGCAATCATTATATATCAAACATAATCCTGTATTTGTTATTTTCAGTGCAGCCACGCTGAAGAACTGGCATTATGTCGTTTTACCACAGGAGGGTGCTGCAATACAGATTATAAACGATTCTGTTACAATGCAAGTTTCCTTTTTGTTTGTTTTAAGGGAAAGTAAGAGAGAAAGACAAAAAAGTTGGGGCTGGTTATTTTATTGAGCAGAGTGAGGTGTTTACAGTATCTCCCAGAATGATAGAATGAACGAAGCAATGCTGTTGCTTTTGAATAATAGGTTACCATCCGCCGTACAATTTTGCAAAAAAACCATTTTCCCCCCTGTAGGAAGTTATCACCCAGCCCTCTCCCAGAAAAATGAAATATCCTAGGAAATATTGATAAGGCAGAATATTATATTTTCCTGGATGTGAAAAAGGGAGAAACACATTTTAAAAAGTAAGTAAATTCCTGCAGCTTCCTGCCCATCCTCACTTTATCAAAAGGGCCATTAAGAAGGCCAAGCTAGTCCACTTTACATAATAAAGAGTTCTCCCCTTCAGCCCAGGGGGATGGGAATGAAGGCATGATAATATAAGCCTTTACTCAACTGACCACATGGCATCTGAGAATTCAACCAAACCTGGATTCAAAACTCAGCCTAGAGGGTTGCCCTTGCATGGGCCCATGTGAGTCTGACAACCAATCAGAATACATTTCTTACACATGAACAGGAAACAGAGAGGTGGGACTGAACAGGTTATAAAAAGCCTAGCAAGCCCCTCCATCTTCCCTTCTCTTCTTCTCCACCAACATTGAAGCATGTGATCACCTTTTCTGTTCAGGACTCTAGCCATGTGGTCCTGTCCACCATTAAAACCATCTTTCCAAGCAGCCTCCATGTCTCCAGTGTCTTCTTCCCCACTTGGAGCCGAACCCAGAAGGACATTTCTTTCATCACCCCCCCTCCTGTGAAATAGCTGCCTCTCTTTCTACCTATTTCTCAGGAAAGAAAAGGTCTTTCAGATGTCTCTTGGGTGTGTTTTGTATCTTATTTTAGTATTGGAGGGGGCTTCTGCTAGCATTGTTTTGTGCTGCCTCTGTTTTCATCAGTCTAGAGCCGTGATGGTGAACCTATGGCCCACAGAGCCCTCTCTCTGGGCATGAGAGCTGTCGCCCCAGCTCAACACATGCGCGCACGCTTCGTGCCAGCCAGCTGATTTTTGGGTCTCTGCCATGCATGCATGTAGGAGATGCACCCGCATGCATGGTGTGGGGGTCACACATGCATGCGCAGAAAGCGGGGGAGAGCGGGGGGAGGCGGACATGGTCCATTTTTGGTCCCAGACATATCTTTGAGACATAGATACAATTTTTATCCTTTTACCCATGAAAAATTTACATTAAGGATCATTATTTGAAATACCACCAAAACGTGGGGCTGAATTGTGGCAACATGGTTTTTCAAGTTTTTTTTTTTTTTGCAACAGCAATAAAATTTGAGCGTTCAGCCTTTTATATGCCTAAAACCATTTTCCCCACATAATAGGCCCCCCTCTATACGTTTTTGTAAGGTTAACTGATTGTTGTGATTGAGATCATAACACATTTACTCCCCTTTGCACTGCCCCCTGGAAACAGGCAATTGATCACAAACTGGGCTCTTATGGGCTCTCACCATTATTCTTAATGTCCCTAGGCTTTGATCAAGCAAAGCAAGTAGTAATTAATAGAATGAAGGACATGGAGTTCCAAGAAGAACTAAATAGGTTGCCTCTCCACAGTAGGCACAGAATCAAACAGGGTATGTGGGAATCGGCAAGATATCTAAATGACCTGATTTTCCCAAAGCAAAGAATAGCTTTCTTCAGAGCCAGATTTAACATTCTTCCTTCAAGCAATCCTCCAGGGCAGGTATAAGAGAACACCTATAGCAGAACGGGTTTGTATATGTGGTAAAGGAGAAGTGGAAGATAATTCACATGTTCTATTACACTGCGAGCTATACAGAGCTTGTAGGTCTGCACATATTCTCCCCTTATTAGAGAGATTGCCAGGGAGGGCAGACAATTTTTATCTAGGCTTTCTCCTCCAGGACACTAACCCGGTTACCACTTATGCAGTGGCAAAGTTCTGTGCTGCTGCATTGTCCATAAGAAAAAAAATGGCTATAGAAGTATAGTTGTCATCTTGTACCAATTATCTGGATATATCTTTTAACAATCTTTGGACCATTGTATTTACTCCTATACTTAACAGTGTTGCACCCAGGTAAACCAGGGAGTGACCTGAACAATCTGAGAACATGTATGTTATTTTCCACTTTTAATGTCAATACTTTTTAATTATATCTTAATGTCAGTACTTTTTAACATATGGTAAAAACTAATGTGTATTGCTGGTCTTTGACCGTAATAAAGATTTACTTACTTACTTACTTACTTACTTACTTACTTACTTACTTACTTACTTACTTATCCCTTTGCACTGACTATTTATTGATGCTTTCAAAATGTAGTTAATTAGAATTGTTCTATTAATGATATACTGGTTTTGATGGTTGCATGTAGGTATCAATACTTCAGTCTGGACTGCATGAAGCAGAAACTGTTAATCAGTAAATGCAATTTATTTCATTTCTATTCTGACTTTGCTAAGTTTGATTTAAAACCGGATTGAATCAGATGCATCAATGCATCTGTCTGTCCTTATACATCAGTCCCTGAGCTTATTGGAGTTAGTGCATATGTAGCAGGCAGTATCAAAAACATCTTTTTCATCAATAAGATAGCACTGATGTGCTTAGTAAGAGGGTTACACATGATTTAGTGGCTAATGTGGAACTGTGAGTGTGGCTTACAGCTTAACACATGATGATTCATATAAGTAGTCCTTGACATATGAACATAGTGAAACCTACCCATTACAGTTGTGCCTGTCCATTATGCTTGTATGTTGTGGCAGTTGCTAAGCAATTGTATGACCTCTTTTGCAACAGTCATTAAGCAAAAGCCGCAATCACTAAGTGCTGGTTTTCAGCAAAACCTTCATAAAATGCACTTAAAATATGTGACCCTTGGGAAACTGCAAACAGCCATAAATGCAGCTGTGTTGCCAAGCACTCAAAGTTTGGCCACATGACCACCAGGGGGCCTGATGGTCAGAACTTCAGAACTGATTTCATTCAAAGTAGTTCATTCACAACTTTTAAGGGTTGAGAAGTGTTTGATCATAGGATTACCTGTACTTCACTGGAAGTATTGTAGAAGCGTGTGCGTGCACAGGGGGAGGGGCACACAGAGAGGTATGTCAAACGGGCATTGCATTATAGGTGCGGGGGGTATCACACGCTTTTGGCACACGACGAAAGGAAAGTTAGCCAACACTGGTATATGGGTTTGATGATTTTAAATGGTAGCTAATAGGAAAAAGATGAAAGTAATGTTGTAACATTAGGTCAGGGGTGTCCAAACTTGGCAACTTTAAGATGATTAGGGGACTGGAGACTAAAACATATGAAGAACGGTTGCAGGAACTGGGTATGTTTAGCTTAAGAAAAAGAAGGACTAGGGGAGACATGATAGCATTGTTCCAATATCTCAGAGGTTGCCACAAAGAAGAGGGAGTCAAACTATTCTCCAAAGCAACTGAGGGTAGAACAAGAAGCAATGGGTGGAAACTAATCAAGGAGAGAAGCAACTTAGAACTGAGGAGAAATTTCCTGACAGTGAGAACAATTAATCAGTGGAACAGCTTGCCTCCAGAAGTTGTGAATGCCCCAACACTGGAAGTCTTTAAGAAGATGTTGGATAGCTATTTGTCTGAAACGGTATAGGGTTTCCTGCCTAGGCAGGGGGTTGGACTAGAAGACCTCCAAGGTCCCTTCCAACTCTACTATTGTATTGTATTGTATTGTATTGTATTGTATTATTGTATTGTATTGTACTTGTGGACTTCAACTCCCAGAATTCCCCAGCCAGCTGGGGAATTCTGGGAGTTGAAGTCCACAAGTCTTAAAGTTGCCAAGTTTGGACACCCCTGCTTTAGGTCACTTTAAATTTATATCTATAACTGTTTAAAAGGAAATTTGACATATTTCTTTTTTTTTTCATTTCTAAACCTTTGGCTTTGTTGTTTTTTCTCTCTTCTTTTCTTTCTCTTATCTTAATTGCTAATTAGTGATTGAGATTTTCTGTTTTTAGAATAAAAAAATCTAATGAAGTTTTTTTTTAGAAAATCTAATAAAGTTATCAATATGCTTACTTACTAGATCCTGGCTGGGAAGGAACAGATGGAGGATGCCAACTGTGTCCCTCCTTTTAAGTTAGGGACTGAATTCTTATGAGGTCTTTGAATGCACTAGGTTACGTTTAATCTGGGGATTAATTGTTTTTCAAATATCAATTTGTTGGTACATTTTTGTAAAACTTAAAATCATATCTGCTGTTTGCAAATTCATTCAATTGCAGAGGGAAAAAACACTATTGCTCCCACCTTGATGCTACTATGTCAACACATGTGTATGGGAAAAAACATGTACCCTAGCATGACATATTAGACAGCAAGGCAGGGCACTCAAACACTACAAGCAAAATGATTGACAATGGCACAAGTGGGCAGCACTTAAATATAGTAAGTAGTCAGTATAATTCAGGTTTTCAGGTCGGCCAGATATGTTTGCAAATCAATTTCTCTCTGCCAAGTCATCCAGCGTAGGTTTATCAACTGCATTGAACAAATGAGAACATTGCTTCAAGAAAAAATACAAAGGAACAAATGTATTCTAACAGGATTTAGAGCAAAAAGGACATAATTTTCATGCCATAACAATTTGGACCCTTGGCTGTGCCATTCTCTTAGAATATACCTGTGATGGAGAACCTATGGCACGCGTGCCGGAAGTTGCACACAGAGCCATCTCTCCAGGCACGTCAGCCACCGCCTGTTGCCCTTCCGGGTTCCGGCATGCACATGCGCGCCTGCCAGCTGGTTTCCCCGCATGCATGCATGCATGTGCGGCTACCAGCAAGTCTTTGCGTGTGCATGCGTGGCAGTAAACAGTAGACCATGTGATTGGCACGCATGCACACAGCGCTTGCCCGGGAATTGCTCTTTGGGTTTCTGGCACTCCCCTCCCGCCCGCGCGCTCCCGTTTCAACATTCGGTGCCAAACAGGTTCACCAACACTGGAATATATCATTCTATTTGGCAAGGTTTGTTTAACCTGTAGTATTAAAATATACCACAAGGGGCCGCTCCTGTTTCTTTTAACTCTACAAAGGAATAATTCCTAGTTACTTTAGCAACAGTAAGTATCCTACTTAGCAACAGTTAGATTCTTAGGCTCTGAGCAGCTGATTGGCAGGATTTCTCCAACCAAGAGAAGACATTCAGAAGATCAATCAGTAGGATTTTACAGAGGAGGAGGAAACAATGTTTCTGGCAAACCTAGTTTCTAGGCCATCACAATAAGTGGTTCTTTTATTATATGACCCTTTAGCTTCTCCTTCTGCAGTTTCCTTCTCCGGATTCCTCGTGCTCAGCTTTATTATCTGGTGCTTTAATATAATGGCAGGTTTTGCAATCAATGCTAAGCAGATCTTCGGTTTCATAGAAAGTGATGCCAACCCCAAAGACAAACTGCAGCTGCCACAATTGCAGATGTAATGGAGAGACAGTTATATGTTTATTAGCATGTTACCATATAACCAATTTTATCCAAGAGAATTTGCAGAACCAATTGAAGAGTGTGAACTTCAATATTCACCATCATCATTTCATCACCATTCTATCCATTGTCCATATCCACTGCAGGATGAAAGCCTCTTCTGCATGCTTCCAACCAATATGGTCCTGAGCTTTCTTTTGCCAATTGGACCCACAATACTTGCTGATGGCCAATGACATTTTGTGTACGTCTCTTTCGTGGACGCTTTTTATCAAATTGGATCCATTCTATGGCTGCCTTGGTCCACCCGCCGTCAGTTCTTCTTGCTATTTAAGTATTAGGAATGCAAATATTATGAATAAAACTGCTTCTGATTTAAGGAGGTTGGATGTGCGCACCTAGATGGACTCCAAATCACCATTTTTTTTCCTTTGAAACATCTAGGTTATTGTACTTCCCTGCCCATATATAAGCAAAGAAGAATGAAAACCAAGACCAGTCAGGGGAAAATGCATGAGAAGGAATTCAAGGCTTGGTTAGGAGCATAAGAGTGAAATAATTTAACTTTATGTGCAATGTTGTAGGTGTCTTCTCAAGAAGGAGACTTTTAGAGTGATTTCCCCACAATTGCTCAAAGCATAGCTTGGCTGGGAATAGGGTGTTGGTGGCAGATTAAAATGATGGTGAAATTCAGCCATTGTTCATATGTGTGTTTGTGTCACTGTGTTTACACAAAGATGCAAGCGTGCAAATTTACCTTCCAACAGGCCAATCACAATAAGAGAAAGTACTGTATCACTGTACTATACTTAGGAATGTTGAGAGACCATAGGTTAAATGAGTAAGGAAGCTTTTAGAAGAAAATGGCAATGAATACAAAGTTATTTAAAGTTATTTATAAAATGTAGAGTCTTTGGGGATTAATTTTTGTATACACTGTGTATAAAAATAAAAAGCTGGTTCTTACATAATGCTAAGATACTAGTTATCTTGCTAAGACATCTTTTAACCAAAATTTGGTGAAAAGCCACAATCAGCCGATTCAACCCCTCTTTTTCAACTTTATTTTTTCAACTTTATCTTCCCACCAATTTTTTTGCTATTGGCTGATGATAATTTTGCAGATGTTCTAATGAATCATGTTGTGTTGTTGCTTATAACCAGGGTGGTCTTCTTTGCATAAGCTGAGTTTCTTCTTCTTCTTCTTCTTCTTTTCTGACATTGAAAAGTAGCGGCTAATTTGTGATTTACCCTCTCTCAGACACAGGATGGTAAACATGGAGTGCAAAAGAACAATGCCCAACCTGGAGACATTGGCACTTGGAGCATTTTTCATATAGAAAGAGGGCAGGAGTAGGGGGCAGAGGAGATGTGCCCCTTGTTTGCCTCTGGTTAGGACTGCTTCTTTTAAATTATTGTAGTTTAAACCAGTGGTGGCTTTCCATTTTTTTTTACTACCAGTTTGCTTGTATGCGCATGTGATGCTTCTGCGCATGCACAGCTTTTGTGCATGTGTGGAAGCGTCCGGGTGGGCGGGCGGAGTCTCCAGTCGCCACTACTGGCTCGCCCAATCTGGTCTGGACCAGCAGAAACCCACCTCTGGTTTAAACCTTTCTCACTCCTAAAAGGCTTAGATCAATGGTTCCCAACATGGGTCCCACGCCCCACAGGGGGGCAATTTGATTTTTAATGGGGGCAATTTGAACCTTGTTTAAACCAAGTTAATGGCCTTTTAGGCTTCCTCTGCATGAGTAGAGTTCACTTTTTGAGTAAAGTAAGAATTATATGCGGGGGGGGGGGGATGAAGATTTTAGAGATGCTTAGATGGAGCATGGCCCCAAAAAGGTCGGGAACCACTGACTTACATGGATTGTTTATTGATGAACATCCATCTTATTGCCCAATCATTTGGAACGATTGGGAATATAGGGGGAAGCTGAAAGCCTGGACTGGAAGCAAATCCCGCAGGGTTCAAGCAGCGAACAGCATCGGGCTGGAACAGGGGCTTTGTTGTCAAACCCAGCCAAGCTCTCTTGCTCGACCTCGGAGCCCCCAACGGCAGCCCACTTCGCGGGTGGCGTTCCGCCCGCCGCGGCGCAACAAGGCAACTCCGAGCGTCCAGCCCAGCCCGCGCCAGAACTTCACCTGGGTGGGAGGGGACGGAGTGACAAGTAGGGTTTGTGACGTCAGCGCCTGGGCGGGACCTGCCGTTTGCCTTATAAAAAGGGATGCCGAACCGCCGAACGCTTCGCGCAGCTATCGGGGAGAGCGGAGCCGGCAGAGAAGGAGGAGAAGGAGGAGAAGGAGCGAGCGGGCTTGTTTGGGGGATTGCTGGGTGAAGAGCCAGCCGAAAGGAGCCATGGATTTACTGAGGACTATCGCTTATCAGCCGGGCAGCACAGCCTCTGGCGGAGGTGGAAGCGGCGGCAGTAAGATGGGGGAGCAGCAGCAGCAGCAGGCGCTGGGCAAAGCCTGCGGCGGGGACTCGCGGAGAAAGAAGGCGGCGGAGTCGTCGGAAAGCCACCAGCACCACCAGCACCACCACCACTCGCATTCGGCTCCCGAGATTTCTCGGATTATTACAGACTCGACCACGGGAAGGAGATATTGCCGCGGGAAAGTGCTGGGAAAGGTAAATGCCCGGCGGCACTTTGAGAGAGAAGGCGGCTTTGAGCGCCTTAGGAAGCCTGGCGAGGGCTTTGGACTTAGTCGCGGAGAGACGGTTGCAGAGGATGAGCTACGGCAGCTCCCGCCTCCCTCCTGACCCTTCCCCAAAAAACAACCACCCCACGTCCGTCCCCAAACGTGATCGCCGTTTTGGGCATTTGAATACTTCTTCTTTTTCTCCTTTTGTGAAGGTCTTGCATAGTTCTCGATCGATCGAATGACGTCCCCGTTTCTTCCTTCTTTGTGCAGGCTTTTTCCTCCCCCTTTTCTTCCTCGCCTTTATTTCTTTAGGAGGGGCGGAAAAAAAAAAGAAGGATAAACAAACGGGAGGATAAAATAGATATTAAAGGCATATTCGCTCCTTTGTGACTCCCATCGCCTGGATTTGCCTTCTCTTTTCTCTCTCTCCCTCCCTTCTTTCTTGTGTCGCCTGGCTCAGGGGTCACCGACCTTTCGGACCTCAATTCATAATTTTCAATCCCGCAGACCAATAATACATTTTTTTAAAAAAAAGATAAATAGTGTTTAGTGCAATATAAAAAATGCAAATGATTTTTCTGGGGACCACCAACATTTTCTCGTAGGACCACCAATGGTCCGTGGACCCCCAGTTGGTGACAGCTGTCCTGGCTCACTTGAAGCACTTGCCCCCCCCAAAACTCCAGGCTGTTGCCATTAGAGATCTTGTGACACATATAAGCCGCCTGTCTGGAGAGGTGGTTTCACAAAAGGATGTGAAAAACTCCTACACAGAGTGTGGCTTCCATGCAGGGTGAGGGCATAGAACGTGTAATGTGCCATTATGGAGAGAAAGCAGATGCAATAGGCATTTCACAAAGCAGGAATCCAAACATCTGGATTTCTCTCCCCTCGCCTTTCTTTTTGTCAGCGTATAGATACAATAGAGAACTGTGGCCTTCTTTTGTGTGTCTTGTGTGTAGAGAAATTGCAGATTCCTGCATGGTGAGGTTGGGAATGCACAGGAAAGGAGATCTGTTGCCTTGCTGTAAAAAGCAATATTGTCAATTTCCCTTTGTGTGATGATTTGTTTGGAGCTGAGCAAATTGGCTTCATTTTTAAATACTAGGAGAAAGATGTTCTTAGGTTGCCTGTGGTGAAAATTTAGGTCAGATTTGCGGGAGGGGGAACCCCCAAACCTCATCAACATCTTGGACTCGTCGTGGGTGATCTGTTGGGCGATCTGTTGTTCATAATTACACGTCTCTTGTTCTTTTGAGATTACCCAGTTGATTTGGAGTCCTCAAAGGAGGGAAGGGGGATATCTTCCTTTCTCAGCCTTATGTGCTTTATCTTCTGCTTTGTCTCTGTAGGGTGGCTTTGCAAAATGTTACGAGATGACGGATCTGACCACAAACAAAGTCTATGCTGCAAAGATCATTCCTCACAGCCGAGTAGCCAAACCTCATCAAAGGGAAAAGGTGTGTGTTGACTGTGACTCTCCTTTCAGGAATCTCTTCGGAGGCTTGGGTGGCCCTTCCCTTTTCCTGCAATGGCTTGCTCACGTGTAAACCTTTTTTCCCATGGATGGCAGGAAGCAAGGCTAATGATCCTTTTGTTGGCCTCCCCTCCTTTTCAGATTGATAAAGAGATCGAATTGCACAGAATGCTCAACCATAGGCATATCGTCCAGTTCTTCCACTACTTTGAAGACAAGGAGAACATTTACATCCTCCTAGAATACTGCAGCCGAAGGGTGAGCATCCCAGTGGACAAAATCCAGTATTCACTTACATGGAAACAGCAGCTAATGTAAAAAAAAAAAAAAACTTTAAAATGTAAAAGGTATCTTCCAGAGGCAGCCTTTATCCTTTGCTCTAATGCTAGTATTTTTGTTTACATATGTTCTGGCTTCATGTGTGATTTCAGGGTTGTAACTTTCTCTGTCTTTTATATTTTATTTTCCCTTTCCTATTAGTCGATGGCACACATCTTGAAAGCAAGAAAGGTATTGACGGCACCAGAAGTGCGATACTATCTAAGGCAGATTGTATCGGGACTGAAATACCTTCACGAACAAGAGATTTTGCATAGAGACTTGAAGCTAGGTAAGCTGACGTTCTCTCCCATGCCTGGCTTCTATTGGATATTGGAAGAACAGGGTGGTTTCCTCCCCCCCCCCGCTTATGCATTGTTTTACTTCTGTGTTTATACTGCACTCCCAGAGATTAATAGATACAATCGGCTCCTCTGCTAAGAGAGCCTTGGAATGCTTGAGTAATAGCATTAAGTAGTCATTCATAAAGAAAAGTTGGCTAGCTATTTGCTGACCTCCTCTAGACACAAGCCAGCACTTGTCCAATATGTTAATGAACTGGTGCTCAGCTGTCTTTTTCTCCCCCACTCTTGATCTGTAGGTAATTTCTTCATTAATGAGGCCATGGAATTGAAAGTGGGTGACTTTGGCCTGGCTGCCAGGCTTGAACCATTGGAACATAGGAGAAGGTAAGGCTTTTTTTTAAAGAAAGAGGACAATTATTTGGGTTCAGTGTCTTCTCTTGCTTAGCTTTGAAGTCTTGGGTTTCACAGTAGGAGAGATTGAAGGCTTCCATAGTATGCAAAGATTGGCCTTTAAGACATGGCATTTGATGACTGCCAAGTCATCAGATACTCAGTCATTCAACTTATATAATTTACTTTGGATGTGAATGGGCCTTTTAGGTACTAATGCATTTCTCAGCATCTCACAACACCAGCCACATGATCTGAGGCTGTTAGCCATGATAATGACTAACAATGCAGAGGTCACAAGTTTCTCATCTCTTGGGGTCAACTCATGCTGTCTTCTATCTCTGAACAATTCCAGAATATTACAGGATACAGATGGATGTAGAGAAAGTTAGCTAAGTGAATTGTCTTAAGGATGGCATTTACTGAGTCTTCTGCAGTAATAACCAAAGTATTTGAAACCATAGTGAATTTTTATATAACCTATTTTATGGAGTATATTATAGTCAAGGAGAGCTTGGAGAAGTTTGAATAAAGAAGTAGAAAGTGGTTAACAGTGAACCTTCCCAGTATGGAAATAACAGCCAAACTAATAAAAGTTAAAATTCCTTTAAGTTCAAGACTCAGTGACCATGGAGATGCTTCACATAGTTTCTTTGGCAACAAATAAAGATGGCTTGCATTGCCTTCAGATGTGCTGTTCAACTTCGTAGTCTAGCCTCTACACTTAGGTTTCCTGGGGATCTCATCCAAGTGCTAACCTGATCTAACACTGCTTAGCTTGTTTCAGATGGGCCAGACCTTTGGGTGGTAGGAAGGACTTAGACTTAAGACAATAGTTTATTCTTCTGAACTGATAGATTCTAAATTTGATTTTACTCTATTTCAGAACAATCTGTGGCACACCAAATTACCTTTCCCCAGAAGTCCTGAACAAACAAGGGCATGGCTGTGAATCTGACATATGGGCCTTGGGCTGTGTCATGTGAGTATTTCTTGAGGATATTAAGGTGGATTTTCAAACCAGTGCTTGAAATAATGGGGAACTGGTTCTGTTTTATTAGAATCACACCACGTGGGCACATGTTGTGCTATATTGGTACAAAGTAATGTGTGATGTGTTTTGTACCATTTTGACCTCTGGGATCTTTGCATTTTCATAAAGAGATTGCTCTTCTTCTTTTTAATTTGGGAGATAACGAAAGTCCTGTGTTTGTCTTCTGACAGGTATACAATGTTATTGGGAAGGCCTCCATTTGAAACAACCAACTTAAAGGAGACTTATCGATGCATAAGAGAAGCAAAATATTCTTTACCATCGTCTTTGTTACCTCCTGCAAAACATTTGATTGCAAGCATGCTGTCCAAAAATCCAGAAGACCGCCCCAGCTTAGATGACATTGTTCGGCATGACTTCTTCTTGGTGAGTAGTAGTATTTTTGCTGGGAGTAGTAGTATTTTTGCATTTGAAGTTTCTTCTTTCAGTAATGACACTGGCTGCTGACAATTGATTGCATGTACTATATATATATATGTTCTCTTTCTACAGGGTTTCACTCCAGACAGGCTTCCACCTAGCTGTTGTCACACAATTCCTGACTTCAATTTGTCAAGTCCAGCTAAGAATTTCTTCAAAAAAGCTGCTGCAGCTCTCTTTGGGGGCAAGAAGGAAAAAGCAAGATACTTTGACACACACAGTATGTATCCATTTATATCTGGGGGCTCTTTGCTGAAAGTGCTTTTTTTTAAAAGAAAAATCTGGTTGCATCTTTGCAATACAATTTTTGCATGCTTAGCTTCTCTCTGTTCATAAGTGATGGATGCTTAGTAATCAACTAGCCATATTCTGAAATAATTGGCATGTTGGGATATAGAAACAACTAAGATATTAGATTCTGCTAATAGCAATAGCACTTAGACTTATGTACCGCTTTACAGTGATTTACAGCCCTCTCTAAGCGGTTTACATAGTTAGCATATTGCCCACAACAATTTTGGGTCCTCATTTTACCCACCTCGAGAGGTTGGAAGGCTGAGTCAACCTTGAGCCTGGTGAGATTTGAACTCCAAATTGCAGGCAGCAGAAGTAGCCTGCAGTACTGCACTCTAACCACTCTAACCATCAAGGCTCATAATAAACAGTAGTGCCAGTCACTATGAGTTAATTATTGGCTGGAAAGTGTAGTTTGTGCTATGCCGCTCTTGATAATAATTTAGACTGAAAGGCAAATCGTGACAAGTTTCTACAGCTAATAAGCTTGCCCAACAGATACACAGTAGTGTTCTTTAGATTTAAGTATCACATTTAATGGATCTGTTGTGTGTTTTTTTTAAATTTCCCAGATCGATTGGTCAAGGAAGATGAAGAAATATATAAACTTAGGCATGACTTAAAGAAAACCTCAATAACTCAGCAGGCCCTGAAACACAGACCCGAAGAGGTAAGTAGAAATTACCCACATAGTATGACTCCATCCTTCTGAAAGTTTGAGCATTTCTAAACCTAATTAGAAGGGACTTGCAAACAATTGGAGCATCAACAGCTTGAGCACAATGTTGTGAGCAAGATGTAACCTTTAACAATTGAGTGCAAGAACTCCACATTTCTGTTTGTTCCATATCTCAATAGTACAAATGAACCACCATCTGTGTTTCTTTGCTCTTTGCAATCCTTAAAGATTGCTGAACTCCATCTGTGACTCAAAGCTTCTCTCCACTCATAATTTATTTGCATTCTCAAACTAAAGCATGTATTGTAGGAGCTAAATCTGGTGAGAGTTGGGTGGAGTAAAGGCAGTTCAGTGATTATTGACTAAAATATGAAATGGAAGCAATGTTCCAGGATTAAATGTCTAAAGACAGGTTTTTGTGATTCCTTTCAGATATTTTTAGCAGCTTGCAAACTTTTTAAAATGCAGTGCAAATTTATGACTTTCTGGAGTTTTTAAAGGCATTGCAAAATTTAGGAGTTAAATGATTTGAAGGACTGCTTACTTGTATATTCATCTGGGATCAGACACATAAATGTGGATCAAACAAAATTCTACCTGTCCTTTTCATGAAAACGACACTGTGTCTTTCATCTTTGATATTTGATGAACTTTGCCTGATAGAAAAGGCAACTTGATGAACTGATAGAAAAACATTGTGTGCATTTTAAGTACTTTGTAAGGTTTCTTTCATGGTTGTCCCAAAGGTGCTTCCCCCCCCCCCCCAAGAGGCAACTGGACTTTCTGGTTTTTCTTTGAAGACATATCGCTTCTCATCCAAGAAGCTTCTTCAGCTCTGACTGAATGGTTGGTGAATGGAAGCCAGAGCTGAAGAATCTTCTTGGACGAGAAGCGATATGTCTTCAAAGAAAAACCAGAAAGTCCAGTTGCCTCTTGAAAAAAAAGCACCTTTGACCTGCATGACTGAGAATCTCCATAGACTTCCTGTCATGGGCATCTTTTGCTATGCACTTTCAGAAATGGAGTAGCAACAGATGTGTTGGATTCACCTAAAAATACCTTTTTTTTCCCTCCCAGGAGATCCAGCCTTCCAGCACCACTGTAGCAAAACCTAGTGCTCTAGCAGAAACCAAGCAAATAGATGCAATCCGGATGATTGTTCGAGGAACTCTGGGAAGCTGCAGTAGTAGTAGTGAATGTAAGTTGTGGCATAAGGGCTTTGTAGTGTCAAACAGGTGGGGTACGGAGTTCAATCAGGACGCTAAATGAATACTAAAAGAATAGTGTAAAATACGGTCTTTGGAAAGTGTTCTTTCTTCTCTCTTACACCCATGGGACTATGGCTAGTCTAGTGAAGAGAAGGACCAGGGGAGACATGATAGCAGCGTTCCAATATTTAAGGGGCTGTCACAGAGAGGAAGAGGTCAAGCTATTTTCCAAGGCATCCAAAGGTCAAACAAGGAATAATAGATTGAAATTGATCAAGGAGAGATTCAACCTAGAAATAAGGAGAAATTTTCTGACAGTGAGAGCAATCAACCAATGGAACAGCTTGCCTTCAGAAGTTGTGTGGGCTTCATCACTTGAGACTTTCAAGAAAAGATTGGACTGCCATTTGTCAGAAATGGTGTAGGGTCTCCTGCTTGAGCGGGGGGTTGGACTAGTGACTTATAAGGTCCCTTCCAACTCTGTTAATTTGTTAATCTAAGTAAAATAATAAATCTGATAGAAAACTCAGCGGCTAATAAGATATATCTTTTTCTAAACATCACAAAGTGGTCAGGGTTTGGGGGAGTGCTGAGATTCTGATGGATCTCTTAATTGTTCCTTTCCCTTTCTAGGTAGGAAGTGTGGTTCTAGCTGTTTATTAAAGCAATGTATGTTACATTTCTCTAAGCAATTTGGTAGAGCAAGTCATTGTGTATTGAGGTGGCCTTTTTTTGGTCAATTTCACTACTGGAAGCATTATTCATGAGTCCTTTTGTCTCCTGCTAGGTCTTGAAGACAGCACAATGGGAAGTGTGGCTGATACTGTCGCAAGGGTATTGCGTGGATGTTTACAGAACATGCCGGAATCTGATCATATTCCCAAAGAACAGCTGGCTGTCTCTTTTCAGTGGGTCACAAAGTGGGTAGACTACTCCAACAAATACGGCTTTGGTTATCAGCTGTCTGACCACACTGTGGGCGTTCTCTTCAACAATGGTGCACACATGAGCCTTCTTCCGGACAAAAAGTGAGTAGCTGTTTGATTATAAATCCAGCTGTTGCATTGAGTTTCCATTCTATTATCTGCTTGAGCTTAACACCTTTGCCTTTGCTTTTGGTCCTCCAGAACAGTCCATTACTATGCAGAACTTGGCCAGTGTTCAGTTTTCTCTGCTACTGATGCCCCGGAACAATTCATCAGTCAAGTCACTGTCTTGAAATACTTTTCTCATTACATGGAGGAAAACCTCATGGATGTAAGTTGGAGCAAAAGAAGTGGGTAAGGTGGCTTAGATGGTAGCTTATACAACGAGCTGTGTTCTAACTTTGCTGTGTGCTTGTTTTTAGGGTGGGGATCTTCCCAGTGTCACGGATGTCCGCAGACCAAGACTTTACCTCCTGCAGTGGCTGAAATCTGATAAGGCGTTGATGATGCTTTTCAATGATGGCACATTTCAGGTAGGTGGTGTAGCAAAGTTTTCTCTGAGCTTATTCAAGATTCTGTCGGACCGTGTTGGCGAACCAATGGAACGCATGCCGGAAGCGGCACACAGAGCCATCCTGGGCGGGACATGTGGCCTTGCTGGCTCCATGTTCCTGTGACTGCATGCGTACTGGCCAGCTGGCTGTTGCCTGCATAGGAGCACCAAAACCTGGAAGAGCAGCATTCTGCTGCACATGAGCATGCCAGCACCCAAACCTCTGGGTTTCTAGCACGCGCATGCATGACGGCCAGCTGTTCATTGCACGCGCACATGTGCTGGAACACCAGAAGTTTGGATGCCGGCCACACGCATGCCTGGCGGAATGCTTCTCTTCCAGGTTTCAGCACTCCCGCACACATGAAGGCCAGCGAGGCTGCGTGTTCCAGGCGGAATGGTTCTGCATGCCATTTCCAGCACACAGGTCAGCAGGCGGTGATGTAAAGTTTAGCCTTCACTGCTGTAGGATGTTCCCTTAGTACATTAATGGCAGAAGGCTCATGCAAAGAGGATTTTATATGCTTGTCAAGCAACCTAAGGAAATTGCTTTAATTTCCTTTTGCAGCAAGTAACATAAAAGATGCATAAAATTCGAGCTACTGTTTGGGGCTTACTAACCAAAAGTGGGTATTTCCAAATTAAAGGTGTCAGTCATAACTATTAAAGAGAAACTGAAATCAAGATTTCTTGTCATCAAAGGTATGCAGAAAAGATACAGTGTAGAATAATATCAAACGTTTACTGAAATGGAGCACTATGGATAATAATAGTGTCATGCGTGATCTAGTAGGGGCTTTTAAGTATTGCCAACATTTCTATGAATTGTTTATTTGGCCTGGGCTTTCCTAATGATCCTAGGAAAAGATGCAGTGGCTTTAAAGAGTTCTGAACAGGTGCTAGGTGAGCACTTCTTTGCCCCTAAAGTACCTATTACCTTCTGCAAAGTTTTCACTTTACATCAATATTTCTCTAGTCATAGAAAAGGTTTCAGAATGTTGTAGATATGCACAGTTGACTTTGTACTGTATTTACAGATCTAAACCCTACTATATACAATAAAAGTTAACTTCAAAGTAAAAGGGGCATTGGCTTGAATTTTTCTGCTATAGTTAGAGGAACTAATTGTTGCTTAAGCAGGTAGATTCTGCAATGCACGACCAGAATTTTTATTTTAATTCTTCATGTAAGTAAAAATCAATGTGGTTTTAAGAATAATAATCAGTATGCAGAGACATTCAGGGACTATACTGGGCATTTTCCAAGAGACCCATTTCAATCAATCTCACCTGAATGAGACCCAACATGGCAGGCATTTAGCTAATAAGTTGCTGAGTATGCCCAAATATCATTAATATCATAAATATTATTAAGTGTCTTTGTATGGGGTGGTTGGAAGAAACACATTAAGTTTCAATTCTTGATTCTTTTCAGGTGAACTTCTACCATGATCACACAAAAATAATTATTTGCAACCAAAATGAGGAATATCTTCTTACCTATATTAATGAAGATAGGTTATCTGCAACATTTCGTTTGACGACTCTTCTGATGTCTGGATGTTCTCTGGAACTCAAGCATCGAATGGAATATGCACTGAACATGCTGTTGCAAAGATGTAATTAAAAGAACTCTTCTAAAACCAAAAAAGGACTTATCTCACTGAAGTCTACAGTGAAGGCAGTTGGATTTAAAAAAAAACCTAGCATGTTGATGGATGTGTGAGGAGTAGGGACTGGTACGATGAAATGTCTCATCTTATGTACTGGGCTGGGACCAGACATGAAGCTTGTAGTCTTTGTTGGATTAATGATGTGGTGGCCAGGAATCCTTTGGAATGTAGCTTTCCTTGGTTCACTCCTTTTGAAAGAGTTGAGTTGGAAGACATTTCTACAGCAAACTTATTGGAGGACTTGAAACTGTGAATAACACTTGAGGAATTGGGAGGGAGGGAGATCTCGATGTTGTGGAATATCTGTAAGAAGCACCTCATGGCTGCTTAAACTGTGAACTATGGCCATATTTTTTTTTCCTTTTCTTTTCTTAATTCTTCCAAGAACTGATCACACTTGTGGCTGGCAAAGTGCATTCCTTGTTAATAATCTTTTTTTATTTATTACAGCCCAAAGCAAAGTATTTATTACATACATTTTTTTGTAATTGTGATTTTTAAATATACATTTGTTGGCAATAAAGAGTGGGAAAAACCTGAACTGATGGTTTCCATATGATTTTTCCTCCGGCATGTACTGCGTTCCAAGAAAAAGCAAAAGGCAATGCTCACAGGGAAATGTCTGATTGCTGTTTCTTCCCTTTCACAGTTAGCAATCAGTCTGCCTTATGAGTGTGTGAAGACCAAGCTTTCCTGTCTGAAGTTTTGCTTGCTTAATAGACCTTCTTTATATCACTCATATAGTGGTGTGGCTGCAGGACAGTGGGAATTAAATAATCCTTTTAACATAATTTCTATTAAGTTTATGAAAGCTGGGTGGTGGTGGTCCTCAATGCCCTTTCTCATTAGGAGAATTGGAGAAGAATTCACTTTGCACTTTTTCATACAGATGAGAACAAGCTAGGCACCCCTTTATGGAATGTCATGCTGCAGTTTTCATTGGAGAAGTTGGCTCAAAATATAAATTGCAAAGAAATGGACTTTTTAAAAAGTTCAACTTTTTCTAAGGTTTGCTGTAACTGAATGCAATATTTTAATATGACTCATCCACCATAATGTTTAATGATTAGGAAAGAAAACATACCCCAAAGGAATACTATGTACTTAATATCAGAAACAGTTTGGATGGGATGCAGATACCCTTTTGATAGACTTATTCTTTTTTTTTTTTTTTACTATTTTGAGAATTGTAATTGCAGATTATTACAAAAGAGTGCTAGTATTGATCCTGTTCTTATGAATCCATAAACATTTGACAATTGAGTAAACATAGGACTAACAGGTAATGTCCCACTTTTCTACTGACAACTTTATACAGTGCATGAAAACAAGGCATCATCTTAATTTTTTCTTGGATTTTTCTTTTTGTTTAATTACCTCTATCATGGCCCTGATGCATTGTGCAGGAATGTAGAATTTGGCAGATTAGTCTTACAAAAGGGGGAGAAAAATGTTGGGGATTTCCTACTTAACTCACGCAAATAAAATGATTCAACAGTTATTCTTGCCTGAGGGATAATAGCCACAATAGAGAATTCAAGGCAATATTAAAGGCACATACCATTCTGCACTGTATTAACAATTAGTTTGGCTGTTGCCAACATAACAAAATCTAGCTAGAGGAAGGTAGATTTGATAGAGGTTACCCACACCTTCCATGATGGGAGTTGCAGTTATCTTAGATAAAGCTTTCGTAGAGAAAGCTCCTGGCATGCATGTGTCCCTTTAACAATGCTCCTCATTGCAACTACAGTAAACATTTGAACAGCCTGAGAGATAGTGCAACTTATACTTGCCTTCTAAACATAAAACCAATGTGCAGTTTTTCACAGAACCTGATATGAAAGAAAGAGATTTCCAAGTTTTGTCTGCTATTCGAACAGTGGAGATTTCAGGTGTTATATTTAGGAAAGCAGGCTTATTTTAATCACAACAGTTATTGATTGACTGTTGTTTTTAGAATCAGGAAAGCTTTGTGTCCACGATGCTGTTGTTCGTGCAGTTATGTTACTTCTACTGCACCCTCAACAATGTTAGAGGACACCACAATAACTCGATTTAATAGTAAGAGATTAAATGTTTAGGAAAAGTAGGAATGATCATATCCTGTCATATTCTTGACATAAAATCTTATCTTACTCTGAAGGCATTGAAAGCAAAACAAAAAAAACGTAATAACTCTCAAAAATTGACACCATTGTCTTCTTTGTCCTATAATGAAAATCAAAAGATGGCTGCTCCTTCAGCTTGGTCTACTCCTTAATATTCTGTTATAAATCCTCTGTATTTTAGAAAGCAAAATCTTGCCACTGATGTTACAGCAGCTCTCATTGAGCTGCAGATGGATGAATCATCTTTTGGGTGTTTTGTCAATATTTAATTATTGTAAATCTCCATTTATATCATAGAATGGGGCTTATTTAGAAAGAAAACTCATTAAAATCCTTACCTTGGGTGCACATTTCTTTAAACACAGGTATGTTTACTTCCAATTTTGACCAATGTACATGGTTTCTCAAAACAGTCCCCTACAAATATAGGTTACTTTTCATAAATACATGCATTTTTTTTTTGTTTAAATTCCTCCTTGGCACTTTTTGTAACTAGAACGTAGAAAGTTGTAGGTAAGGCTAGTTCAGGCATGTTTATTCATAATTTTGATTGGTGAACTTTCTCTCTCTCTCTTCAGAACAGAAGCTGGGCATCTAGTACACTTTTCATGAAAACATGCATTTTTGTATCTCTTTCACCCTAGCCTACGTTTTTAATGAAAACGGAAAGGTAGCTATTTTCCCCTTTGCTACTAAACAAATGGAGTCAAACAGTGATGGGTTTCAATTTTTTTAGAACCTCTTCTGTGGGTGTGGCCTGCTTTGTGGGAGTGGCTTGCCAGCCATGTGACTGGGTGGGCGTGGGCAGCTTGTAAAATGTGGTGAAACTCACTTAACAATGCTCTTGCTTAGCAACCAAAATGTTAGCTCAGGAACTCTGCCATTTGAAGCACGCAAGTCTTAAAGCTGTCAAGTTCCTGTTCAGACAAGCTTTAGAACATCTACAAATGTACTGTAAATGCCCATAGGAAACTTTAAGCTAAATGGGTAGTTATAAAATCCAATTTGAAATTCTCTGGCTTTCAACAAATGTAAACTCGTGCTCATAACCTGTAGCTTCCTGTCTGCTTCCCTGCTTTTTACGCCTTATTAAGTTCTGTGATGGCAAACATCCCTCTGATTGAATTGCTACTGCTTAATTAGACCAATACATTCAAATTAAGATTTTAAATGCCATTTAAACTATACGGTGTTGAAATCTAATATCATGGTTCATCAATGTTTGGATTTTTCTTTAGTAGAACATAAGGATCCGGCCTCTGGGGTTTATTCTTTTTAATTTTATTTTCAGTATGAAATCTCCCCCAACAGCTCTAATGAAGCCAAGCATGTCAAACACCAGCACTTAAATGCACCCCTGTTCATCCCAGTAAGTAGATATAGTCATGGGAGGGGAAATTGTACTTTTGTGGGATAGAATGGCTTCCTATGATAGTTTACTGAAGTGCTAAAGAATGAGACTGAATGCAGAAAAAGGAAGAACGTGATGGGCATATCTGAAGCTCAGGAAGGAATGCTTGGAAGACAAAGCATGACTCACCCCCTTAGCTATGTCTTTAATGCTTCTGAGATTTTGAGGCACTGGTTCAAATCAGGTCAGTAACTGACAGAGGGCTGTTCCCTTTCTTGACAGGTCATTTGCCTGTGTAAAGAAGGCGGATTACTGGGCACAATATTAAGTGGTTTAATCTTAACTGAATAAAAAGCTTGTGTATTAAAGAGCCACTTGTTGGCTGATTGCATGCACTGCACAAATTGTACAATCTTGTTAATATTTCACAACGGTCATGTTGCCTGGAGGATGCTGGTAATTGTTGTCCACTTATCTGCATGCTCTCAAACTGGAGAATAATATAGAACTGTGATGGCGAACCTATGGCATGCGTGTCACAGGTGGCAAGCGGAGCAGTATTTGCAGGCACGGCAGCCCTCGGCAGCCCTCAGCTCTGGTGCGCACCGGCCAGCTGATTTTCGGCCTTCTGGAAGGCTGAGAGAGGCCGTTTTCACCCTCCACAGGCTTCAGAAAAACCCCAGAGCCTAGAGAGGGCGAAAAACAGGCCCAACGGCCCAACCTGGAGTTCAGGAATGAACTTCCATTGGGCCTGTTTTTCACCCTCCCCAGGCTCCAGAGACTTTCCTGAAACCTAGGGAGGGCGAAAATGGCCTCCCCCACCTGGGAGGCTGCTGTTTTTGCCCACCCCAGGCTTCAGGAAAGCCTCCGGAGCCTGGGGAAGGCAAAAATCCCCCTGAGTGGGGGTCACTTGCACATGCTCAGGATGTGTGTGTCACTCATGCATGCGCAGGTGGGTGGGCACACATGTGTGTGCAACAGCACGTGTGCACAAAGTTTTGGCATAAAAAGGTTAGCCATCACTGATATAGAATCATATAAAATATAGCACCAGGATAGAAACCATGATACTATGTGTTCCATTTCTACCTGAGGCATGAAAGCTGGCTAGATGATTTTGGGCCAGTCACTCTCTCTCACCCACCCTACCTCATGGGGTGTGTGGGGAAAACAGGAGGAAGAAGTATAGAACGTAGAGCATACAATAATAGAGTTGGAAGGGAGCTTGGAAGCCTTCTAGACCAATCCCGTGCTTGAGCAGGAAACCCTGTACCATTTTGGATAAATGGTTGTCCAGTCTCTTTTTGAAAACCTCCAGTGATGGAGCACCTACAACTTCTGAAGGCAACTTCTGTTCCATTGACACATGCCTTGGTAAGGCCACACTTGGAATACCGCATTCAGTTTTGGTCACCACGATGTAGAAAAGATGTGGAGACTCTAGAAAGAGTGCAGAGAAGAGCAACAAAGATGATTAGGGGTCTGGAGGCTAAAACATATGAAGAACGGTTGCAGGAACTGGGTATGTCTAGCTTAATAGAAAGAAGGACTAGGGGAGACATGATAGCAGTGTTCCAATATCTCAGGGGTTGCCACAAAGAAGAGGGAGTCAAGCTATTCTCCAAGGCACCTGAGGGTAGAACAAGAAGCAATGGGTGGAAACTAATCAAGGAGAGAAGCAACTTAGAACTGAGGAGAAATTTCCTGACAGTTAGAACAATTAATCAGTGGAACAGCTTGCCTCCAGAGGTTGTGAATGCCCCAACACTGGAAGTCTTTAAGAAGATGTTGGATAGCCATTTGTCTGAAACGGTAAAGGTTTCCTGCCTAGGCAGGGGGTTGGACTAGAAGACCTCTATGGTCCCTCCCAACTCTGCTATTGTATTGTATTGTATTATTGCTCTCACTGTTAGGAAATTTCTCCTTAGTACGTTTGCTGCCGTGAGTTATTTATAAAAATAATAATAAAGTTGAGATATAAATAAATAAATAAAGCTTAACTGCTTAATTATATTACAATATAAACACTGCATCAACATTTTACTATGTTTTTACCCTCTACACATTTGGAAAGATAATTGCTTGCTTAAGTCTTTTATTTCTAAGAAATAGAAAAGTTTGAGGAAATTTAAGGAGTGCCACTCTTAAGTATTTATTTATAAAATTCATATCCTGCCCCTCTCACTGTCAAGCAATTTATGAGGTAACTGACAGGAGCATATGTCTTTTGCTGTACAAACACTTCTCATAAATGCTGCAGCTTTTATTGTGTCTCTCCCCCCCCCCCCGGCTGGGCAGCATGGGCTTCCATGAAGAATAAGGAGGTGACACCTGTATAAGCTTCAAAAGCCAACAACTCTGCCCTGAAACAATTTATGAAGTAAAAATAATAACAATGGAAGCCTCTTTTTGCCAGGGAAGAAAATATTTCGTTAAGCAGAGGACAAATTTTGGCCCAGTATTATTTTCCATGCCTCACAAGAATGATCCGGATTATCTTGACAGATTGCTCAACAGAAACCTACTCTA
This sequence comes from Natrix helvetica, assembly GCF_964273705.1. Taxonomy (NCBI): domain Eukaryota; kingdom Metazoa; phylum Chordata; class Lepidosauria; order Squamata; family Natricidae; genus Natrix; species Natrix helvetica. The sequence continues at coordinate 28,722,923 of NC_138552.1, read as the reverse complement.
AACCTACTGGATGATTTCTGAACACACTTGTTCCTTGATAGCTATGGATTGTGCTATTTTGTTAGGCTTTGGCAGCTCATTAGATAAACATAGCATAACTGCCAAGTTTCAATTCAAATTGCAGCTCTCTGTTTAACCAGCAAATAATGTTTAAAAGTAGTTTAAAGACACTGAGAATATGAAAACATTTATGGATATTTTAGTCATATGGAAAAAAAATGCTTTCAGTATTCCCAGCTGTGTTACTTCAGTTTGTGTAAACAGAGTAAATAGGATGCAGCCAATGGATATCAAACCTAATTTATAATTTAAACTTTTAGAGCCATTCACTCATTGATGATTCTAAAAATAATTCAATGGTAAGGTGGATATTTTACCTTGTAGAAGTTTTATGTTCGATGTCTGGAATTCCCAGATATATCTGAGTAAAGATTCTTGCCCCGTGAACTTCCGGTGGCACAGTCAGCGTTGGAGGACGCTCCCTAGGGAACGCCAGCCCTGTGACTGAGTATAAGCTGCTAGAACAGCGTAAATCAGCTGTCTAGTGGCTTGAAAATTCCCCCCTCAGGAAAAGAGGGGGAGGTGAGCTCCCCGGGATTCCTAGGAGCAATTCTTGGGCACGAAGGGTGAGAGCTCCCCAGAAGTCCGACAGAGCTCCTCGTCCGGGATGCTTCTGCTTTCGCAGAAACGAAACATCACGACCACCCCTGCCATTAATGTTTCAATCTACATTTGAATGATATGCAGGCAGAGCAAAACAGGAGTGAATATAACCGCAAGTACAAACCTTAATTCCGATGTAATATACTTCCTTCTGTGAAGATAAAGGGACCTAAAAGGAAGATGGTGCTGAATAACAAAGGGTGTGATGAAAGTGAAACTTAAAAAGGACAGCACTTGTTAAGTGCCTGCTAACGTTGTTAAAAGACTCAAGAGCTTAAGATCAAAGAAAACAGTATTAGTTAACAAATCTGGGGAATAGCTGGACTTTTTGGACTTAATAAACTGGCTGTTGAAAAGTTTGATTGAATATTTGGAAATGGCTTCAAAACAAACAAAACTAAGCGTTTCAAGAGCGCTGGAAGATCCCCAGCCCAGACACAGAAATTACAATCTTTATTACCCCCAGTAGAAAAACAAACTCTGACACTCGAGGCTCTCCAAAATGCATTAAAGGACCAAGCCATTGTTTTGGAAGGAAAAATTTCAAATGCTTTTAAAGACTGATGAAATGTCTGGAATTAAGGATTTAATCCAAACCCATAATCAACAAATTAGAGAGGACATAGTAGATGCATTTAAGGGCTTACTTGTTTATGTAACATCTCTGGATGAGAAGGTGGAAGAAATCAATCAATCTAATATCAAGTTGATGAATAAAGTTGAGGAGGCACAAAATAAAACCAATAAGTCAGAGGCAGAGTTTACAATGCTACAATATAGAACAATGGAATTTGCTCTAAGAATAAGAGGTCTGAAAGAACATAACCAAGAAGATCTGAGAGATATTTTTGCAGAAGCTTTCGCTCAATTAACTGGTGAACCAAAGGTAGAATGTGCCTGGCAGATTGACAAAATTTACCATGTTAATTCATGGATTGCTAGACAGCGACAACTACCAAGAGATATTGCAATTTATTTTGTCACCAGGAAAACTAGGAATGGAATATTGCAAGCAACTTACAAAAATAAGTTACAAGTGGCAGGTCAAGATGTGATGGTATTGAAGGAAATTCCCCCAAAAATGTTGAGATCCAGAAAGGACTACGCATTTCTAGTGGATGAACTTAGAAATTGTCAGATACATTATAGATGGGAGGCCCCAGCCGGACTGGTGGTGAACTACCTAGGACCATGATGGCGAACCTATGGCATGCGTGCCACAAGTGGCACGCGGAGCCATTTGTCAGGGCACGCGAGGCGCTCCCCTGTCAGCTGGCCAGCGCGCATGCACGCGCTGGCCAGCTCAGTTCACCTTTTTAAAAGCTATTTTTCGCCTTCCCCAGGCTCCAGAGGTTTTATAGGAGGCTGGGGAGGGCGAAAAGAGCCTCGCCCACCCCCCCGGAGGCTTCAGAACGCTTAAAACCACCCTCCGAGCAAACCGGAAGTGAGGGTCATTTTAAGCGCTCCGAAGGCATCAGGGAAGCTCGGACGGTCCCTGAAGCCTTCGGAGGGTGGTTTTAAGCGTTCCGAAGGCTTCAGGGACGGTCCCTGAAGCCTCCGGGGGGGGCGGGGGAGGCTCTTTTTGCCCTCCCCAGCCTCCTATAAAGCCTCTGGAGCCTGGGGAGGGCAAAAAAAATGTAAAAATGGGGGAGGTCATGCGTTGTGCGCGCATGCGCACTGGGGAGGTCGCGCGTTGCATTATGGGTGCAGCACACCCGCCCTCGACCCCCCTGCGCTCCCCCTATTTGTGGCACGCGAGCCAAAAAAGGTTTGCCATCACTGACCTAGGAGAAAGATATCGTCTTAATTCATTTTGGAAGGCAAGAGATTTTTATAGCAATGAATTAAAGGCTAGATACCCTCCATCTCCAGGATCTAGAGGAAGAAAAGAAGCAGGGGAGACCAAACAGCAAGATATTCAGGCACAAGTGGGAGCTGCTCAACTCTGGACTTACCTGAAGAGACAGAAGAAATTATGGAACAAAGACAAACTCGAGCGGCCACTAAACGCAAAGAACAAGAATTAAAGATGCAGCAAGCCCAGACAATAATCCAAGAATTACAAATATGAACACAGAAGCTGTGGGGCGGGGGGGAGCAAGACCGAAGGTGAAATCCCAGCAAGATTTCCAGGTAGCTCTTAGAAAGCTTCAGGGAGCTGAAGATGACAATTAAATTTCTAACCTGGAACATTAATGGTTTAAATTCACCACAAAAAAGGAAAAAAATATTTCACTATCTGAAACAATTTAAAAATGATGTAATTTGTCTGCAAGAAACACATTAGAACACAGGATCAGAAATATTTGATGAACACAAGATTGGGATCACATTTTGTGTCATCTGCTCCAGAGAAGAAAAATGGTATAGTTATATACTTAAGAAAAGACTTAAAGGCTGAATTAATTGAAGCAGATCCTCAAGGAAGATATATTGCAATTGAACTACTAATAGAAGGAAAGTTAAAACACTTTTAACAGGAGAATATGCTCCCAATCAACAAGAAAATTTAAAATTAACACAATGGGATTATAGATCGTGTATACTATTGGGTGACTGGAACGGAGTACTGGACACCATCAAAGACAAACAGAGACTTCTGCAAAATACTCAAACACGAACGAGATTGCCTAAATCCTTTTTTGATCTGATGGGTGATATGGAACTGAGAGATACCTGGAGAGAACGGAATGTTAAAGAATGAGACTTTACATTTTTTTCCGATAGGCATCAATCCTTTTTCAGAATTGACTTCATACTAATTACAAATGATTTCCTTTCTAGCGTGAAGAAGACAAAGATATGCCCGAGAACTCTAACAGATCATAAAACGGTTTGGATGGAATTGGAATATAGAGAGGGATCTAGGAGGTCTTGGAGGTTAAATTAAAATCTATTTAGATATGAGAGAAATGTTATAGAATGTAAAAAACTATTGAAAGAATATTTTGCTTTTAACATACATACGGGGACATCGATGAAAATGATTTGGGATGCAAGCAAAGCATACATGAGAGGTGTCTTAATAAATTTGAACAATCTATGTAGGCATAGACAGGGGGGAAAACGAAGGGAATTAGAAGAAGAGATAAAAAAGAAAGAGCAGGCGTTAATATCTAACCCAGGTGATAAGAAGACAAAAGAAGTAATTACTTTACTGCGAGGGCAGTTTAATATGTTGATGTCAGATCAAGTAGCCACTAATCTGTTATATGCTGAACATAATAGTTTTTGTAATGCAAATAAACCAGGTAGATGGTTAGCATACATGTTAAGGAAAAAACAAACGTCTCGTACTATAGAGAAAGTAGAATACAAAGGTAAAGAAGTCTATTAACAGGACATGATTAAAAAGTCTTTCTCAGAGTTTTATACTAGACTGTACGCTGGTGATAAAATACAAGGTTTAGATATAGATAGATATTTGGAGAAAGAGAAAACCCCTATAGTTACAGATGAACAAAGGGAAAGACTGAATCAACCTGTAACCACGGAGGAAATTCTCCTGGCAATTAAGCAGTCAAAAATTGGGAAGGCCCCAGGTACAGATAGATTGACAGCGGTTTATTATAAAAAGTTACAATTAGAAATGGTAGAACCTCTTAAGGAATTATTTAATAAAATTCAAATGGAAGGAAGGGTACCGCCATCTTGGAGAACAGCCTTTATTTCCCTGATTCCAAAAGAAGATCAGGATCACACTCAGCCAAAAAACTATAGGCCTATTTCATTACTTAATACAGATTATAAATTTTTTGATAAAATATTAGCAAATAGGTTGATGTCAATTATACAACAAATGATTCATAATGATCAATCTGGTTTTATACAGGGGAGACAAATGAAAAGTAATATAAGACAAATTGTTAAATATATTGGAATACTTGGGGAAGAACAACCAAGTCCCCGCAGCGCTTTTATTCTTAGACATGGAGAAAGCATTTGATTGAGTGAATTGGCAATTTCTAATAAAAATAATACAAAAGATGCAGTTTGGAGAGTATTTCACACAATCTATCAAGGCAATATACCAGAAACAGACAGCACAAAGTATAGTTAATGGTAGTTTAACAGAATCCTTTAAAATTGAAAAAGGAACAAGACAGGGGTGTCCCCTGTCTCCATTATTGTTTATCTTAACCTTGGAGTTATTGTTGAATAGAATACATGGGTCAGATGACCTACAGGGAATTAAGATTAGGCATTATGAATATAGAATACGAGCATTTGCAGATGACTTGGTTGTAACTTTAACCCAACCGGGGAAATCAGTTATAGGTTTAATGAACATAATTAATCAATATGGTCAAGTATACGGGTTCAAAATAAATCTAGGGAAAACAAAGATGATAGTTTAAAATATGACTACAAATCAAAAAGAAGAATTAGAAAGAGTAACAGGATGCAAGATAGTAGAAAAGGTTAAATATTTAGGAGTTTACATTACAACCTCAAATGGGAAATTATATAAGTATAATTATGAACCATTATGGCATAAAATACAGTTAGAGATGAATAAATGGGAAAAAAACTACAATTGTCCTTGTTGAGAAGGATAGCAGCAGTAAAAATGAATGTTTTGCCTAAGTTTCTATTTCTCTTTCAAATGATACCAATACTTAAAAAAGATGCAAATTTGGAAGAATGGCAGAAAGGTATTAATAACTTTGTCTGGGCGGGGAAGAAACCAAGAATAAAACTTAAAATAATGCAAGACATACGGGAAAGAGGAGGTTTGAAAATGCCCAATTTAAAATTATACTATGAAGCAGTAGTTTTATCAACAATTAGTGATTGGATTAATCTAACAGAGGATAGAATACTGAATATTGAGGGATATGATTTGGTATATGGTTGGCACACTTATTTAATATATGATAAGAAGGTGGATAAGATTTTTAAAAGCCATATATTAAGGAATGCCTTATTGCGTGTCTGGAAAAAATACCAATATAGGCTAAATGATAAGATACCTATGTGGGTAGTACCCAGACACGCGATAGAGAATATAAGTATAGAACAAAAACAGGATGTAATTACATATAGAGAACTTCTTAATATAGAAAGAGGTGTACTACAGTTAAAGCCTTTGAATGTATTAAGAGAGGAAAAGGTAATTCAAACCTGGTTCCAGTATGGACAGTTACAAGCTAGATGGAAAAAAGACCAGACAATTGGTATCATGCAAAATGAGGATAGTTTGGTAAAACAAATTAGGGACCAGAGTCAAAAGCATATAAAAAGATTGTATAATATACTGATAGAAACAGATTCTGAAACAAAGTTAGTTAAAGATTGTATGATAAAATGGGCACAAATTTTTGAAGAACCAATAATGATGGAAACATGGGAAAAGATTTGGGTAAGAAATGTAAAATTTATGCAAGCTCAGAATTTGAGAGAGAATTTTTATAAGATGTTTTATAGATGGCATTTAGATCCTAAAAAGCTAGCTTGTATGTATCCGAATTTACAACCTAAATGTTGGAGATGTGATTGTGCTGACTCTACGTATTACCATATATGGTGGACTTGCAAAAAAGTCAAAGCATTTTGGATAAAAATATGGTGGATTATTCAAAATAAAAAGAGGATAAAGTTCACTCCCCAGTTGTTTTTGTTAGGTATAACTACAGATTGTACAGTTATAGAGACTAATTTGATTTTGAACTTAACGATGGCAGCAAGATTGTTGGTGGTGCAGTACTGGAAGAGGGAAGAATTGCCTACTATTCAAGAATGGACACTAAAAGTAAATCTAGCAGAGATGGCCAAAATCACAGCATATTTGAAGGACCATTCAGATCAGAAATATAAGTTGGGATGGAGAAGATGGATTGACTATATTCAAAATAAATATCGGACTAAAAAATTTCAATTAGCTTATGAGTGAAGGCACAAGGAATGTTACAATTTATCTAAAGTTAGTTTAACAAAAGGGGAATTAAAACACAAGAGGAGGTAGGATGTTAAAGTCAGTTAGCTTATGTTAGGGTATGATTGTTAAATGTTTATATCCTGTATTTTGCTCCGGGAGGTTTGGGGGAGGGAGGGTTGGAGGGGGGGTAGGGTTGGGGGTGGAGGGAGGGAAGGGGAAGGGGAAACATTTGTAAAATTTATTAAAACTTTTAATAAAAAAAAGATTCTTGCCTCAAACATTGTTAATTGCAGCCAGTCGAGGATATTCTATGAAATGAATAAATGCCCTGACTCAATATAAGGTAGTACCTTCCTATGATTCCTAAGTCACCCAACCAGTCCACTTCCTGTAGTGACAAGTGTTGTCTTCTCCTAAAGTTGAACCCCTCTAACTACTTCTTATGGCATACAAATGGCATTGACGAAGATTCATATCTTTAACATGACCAGAATGTATGTGGTTGGTAAGGTACACTGACTGTTCATCATCCCTGAAATTATTTGCAGCATCAATTTAAAAATAAAATAGACCCTGTGGTATTGGTATGTCACTGAAGATGTATAGTTATCTATTGGGAGTTTCATACTTATACCACCAGCTTGATTGAAACTCTGTATTGTTGTTGTTAGTTGCAAAGTCATGTCCAACCCATCGTGACCCCATGGATAACATTCAATTCAATTCCTCCAGGCCTGCCTGTCCTCTACCATCCTCTGAAGTCCATTTAAGATCACGCTTATTGCTTCGGTGACTCCATCCATCCAGCTCATTCTCTGTCATCCCTTTCTTCTTTTTCCTTCAATCTTTCCCAGCCTTAGGCTCTTCTCCAGTGAGTCCTTCCTTCTCATTAGGTGGCCAAAGTATTTGAGTTTCATGTTCAGGATCTGGCCTTCTAAAGAGGAGACAGGGTTGATTTCCTCTAGGACTGACTGGTTTGATCACCTTGTAATCCAAGGGACTCACAGGAGTCTTCTCCAGCACCATAGTTCAAAGGCTTTCCATTCTTCGGTGCTCAGCCTTTCTTATGGTCCAACTTTCACAGCCATACATTGCAACTGGGGAAACCATAGCAGTGACTATATACACTTTTGTTGGTGTATTTCTGTATTACTGAATCTCAATTGGAATGATTAAAAGAAGTGCTCAGCTGCTCACAATCCTACAGGAATGTTTTTGCAATGTTAAGAACATAAAACCTATGTCAACAAGACATATATATGTGTGTGTGTGTGTGTGTGTGTTGTATTTGTGCTGATAAATAAATACCAGGGGTTGTAACACAAATACATATATATTGGGCATACCAGGGGTTGTAACACATACATACATACATACATACATACATACATACATACATACATACATATATTGAATAAAGACAAACAAAATCATCTTCCATTACAAATTGTAGAAAGTGTGTCAATTGGTTACAAAGAACTTTCGCACATCCCTTCCACAGTCATCACCTCTGATTCATATCAAATTATATATTTTACATCACATATATTTATATATATTGCTATCATCATACCTCATCCTTCATATGACTATAGTTGTTTTAACTTCCCTTTATAACAAACATTCCAAAATTTAAAACAAAACCCCATAGTGGCATTCCCTTATCTATTTTCAATATCATCCAACCACATTATACCTTTATAACACATTCAAAATAAAAATTAATTATGTTTAATAACAATATTTTAGACCTCTTTTCTTAATCATTGTTTACAATTTATATCCAATTTCCCTTTTATCCTGTCAATACAAATTATTACATTATTATCATTATCAGTCATTTATTTAATGATAGTTTGACTAAGTTTAACTTTTTCCCCTTTTTTCCCCATTTAAATTTTTTACCAAATTTCCTCTTATCAAACCAATACATATGTATACCTTGTTATAATTATCAATTATTTACCTAACTTTACCATTATCACTACATTTTTAACATAATGCTCTAATTTTAACTAAATTTAACTAGTGTTTTATTATTAATTTTCATATCTCAACTTGTGTCTTTCCAGTAATAGTGTAGTCCTATTTCTTTTGCCATTTATGGAATTAGTCTTCTGGTTATTTCCTTAATACAATACAATACAATACAATACAATACAATACAATACAATACAATACAGTACAGTACAGTACAGTACAGTACAATACAATACAATACAATACAATAGCAGAGTTGGAAGGGACATTGGAGGTCTTCTAGTCCAACCCCCTGCCTAGGCAGGAAACCCTATACCGTTTCAGACAAATGGCTATACAACATCTTCTTAAAGACTTCCAGTGTTGGGGCTTTCACAACTTCTGGAGGCAACTTCTTCTACTGATTAATTGTTCTAACTGTCAGGAAGTTTCTCCTCAGTTCTAGGTTGCTTCTCTCCTTGATTAGTTTCCACCCAATGTTTCTTGTTCTACCCTCAGGTGCCTTGGAAAATAGTTTGACTCCCTCTTCTTTGTGGCAACCCCTGAGATATTGCAACAATGCTATCATGTCTCCCCTAGTTCTTCTTTCTATTAAACTAGACATACCCAGTTCCTGCAACCGTTCTTCATATGTTTTAGTCTCCAGTCCCCTAATCATCTTTGTTCCTTTTCTCTGCACTCTTTCTAGAGTCTCCACATCTTTTCTACATCGTGGCGACCAAAACTGAATGCAGTATTCCAAGTGTGGCCTTACCAAGGCATTATAAAGTGGTATTAACACTTCACGTGATCTTGATTCTGTTCCTCAGTTGATACAGCCTAGAACTGTATTGGCTTTTTTGCCAGCTACTGCACACTGCTGGCTCATATTTAAATGGTTGTCCACTAGGACTCCAAGATCCCTTTCACAGTTACTACTGTTGAGCAAGGTACCACCTATTCTGTACCTGTGCATTTCGTTTTTGTTGCCTAAAACGAAGAACCTTACTCTTTTCACCATTGAATTTCATTTTATTAGATAGTGCCCAATGTTCAAGTTTGTCAAGATCCTTCTGTATCTTTAGCCTATCTTCTGGAGTGTTGGCTATTCGTGCCAGCTTGGTGTCATCTGCAAATTTGATGAGTTCCCCATTTATTCCCTCATCCAAATCATTGATGAAGATGTTGAAGAGTACTGGGCCTACTAGTACTCTACTACTATCGACAGCATTCCTCTGGTCCACTAATTTTGTCACTTTGTCAAAGAATGCAATAAGATTAGTCTGGCATGATCTGTTTTTGACAAAAATTTGTTTAGATTTCTCTTCGCAACTTGTTGCTTATTACATATCTTGTAAAATCTCGAAACTCTCCGTCAGCTTCCTTGATCAGTTTATCTTTGGTTATCAGTAGTGTTTTTATCAAAATTTCTCTCCTTAAGTCCATCCATTCTTATTTTTTCTTCTTCTTCTATACCTTGAAATCTGTAGTAAAACACCTTTCCATCTATCTTCCCTTTGCTTGTTTCACTCTTTCCATCTCCACATTCAGTTCACTGTCAATATCCACAGTTATCTTGCCTCTTTGTTCATTTCCCCCCTGGGTTTTTAGGACTCCAGGCTCCAGTTTTTCCATTTGCTGAATATCTTCTATTTGCTGAGTATCTTCCATTTTTCCATCAGGTTTTACCACATTAAAGTTTATATTTTCAATATTTTCCAATCTTTTCTCAATTCTCTCTGTTGTTTCTAATAATTTTTGAATTCCAGACATCATCTGTTGTAATGTTATGGTTCCTTTTTGAAGTCGTGTCATCCTTCCAATTAATAAACACTGCCACTCTAGTTTTAAAACAAATCTTTGTTTTCACTTCTTTCCAGCTAGCAACAAGCATCCAGAGAGCACCTGCATAAGCAACCCATGCTCTTCTCTATAAACAAGCTGAAGCCTTTGAAGTGCAAGGTCAAAATGATCAAAGAGAAAAAGAAAAAACAATGTTTCCAGGTCTCAACCTCCAACCTCCAAGTTGCAATGTAACTTCTTTTTCCTCTAAGATTACTACCCTCTTTATATACCTTTTAAATCTTCTTTATATTTCAGGCTTAGAAGAAACAAAGTTCTTAAATGAAACCAAATAAAAAGAAAAAATCCATCTCAGCCAGTATTGTAGAAGTGAAGGAAAAGATTTAATCCATAGATAAAAAAGAAATAGAAGAAGAAAATCTGAAACTTTCACTTTAAAAAGTAAAAAATGTTCACAAAACTTCCATCGATAGAAAAAAATAAAATAAAATAAGATAACACACTGTCCAATAATGCTTAGTTTCGCCGCTTATTTCCTTTTCTTTACCAGTTTAATTTAACTTCAATCTTTTTTGGGCAGTCTTTTGTAGAAATAAGATTTTCTCACCAGATGGACACACTTTCTCTTTCTGCTTTTCCTCCCATTGTGGAGCTGTCCCGACTTCAGCAGCTTGAGGCTGTGCTTTTTGTCGCCGGCTAGAAGAGATTCTCTTGGATCAATCTGGGACTTTGCGATGTCCGGGATCAGCAAGACATACTCTTCCCTGTCACCGTCTCTTCGGGACAGTTTAGGTTCAGATGGACTGTCCAGTGGCAAAAGTGTCGACTGCAATCTCGGAGCTCCGAGATCGTACATCGTGTCATCGCAACGTCAGTTCCTTTCTCCAACAAGATATCAATTTTAAGCAGACAAAACATTACCTTCAGACATTATAGAAAGGGTCCATAATATTAGCCTACATGGAGGATATCTATTGCCCTTTGTGTTTAAAGCTGATTAAGTGCTATACACAAGGAAGAGGACTAGGGATGTGTATGGAAGAGCCATTCCATCTGTTTTGCCTTCTGTGTGCATAGTTTCTGAATGAATTTTAAATCATGTTAAGCCAAATTAACGTTCCATGATAGAGGAATCTCTTTATTATAGACTATCACCCTTTACATGTAGAGGGCAAAAGGACAGAGATACTGGGATCATTACAATCTGAAGAACAATTTATACTATTATCTGATGTAAAGATCAGATAGTTATGGATCTATTTTAAGATGTCCTGATTTCCTAGGATCCTAATGTCAGTCACATAAGAGATGGCTTTTTCCTATGCTGTTTACAAACAATGGAAGGCACTAGATTTGTCCCATTTTTCTACTTTGAAGAAAATAGTAAAAAAAAAATTCATATTTAGCAAGATCATTTCAAGAGGACAACTACGGAATAGCCTCCTGAATTACATTTCACTGCTCCAGGCATGTATTTTATACATATATACAACAGTAGTGGGATTCAATTTTTTTTATTACTGATTCTGTGGGCGTGGCTTGGTGGGCGTGGCTTGGTGGGCATGGCAGGGGAAGGATGGTGTAAAATTTCCATTCCCACCCCAATCCAGGGGAAAGTTACTGCCCATTCCCTCCCGATCAGCTGGGACTCGGAAGGGAGATAATAGATGTGGGTGGGGCCAGTCAGAGGTGGTATTTACTGGTTCTCTGAACTACTCAAAATTTCTGCTGTCGGTTCTCCAGAACTGGTCAGAACCTGCTGAATACCTCCTCTGATACACAGATATATGTACAGAGCATTCTGGATGATCTTGCTCATTTAATGAACATAATGAGAGGAAACCTATGCTAGATGAAATCAAAGCCTACAAAAGTAGTTAACTGGGCAAGGAACTCTCATTGTCTTCTCTCAGTGTACAGGCTTGCTTTAATAGACACTCTGACAACATTCATTGACATCTCCAAAATAAGATATAGATAGGCACAAATGGGAACTCTAGTTATCTAATTGTTAATCTTATTATTGTTGTTTGTCGCACACTCAGTCACATGTTCAGACTTTGGATTTGGCATTTTTATTGGTCTATTGAGTCCTTCCCAAAGATCTGGGATAGGCAGATATGGATGTTTGATAGTGTTACAGATATTGTTGCAGTATGTAAGCTGTTCTGAGTAAAGTTGCCTTTTGCAATTGACCGATAGTGAATTTTTCAATGCCAATGATGTTCAAGTAGTGCTCAGGTTGTTTTGGGATTGCATTCAAGGCATTTATGACTATTGGTACTACATTTGCTTGCTTTTGACATAATTGTTCTTTTTTTTTTTTACTAGAACTGTATTCTATTATTGTTAGGTGTCATAATCAAATCTTTTTTCCCCAAGTTTTTTTTTATTTTTTTACAAATATATCAAATCAATGCGTGAACAGTGTGTTACCTGGGTGTCATACATTCTAATACAAGTAAAACTGATAAAGTTAATCATAATTATTACATTCAATCAACATGTTTATTTAATAATAATACACCTTTATATTAGATTGCAATCTATCATTATTCAATTATTCCATATTTTCTCCTGTTGTTACTTTTATTTTATTATATAAAAATGAATTGTTCCATTTCTATTTGCAGGTCTTCATACAGTATTTTATTATCCAATTCCTTCTCTTCTCTTCTTTTTTGTCTTTCTTATTGACAATTGTTAAGTCTGGGGTGTTATGTGGCAGGTGCATGTCTGTTTGAAACCTAAGTCCCAGAGCACCTTAGCCTAGGGAGATTCTGTGATCCAGGTTGCCCCAAGCAAAATGTCTTCAAAGAAAAAAACAGGAAAGTCCAGTTACCTCCTGAAAAAGCACCTTTGAGACAGAGCACCTTAACATCATCATTTTCTGTTACTTTAGTTTATGGCTCCACCATTTCTTGCTTGGAGGCAAATGGTATTTCTTGAACATCTTCCAATGCACCATAGGTACTGCCACATCGACCATACATAATGTTTTGTCTTTATTATTGACAATTGTCAAGTCTTAGGTGTTATGTGGCTTGTGCCTGTTGTGTTATTATTTACTTTATTGTTTAACATTTTAATATTTTTATAGGCTTTTAATAATTGTAAGCTACCTAGAATTGAAGATTGGTTATTCTGGGCTGAGAAGACATCTGGTGTTACCATGTGTGATTTCTCCAAGAGAGGATTCTGCAAACCAGAGGCTGAGGAGTTCTGGAAGTTGAAGTCCACACATTTCAAAGATTCCAGGATTGAAAACCACTGCCGTTATCAAAACATCATAATTAAAAAGGCCTCTCTTTTATAATGAGCTGCTTCCCTTCACCAATGGGGTCATCCTAGGGAGTAGTACTGAAGATGACCCAAAAGATTCTGTAATGGTACGTAGAAATGACTGGAGGATAAGGGGAAGAGATAATGACTGTTTAATGTCTGGTTTACTGGACTGACTGATTCCTAAAGGAGGGCACCTGTATCTTCTATCAGAAAGGACAATTCCTATTTTTTTTAAAGAAAGCAGTCTGCTATCAAAATTTCAGAAGCACAGACTCTCTTTTAAATCTCACTTAAAATGGGGAAGCCAGCTTAGACCAAATCTCTTAAGAATAAGAGCAATTCCACAGTGGAAACAGTTCCCTGGCAGGGATGGACTCCCCTTCGCTATACAGCCATCTGTTTGGCATGCTATAAACTGTATTTTGGCACAGAATGGGGCTTTGAACTTGTGGCCTAAGCGGCTTCTTACAACTCTGTGATTTTTAGTGAAGAATTCCAGGTGTTCAACAGCTGTGGGAATGCCATTTTTAATAAAAAAAATCTTTCATTTCTTGCCTATCATGACCCCAAAGCAAAAAAAAAAAAGAGGTCTTTTGGCACTGTCCAAGATTAAAACATTTGTTATTGCATACATTTTCGTGACCCTGAATTTATTTCATCAGATGCATGAAATGTTGTCCCAAGTTGGCAAGTATGTGTACAAAGGCGGAGAGAAAGAGACATAAGCAGTCGGATCAAAGGAAAATGTAATGTAATAAATACAGATTGTGACGATTATCTTAAAGCTTAAATATTGATATTAACCAAAGCAGAAAAGATGGAAATGAAAACAGCTACTAATGTTTCAAGGACTTAGCTCACCCTTACAGTCATCAGGATTCATGTTGTGGTTGTAATATTTCTAACATAAAGGTAAAGGTTCCCCTCTCACATATGTGCTAATCATTCCCAACTCTAGGGGGCGGTGCCAGGTGTGGGTTCCTGAACCGGTTAGTACCAGTTCACTGTACATGCACATTTGACTAAGAATTGCTCTGTGCATGCGCAGAACCATGCCAGCAATGACAGAAGACACCAGAGAACTGGTTCAGGGACATGTCAGGTCTGGGTCGCTCCCAGTTCTCCAACCCAGGCCTGAATTCCACATCAACCCACCTCTGGGCGGTGCTTATCTCTGTTTCAAAGCCGAAGAGCCAGTGCTGACCAAAGACGTCTCCGTGGTCATGTGGTTAGCATCAGTGGTGGGTTCCTGCCGGATCGCACCGGATCGCGCGCTCCCTTTCGGCGCTGAACCCGGAAGTACGTTCTTGCCCCGCCCCTGGCGATGGGACGATGCTTGCCTGCTCTCCACCAGCTCGGCTGGGACCGGAGACGTTTCCTCAGCAGAGCGGAGCGCCTGAAAGGGACGCAGGCTCAGCCTGCCAGGCTGCCACCGCTCCACTGAAGACATTGCTGAGCAGAGAAACGTCTGCGGTCCCAGCCGAGCTGGTGGAGCGCAGGCAAGCGTCGTCCCGTCGCCAGGGGCGGGGCAAGAACGTACTTCTGGGTTCAGCGCTGAAAGGGAGCGCGCGATCCGGTGCGATCCGGCAGGATCCCACCACTGGTTAGCATGATTAAATGCTGAAGATGCATGGAATGCTGTTACCTTCCCACCAAAAGTGGTTCCTATTTTCCTTGCATTTTTAAAAAAAATTATTTTTAAACATAAAAGTCAGCATAAAAAATTCTCATTCATGACATATAGCATGTCATTTGGTTACAAGGGTTTGCGCGTCCATATTTTCAATTACGCATACAATCACAACTTTTCTGTCTAATATAACTAGATACCTCACTTTCATTGTACATCATATATTCAATTATGGTTAATATTTCTTTCTTTTCAGCGAACCTAATTCCCTTGCATTCTTGATTGTCTATTTAATAACAATATACCTTTATATAATCGCTTATCTCATTCTGAATATTTTTACAGTGTAAAAGATTTTACCAACTGTTTATGTTTATACATCACTACTTTCAATTATGCATAATCCCGCCAATCATCCATCTAGTATGCTTATGTTCATTATTGTCCTTGTACATCATACATTCAAGCAAAAATGTTATTCCTTCATTTTTAAGCAAAGTATTCTAAATACTCACTTCATATATATACCAATCTTTCATTACTTCCTTATTGAACTATTTATCAACAACAAGATATCTTTATAATATACATCACTACTTAGAGTTATGCATAATATCACCAATTACCTATCAAATGTACATAGATTCATTATTATCTTTATCCTTTATTTTAAAATAAAATATTCTAAATTATTCAATTCATATATATGTCAGTCTTTCATTGTATTAATCTATTTAACAACATAATTGTATTATCACTTATCTCCTTCAATTAAAACATAAATAAAACATTTTTCATTTCCAGGTTTTTTTGTCCAGCCAATGATAAAACAAATCCCATATCTTATAAAATTGCTGATCTCTTGTTCTCTAATTTCAAATGTCAATTTACTCATTTCAGCACACTCCATTATCTTTCGAATAACTTCCTCCTGTCTTAGTATTGTTTCATTTTTCCAATTTTTTGCAAATACGATTCTAGCTGCTGTTAAAAGGTTTACAATCAAATATTTCAAATATTTATTGTAAATTTCTGGTATGATTCCCAATAATAAAATCTCTGGTTTAAGGTCTATGTCAGTCGCTGCCCTGTCAGCTGGCTAGCATGCATGCGCGCGCTGGCCAGCTGAGTTCACCATTTTTAAAAGCCATTTTTCGCCCTTCCCAGGCTCCAGAGGCTTTATAGGAGCCTGGGGAGGGTGAAAAAAGCATATAAAAATAGGGGGAAAGCGCCTTTTGTGCGCGCATGCACACTGGGGGTCACGCATTGCATTATGGGTACGGCACGCATGCACACTCCCCCCCTGCACTCCCCCCACTTGTGGCACGCGAGCCAAAAAAGGTTCGCCATCGCTGGTCTATGTGTTTGTGTATCATTTTCTCCAACCACATGTGAATTTTAGTCCAGTATCTTTTAGCTTCAATGCAAGTCCACCAGATGTGGTAGTAAGAACCCGGTATCTGATGACATTTCCAACACTTTTCGGAATGATCCTTAAACATTCTTGAAATTCTTGTTGGGGATATATGCCACCTGTAAAACATCTTATACAAATTTTCTCTATATGCAGTTGACATTGTCATTTTATAATTTTGAGACCACAATTTCTGCCATTTCTCTAAAACAATCCCATGTCCAAAATTTTCCCCCCAAACTATCATAGTTTCTTTCTATTTTCCTTGCATTTTTACATGCTTTCAAACTGCTAAATTGGCAGAAGCTGGGACAAGTAACGGGAGCTCACTCCGTTACGTTGCGCTAGGGATTCGAACTGCTGAACTGCTGACCTTTCTGATCAACAAGTTCAGTGTCTAAGACACAGAGCCACTGCGTTCCTCATATTTCTAACATAGAAGAGATATTTACAAGTCCATTTTCAGTGGATTATTTTACAGTTTTTAAAAGTCTCTGTCTCTCCCCACGCAATGATCAAAGTGTGATGAGATAAAATATTTTTTGCAACCACAATTGTTTGCAGAATTTTAGCTCTGTTAAACTTGCTCTAAAAATGTTTAAAACTTTTCAAAAGGATTGTTGAAAGGTGGAATCCTGGTCGAACAAAGTAATATATCGTATAATCCAAGAAAGCATTTAAAATAATGGCAAATATTGTATTATGTTTTTTTTATGGAAGGAATACAACATGGGAGATTCAGATTCAAGCCTACTCTCAGCCATGAGGCTCACTCAAGTACTTCGGACCTTGATAAGTCAAGCCTACCTCAAAGGGTTGCTGTTGTAGAAAAAATGGGAAGGGATCAGGGTGAAATGCTACTGGTTGGACCAGTTTGCCCGAACCAGTAGCAAAAAATGCTACTGGTTAGGGCGAACCAGTATTTCCAACGATCAACTGTGAGGTGCAATTTATATTAGCTAGAATTGTCGGATTTCCTGCTGTCTAGCTAATCTAAATCGAGTGACACAGCAGATTAACCCCCCTCCCTCGCTGTTCTACTTACCTTTGCAGGCACGCTCAGTAGCAAGCTCTGCCCACCTGCCTGGACATCATCACATCCCATTTTTGACGCTCTGCGCATGCGAAGGTAAATTGATTTCACCCTTGGAGGGGGTACTATATGTATTGCTTGAGATCATTTTTCCAAATGCAAAAGTTCAAAAAAGGATTTTAGGGGATTTGTATGTAATTTTCTTCCTCTAGGCTTTCAATCCCCAGCAAGGAGAGCAACTTGTAACAAACAGTGCAGAAATACCTTTGAAATGCCATTTGCCTGTAATAAGGAAGTGAGAGCGGGCCAGGAGAGAAAGTTGGCACATTCTTTTGGTGCTCAACTGCCACATAATTTATCTGTTGACTTTGCCTTATGCAATATCCTTGCAATGGTGTCAAATGGACCACCTATCATGTGAGCACATGGCAAGGCAGCAAGTTAAAGTTATGTCCTATCCATGTTTTCATTTTATTCACTCCTTCAAGTTCACTCTCTTGTCATTTATGAAACTCTGAACAGTGTGTTTTCTTACTGATCTCACTCAGAGGTCAAGGGAGGATAGCTGTGTATGAAAGCAACCTTGTTCACAATACTTTATCCCCATAAAAGAAAGAAATGGCTGCACGTCAATAGAGTGGGCTTGTTCACACAAGAGATCTTAGCTGTCACTCAGGGACCTCAGCTGTAATGTAAAGACAGGATGGAGCCTTTAATCATACAATCATGCCTGCCAGCTTGATTTTTTTGGGACATTTGTTAGGATGCCTCAAAGGTCAACTCTGAAGGGTAAGGATTTGATGTATCAGAAAATGACAAGGGATTTTTTCTTATTTAAAAAAGCCAAATGAGCATAAGACTAAAAAAAATCAGAATAATATGTGGAACAATCGTATTTCCTTTTCCTTCTTGCTCTCTGTAGAGGAATGTTAAGAGTGAGAGTGGAAACTTTACTCTTCACCATCACTCATCACTGGCTATGTCATGTCTTCATGAAGTTAAATTAAATAAAAGGCAGGAGGATAATGCTTTCTACTTCTATGGAAACAGGGGGAAGGGGGAAAAATGATGCTAATTCTAGCCCAATCCCCTTCAAGCAGGAGAACCCTCCCACAGCTGAGCATTCCTTCTCCTCCTTTTCTACCACACAGAGACAGTAAAGGACCTGTTGAAAATGGTTAAGAAGGGACCCTGAAAAAACTTTACCTTGCCCAAGGTACGTTATTCTTAGCTATATTCTGTACTGCAATTATATCGGCTGTTTGAAAAACTATGCATGACTTCCTGACAGCGAAAACAATTATGGTAATCTGTAGACTGGCTTGCCTTCAGAATTTATGGATGGTCCATCACTAGAGGTTTTTAAGAAGAGATTCGACAACCGTTTGACTGGGAAGGCATAGGGTGTCATCTTGGGCATAGGATTGAACAAGACCTCCATGGTGCCTTCCAACTTTGTTATTCCGTATTTGGCAGGCCCATCTTTTATATAGATAGTCCTCAATTTAGGACTGGTTGCTTATGACTTGATTCTGAAGTTCCAACAGCTGTTCCACCATAGTCATTTTGTTTGCTCAGCAACTGCCCCATATCAATGGCCATTTGCAGCATCTTGCAGTTATGTGATCATAATCATGATATTTTTGCCAAAACATTATTTCTGGTTTTGGGCAAAGAATGGTTTCACTTAATAACTGCAGTGTTTGCTTAATGACTACAGAATTGCTTGATGACTGCAGCAAAAAAAATGGCCATTAAATCGGATCGCTCATGTGGGTGATCTGCTTTACAACCATCACAACCTATGACTATAATGAGCAAACTGCATTAGAGTTGCAAAACGAGGACTACCTGGAACCAAATACATGCCCTCCCCTACCTTCATGCTCCTTTGCAATCATATTTGGGAAATATTCTGGGAAGTTCATGAGGGGTCTGGTGGCCTAGTCATGAAGACACTTACCTCCCACTCAGGAAGTTGAGAATTCAATCCTGTGTAGTGGCAGACGTTCCTTTTCTAGGGCACAAACAAAAAATAACCTCTGCAAACTCCACGAGGTGTCAGGAAGGACATCTGGCCAGTAAATGCTCAGGTCCATCCAGTCCCTATTCCAAATTAACAGATTATAGGGCTGTAAAAAGGGAGATATTCGGTGAAAGCTCATATCTGACATTTATCCAGCCTTTGCCTAGATTGAACAGAGGTTAAAATATAATATAAGCGGGGGTGGGCTGCTGTGGGTTCGCAGGGGTTCGGGAGAACCTCTAGCTAAGATTCTGTGCAGTTCGGAGGCTTGGGGAGGGCAAAAAACAGGCCTACCGGAAGTTTGGGAAGGCCTCCAGACAGTCTCTGGAGCCTGCAAAGGACAATTTTGCCCTCCCAGAGGCTTGAGGAAGGTACCCAGGGAGGGCGAAAACGAACCTCCCCACTGTGGTGCAGAGGGCCGACTAGGCCATGCCCACCATGGCCACGCCCACCCAGCAACTGGGCAGAGAACCCCTTGTCACTGCGTTTATTTGGTTTGCCAGCTGTGCCCACATTCTGAGTTATACGGTAGAATGAACTGTTTCTTATCTAAGCTTTACTGCGCATGTCACACATTCCATACCTTCATTTTACTTTTTTTCTTTTGTCCGTCTGCCAAGGCAGACAGGAAATCTGCCAAAATGTAGTCTTTAACTTAGTAAGTTTGTATTTTTACTTTCTTTACAATAAAATGTTTTTCTTAGAATATACCTTGGGTTTACTTTGCTTATTTAGAAGTATGCTTCAAGGAGAAGCCACGATTTCATACCTCGTTAATTACAGGGCTGGAATTCACACCCTGACACCCCTTGCTAAATTTTTTGAAGCCCACCCATGAATATAAAGAATATAAGGAAATATTTTGATAACATGCAGCATTTGGTTTTGTTCTATCCTCGACCTACGACCAGTCTGCCCTGCCCTACAGCTAGCAACAGCCAAGTCGCGCCTTATTGGCTAAGACGCGGCTTGGCTGAGTGCGGGCTGTTCAGGCTGTTTCCATTGGCTGCCCTGCTTGACAGCTCCGTATAAATAGCTGTCAAGCAGGGAAGGTGCTGAACTTCGCCTATTGCTTGTTGTTAGCTTCTGTTTAAATAAACGCTGTTAAAGTTCCCTCAGAGTGAGTCCTGCCTCATCCTTCAACTACTTTACAGGTTTCCTTTCCCCTCACTCGCCTCTGCACCCTTCCCCCCTGGTCACATTTGAAGGAAGGGATAAGAAAAGGCAGCACATAAAGCCCGAAAAGCATGTGTAACAACATTAGGGCAGCAAACCTTCTGCAAAATCCTAAGGAAAGGATATAGTGGAGGAGTTACAGACCTAAAGTATACATAACCTAGCTTCCACTGGTACTATGCAACTCCTAGGAGGGGGAAGAGAGTGGAGCTACTCAATTATCTAGATACAGTCGATAGAAAGAGGAGAAAAATCAGTCTATCAGCAGCAGAGACACATAAGTCAATAGAGTGGTTGAAGTCAGACTGTCAATTTCCTATTTCTGATTAAAGTGCGTTATGAACACAACACATTAAAAAAAACTGTTTTGAACGGAAATTGTGACTGCCAACTTGGGTTTTTGTTTTATCCTCCCTGCAAACCAGCCTGAGTCTATTCATTATAACCTGGTCATAGTTACATGAATGCTCAGTGAAAAGAAAAGAAAATGAATGAATAGTGACGAGTACGATCATTATAAGAGCCGTGGTGGCACAGTGGTTGGAATGCAGTATTGCAGGCTATTTCTGCCAACTGCCAGCATTTCGATTCTCACCGGTTTAAGGTAGACTCAGCCTTCCATCCTTCCGAGGTCGGTAAAAAGAGTACCCAGATTATTGGGGAAAATATGCTGACTCTATAAACTGCTTAGATGAGACGGTAAAATGGTATGCAAATCTAAGTGCTAATTAGTGCCATTGCCATAGTCTGCTTATGACAGAAGCAGTGTGAAAATATTTTCAGCAATATTTCTTTGTACTTACTCCCTCTTCAGGATATTGGTCAGCCATTATTCTTAACCAGGATATTGTTTTTGCACATGACGCATAGTGGTGTCTTAGGGGAGGGAGGGAGGGAGAATCTATATTTGCTTGCTATGATTGCATTTTATTGCTCATGAGTTTGAATGAATGCAAAAAAAAACAGCAGGAAAATGCAACCCAGATTGTGTGCCATGAATATATTCCTGTCCTCCATGAGTCTGGGCCAGGATTAAAGATGCTGTCATAAAACATGGTGTCAGCCTGAAATTATGACCATATTCAACCCCCAGAAGGGAAATCAGGAGCTGTGAGACGTAAATTACTGCACTGTCATGAAGTTAGTAGGTATTCTAGGGTACGTGGGCATTCCAGCCTCAAAGGTTTTCTTCCAAATGCAGAAAAAAAATGTCATCTCTTGCAAACAGGGCTGTCCTTAACTTTAAGTAAAGGTAAGGACTACTTCAGCTTCAACCTCAATAATACATGGGCAAACAATAGCTACAAACTCAAAGTAAACAACTCCAAACTCAATTGCAGAAAATATGACTTCAGCAACAGAGTGGTCAATGCCTGGAATGCTCTACCTGGCTGTTGTTACATCCTCAAACCCTCAAAACTTTAACCTTAAACTGTCTACCGTGGACCTCACCCCATTCCTAAGAGGTCTGTGTAAAGGGGGCATGCGTAAGTGCACCAGCGTGCCTACCGTCCCTGTCCTACTGTTCCCATTTATTTGTACTCATTTCTTATGTATATATGTATACCTGCTTATGCTTATATGTTTATATGTTATATTCATACTTATACTTGTTTTCTCATACATGCTTGACAAACCAAATTAAATAAATAAATAAAAAATAAAGTGCCCCATTGGCTTCAGGCAGCAGATTTTTACCTATCTTTAAATGTTAGCAAATTGTTAACTATTTAGTTTGTGATGACTTCTATTAAAAGTTGGATATGGAAAAATGTGTAGTTTTAAAGTGTCAGATCATTTTAAATGTTCTGTTTCCTGATTGGCATAGGGGAATATTTTGCTCTGTTTTAGGTACAAGTGTGTCAAGCTGTTAATATCTCTGCTTTGAAAAAAAAGTGCCAGGTACCTTCTACTTACGGGGAAAATATGCAGCATATTACTCATAGTTAGCTTGGGAATTTATCATGTGGACTTTGAACTGGAGAAATTGCCTTTGAAGTTAAGATTCAAACAGGCGGTGAACAGTGCAAGCTTAGCAATGACACTACTTTAGCATTATTTCCCATGATGCTTTGCTATATGATGGACATTAATAAAGATGATTCAAAATGCAGTCTAGTGTGTAGAATTGATACCCATGACAACATGCCATAGGACTCTCATCTCTTCTATCTATCTACCAACCAACCTACCTACCTACCTATTTATCTATCTCCATCTATCCACTCATTCATCCATCCTTTCCCCACACTCATTAATGGATTGACTGTCAGATAGACTCATGACAACATTTTACTAGGATTAGACCAAAGATCTCTCTAAACCAGTGTTTCTTAACTGTGACAACTCATTGGTTCACACATGTGGAAATGGCCACAGTTAGGAAACATTGCTGTAAATAAGCCTCCCCTGTCCTCTATTGATCCCTGTGATGTGTTCAGGATATACTATATTCCATCATAGCTGTCTTCTCCTGTTCTTCTCAATCCTCTGGATGCCAACTTTGGACCAGGAAATTTTTAATTGCCCTGAAGTCCTACACTGTGGAAAAGGATCAACTTATTTATATGTATAGTTTAATGGCATCCACTATAGATAGATAGATACAGATATATATATACCATTTTTATCTTTACTTATTTTTTCACTGAACTAAAGGGCCCCAATGACTATAGTCTTTCTACATAAGAGAGTTACTGTTATTCTCCTACTTGTTCTGGTTATTCCTTCAACCCCTCTTTTCCAGCAATAAAACATGCATTTTGAGATTGGTGATCAGAAATATGCACCATATTCTACTAGGGATCACAAAAGAAAAATATGGCAAAGGTGGACTATATTTAATGCTGCATATTTTAAAGGCGGCAAGACTGGTTTTTGCACAAAAATGGAAAATAAGGAGACTCCCTCGGAACAAGGAATAATAAATAAGATATTGACGTGCACAGAGATGGACAGACTGACTCTAGAGCTCAAAGACAAATGGTGAGACAGAATATCACAAAATCTGGGACAAATGGTACCATGGTTAGAAATGAGGGGAAAAGGCCGGGACAGAAAAACACAGACAGATTAAGAATTGGAAAATATGGTATTAAGAATATGTGATATGTAGGAATTGGATATGTATTTGTATGATTAGTAATTATATAAAGAAAAGGATCAACGGACAAGTAATCTGACTGACTACATATACCTATGTAATGGATATAAAATGTAATTGTTGTAAGATCTACTCACTATATGGAAACGTTTATGCCAGAAATGTCGCACTATGTCCAATGTTTTTAATGTTTATCTAATAAAAAACTTTTTTAAAAGAAAAGAAATATCCACTGTATTCCAACCGTGATCTCACTATTGATTAATAGAAGAACATTGTGACAAATTGCAAATAATATGATGGCATTAGCAATTTGACTATCTCTTGGTTTATCCACCTCTGAACATATGCTAATAAATTTAAACATACAACTCCCAACATCAGAGTCTGCACATCCCACTTCACACATCCCTCTATTATAAATTATAATATTCAAATTGCCTATTCATTCCTATTTTTTTCTAATTCATTACAATAATCTATCTAAGTGAAAGCAAAGAGAACCACTGAAGGCTTACGACAACTTTATAACAGAGTGTTGTTTCTAAGAATGGAGACAAATTCTTAACAAGCTTCATGAAACTGTTCTTTGGTTGATGGAAGATTGGCCTTCATCTAGCCATGCTACAAAAACAGAAAAAAAGTGACTCTTGGATCCATAACATAGTGGGGCACAGTGAAACATGCCTGGCCAAAATATATATGTTTTATTTAAAGAATATGATTCCCATGACTGTTTTCTTCATTCTTTTATGTGAAAATGCACATGTACTGAAGAAGCCACTGAAGCATGATACAAACAATACAGTCTCTAAACCATCAGAAAACTTTGTTAAGACTTAGAAAATATTAGACATCACATTGCTCTTTTAATAATGTTCATGCACACAGCCAAAATAACTTCAATATCTGCCAGTGTTTAATGAAACATTACACTGATGCAAACAACTCATGTTGTATCACATGTTTCTTGAACAGATAACACATTTGACAGTCCCACTGAGTCAAAATAATGACAGCATGAATAATGCAGTGGATCTCACTGAGCTAATTCTCTCCATTGCAATCAACATTTTCCCCTACTTCACTTGTCTCACATATCATTGCCACTCCTTGTGTTATGATACAATCATGGACTGCAGTCAGCTTAGGCAATATATGTCACAAGCAGAACAGACTGTTTAATATTTCATGCTTTAGAGAAGGAAAAAGGAAAGAGCCTAACATACAGCCTATATGCTGTTGTCTATGGAATGACCACTTATTTTTAATGTATGAGTCTTAAATTATGACTAATTGCAAAAGAAGATGGCTGGCCACTCAAGTGCTTACTTAAAACTGGCACATATCTCTTATTAAAAATAAATTTTAGTATCTTTATGGAAATTGTACAATGAATTTACCCAGGATGACTTTTCTACGTAAACTCAGCCTAATTAATGATTTGGCACTATATTTCTAAGATTAAAAGGCTATATGCATTGTACAAACCAGTTCTGGAGAAACCAGATAGGAAATTACCACGGATGGGGGAAACTATTAACAGGAAATAAAGTAAAATGGATTGTGTGGATGTCTGAACCTTATGAAACCCTACACATCAAGTATGCACAAAGGCCTAAATAAGTAGCCAGTAGACTTCAGGAATTGGGGAGGGGGGGGCACAAGTAAATCTTTAAGTCAATGTTTCTTAACCTCAGCAATGTTAAGATGTATGGATTTCAACTCTCAGAATTCCTTAGCCAGTATGGCTGACTGGCTGGGGAATTCTGGGCATTGAAGACCTCTTAAAGTTGCTGAGTTTCAGAAACACTGCTCTAAATCTTCTGAAAACCTGGGAATAATGACGATGGAAGAAGTATGTTGAAAATGTTCAATCTGTATTTTTTTTTTCCTCTAGGGAAGGGAATTAAGGATGAGGATGGGAAGAGGAGATTTCTCAGAGGTGAACTGTTGCTGTTTCCACTTTTACTCCTCTAATTCCAAAATCAGACTGAAAAGGATTTGAGGGTGGAGGTTTGTACCTCATGCTTGTGGATTAGTTTCTGAATGTTTCGTTACCAGGCTAGGTAACATCTTTTGCAGAATGTAGGGGACATCGGTGTTGGTGTTCTGTTTGTAAGGACTTCGAATGTGGTTAGTAGATCTTGTGATGGGGAGGTCATGTCAGGTGAAGGTCTTGTAATGGGTCAGGTGTGGGTTGCATCAAGTGAGGGTCTTGTGATGGGGAAGTCATATTAGGTGGTGCCTTTCTTCAATTTGGGAGCAAGTGATGACGAAGATGTTATCAGCAATGAAATTGCACTGCTAAAATTGCTATTTTATTTCCCCAAAGTTGTTTAATTGTCTGTTCTCTCTCTGTCTTCATATGTTTATAAATGTATTGAATTGGTTTTCAAATTTAACTCACAGATTTCGAATGAATTGTGACTAAGTTAGAGATCGAGCGCTGTATTATGACAAATAAATGTTTCATGGAATAAAATTAATGGATAAAGTTGTTTTTATCATAGGCAATGCATGTGATATACGTGCCCCTTCTCATCTCCTCCTGCCAACTTTTGTTATCTAATTAATGGTAGGAAACGGTAACAGAGGACAAGTCAAGCAGAAGTATTAAATCTGCAAATGAATTTTCTCCTTCTTTTATTTGTTTCTTTTGCACAGTTAGTATGAAAGCATCTGACTGCGCACAAACTTTATCTCTACTAAGCACCATAGCAAAAGGATTTGCTTTAAAGTGGCAAAGTCTCAGTTTAGAAAAATTGCCTGGGAGGATTTCATTTCACTTGCATTCATTAATTCCTGGCTAATGGGTCCTCAGTCATGTTTTAAAGTATAATGATATATATGCTAATACATTATTTGTTCTAGCCACAAGTAATTGAACATCTCATTGCTGAGCATCAGGGATGATGCAGCATGAATGTATAATGGGGGCTGCCCCAAATGTTGAACTTTTTTATTTTCCAAAACTACTTCTTGTACAATAATAGTAAAAATTAAGAACAGCTTAAAAAGTTAACCCCCGAAAATTTAAAATACCAGCCAGGAGGATTGGAAATTAAAACTACGATTGGGCCAGGCCAGCTAATTGGAACAGGTGGGTCTTGAGTTTCTTGCGGAAGGAGCGGAGATCGGTAGTAGTTCTGATGTCGGGGGGGAGGTCATTCCAGAGGGTCGGGCCCATCACAGAGAAGGCCCTACTCCTGGGCGTCGCCCGCTGGCAATGCTTAGTGGACGGCACCCGGAGGAGTCCCTCTCTGTGAGAGCGAATTGGTCGTAGGGATGTGTGGGGTAGGATGCAATCCCGCAGATAACTAGGTCCTGTGCAATGGAACGCTTTAAAGGTAATAGTCAACACCTTGAAACGCACCCGAAAAGCCACAGGTAGCCAGTGCAGCTCACGCAGGAGAGGTGTTATATGGGAGTACCTGGTACTTCCCATGATTGCCCGCGCGGCCACATTCTGGACCAGCTGCAGCCTTCGGGTGCATCTCAAGGGGAGCCCCATGTAGAGAGCGTTGCAATAGTCCAGGCGGGATGTCACCAGCGCGTGAGTGACTGTTTGAAGGGCGTATGTATGTATGTATGTATGTATGTATGTATGTATGTATGTATGTATGTATTGTGTCAGGAGGAGGAGAGCCTGTGGCTTAGTGGCTAATACATCTAATAATACATCTAATAAATAAATATTGTCTTTAAACATGGTGGAGATTGCCTTCCTTGGATTTTTGGGATTCTGTAACAGAGCAAATTCGTATTGGCAGAGAGAGCAGTCAAGTGCTCTTTGATGGATATCAATCTCTATGGTTATACTACAATAGGGGTGTCAAACTTAAGGCCCAGGGGCCGGGGCCGCCCTATGGGGTGATTAGATCTGGCCCACCCTGGAAACAGCAAGGGACCAGCTCACAGTGCCTCTGCCAGAGAAAATGGAGCTGGGGAGGGCTGTATGCCAACTTCTCAATCTCCGTTTTTGCTGGCAGAGGGTTGCAGGGGGCTGTTTCAGCCAAAACAGACCTCAGCAGCCCCTTTCCGCTGGCAGAGCACTGAGGCTACCACAGACACGAGTGATGTCAAGCTGGCCATACCCATCCTGGCCACGCCCCCTGGCCCCCCAAGGTCAAACACAACCCTGATGCGGCCCTCAATGAAATTGAGTTTGACACCCCGGTACTACCATATGAAACAACTACTTACAATGTGAAATCCAGTATGTCTGGAGAGAGTAATTGATCTATAACTCCAACAATCATGCTAAAATCTTCCCCTCCAAACCAACGGAGAATACTGCTAAGCAATATATACTTGATAGTTTCAAGTTTCATCTGTGCTGGAAGCTCTAAATTGTGATCAAACCGCATTTGAAACTTAAATAAGTTAACCTACTGACATGCACAACAACGAAGGCGAGTTGTCACATTCCTTAGTAATAAATGAATTGAGTCTCTCTTAGAAATGAAAAATAAAAGTTAGCATAAGGACATCTTTAGTTGTTTAATGTTGCATTATAGAAATATCTAATAGAAAATTCATCTGATATGTATCAGTTTATCTGCATTCTGGCTAGAAATGAATGTTCAAAGACCCAAGGCAATTCCACTTACAAAAGAAATTTACTTAGCTCAAAGCTAGGATTGGTGTTAACTTTTCAACGCTCTATGAGCATTGATATAGTTTTGTGATTTCTACAAAGATAACTCCCTATGTTTCTAGGTCATCTATGTGAACACATTCCAGTTCAAATATTGGAGCATTTTTTAAGTTGAAAACATATGTTGCAAGACTGTAACGTTTAAGGCAGTTTGACTTAATTATAAATTCTCACTAGTGAAACAAAAACAAATGGCAAAATCTAAAATGAACTACAGGGGGGAAAATACTATGGTAGCTTCAGCACACTGCATTGAATGTTAGGCCCTCCATGAGTAAAACAGATTGAGATTGGGAATCATCCATTTTGAGAAATCAGGCACCAGCTTACAGCAATCAGTTATCAATAAACATATTGCAATATGTCATATCCTATTGAAAACTACTTATGGATGAAGTCTTATAATTAGATTCATATTTTCACTCAAATTATAAGATTCCCAACTGTATTAATGGATGCTTAATGAATGTATTCATGGGGAAAATCTTATCTATGGGGTTGTTAATAATCACCCATTACTTAATAGCATGCAATCAATCAATTATACATTGAATCAATGTGATTGGGGAGAGATTGTGGCAACTTATTTTGCCTGTACCTCTGTACAGTCAGCATATGGCTACATAAATATATAGGTTTTACTACAGAGTATGTGCATAGCAATGGTGCATAACCTTTCAATGTATGTTCAGCACAACTAATTTTGTTCACATTTAACATTTGTTAAATCTGTAGTCCTTGACATAGAACAGTTCATTTATTTATTTATTTTATTAAAGAATTTAATAATTTTTACAAATATTTCCCCTTCCCTCCCTCCACCCCAACCCTCCCCCCTCCAACCCTCCCTCCCCCCAATCTCCCAGAGCAAAATACAGGGTATAAACATTTAACAATCATACACTAACATAGGCTAACTAACTATAGCATCCTACCTCCTCTTATACTTTAACTCCCCTTTTATTAAACTAACTTTAGATAAATTGTAACATTCCTTGTTCATTCATAAGCTAATTGGAATTTCTTAGTCTGATATTTATTTTGAATGTAGTCAATCCATCTTTTCCATTCCAGCTTGTATTTCTCATCTGAATAATCCTTCAAATATGCTGAGATTTTGGCCATCTCTGCTAAATTTACTACTTTTAACATCCATTCTCAGGTAGTAGGCAGTTCTTCCTTCTTCCAGTACTGCGCCACCAACAATCTTGCTGCCGTTATTAAGTTCAAAATCAAATTAGTCTCTTTAACTGTACAATCTGTCATTATACCTAACAAGAACAGCTGGGGAGTGAACTTTATTCTCTTTTTAAGAATATTTTGAATAATGCACCATATTTTTATTCAAAATGCTTTAACTTTTTTACAAGTCCACCATACATGATAATACATAGCATCAACACAATCACATCTCCAATATTTAGATTGTAAATTCGGATACATACAAGCTAACTTTTTGGGATCTAAATGCCATCTATAGAACATCTTATAAAAATTCTCTCTCAAATTTCGAGCTTGCGTAAATTTTACATTTCTTACCCAAATCTTTTCCCATGTTTCCATCAATATTGGTTCTTAAAAGTTTTGTGCCCATTTTATCATGCAATCTTTAACTAACTCTTTTCTGAGTCTATTTCTATCAGTGTATTATACAACCTTTTTATATGCATTTGACTCTGGTCCCTAATTTGTTTTACCAAATTATCCTCATTTTGTATGATACCAATTTTCTGGTCTTTTTTCCATCTAGCCTGTAACTGTCCATACTGAAACTAGGTTTGAATTACCCTTTCCTCTCTTAATACATTCAAGGGTTCTATGTTAAGAAGCTCTTTATATGTAATTACATCCTGTTTTTGTTCTATACTTATATTCTCTATCGCGTGTCTGGGTACTACCCAACCAGATTGATCATTGTGAATCATTTGTTCTTTAACTGACATCAACCTATTTGCTAGTATTTTAGCAAAAATTTTATAATCTGTATCAAGTAATGATATAGGCCTATAGTTTTTTGGCTGACTGTGATCTTGATCTTCTTTCGGAATCAGGGAAATAAAGGCTGTTCTCCAAGATGGTGGTACCCCTCCTCCCAGTTGTATTTTATTAAATAGTTCCTTAAGAGGTTCTACCATTTCTAGTTGTAAATTTTTGTAATAAACTGCCGTCAATCCATCTGTGCCAGGGGCCTTACCAACTTTTAACTGCTTAATTACCAGGAGAATTTCCTCCGTGGATATTGGTTGATTCAATCTTTCCCTTTGCTCATCTGTAACTATGGGGATATTCTCTTTCTCCAAATATCTAAATCTAAACCTTGTATTTTATCCCCAGCATACAGTCTCATATAAAATTCTAAAAAAGCCTTTTTAATCATATCCTGTTGATAAACTTCTTTACCTTTGTACTCTATTTTCTCTATGGTACGAGACTTTTGTTTTTTCCTTAACATATATGCTAACCATCTACCTGGTTTATTTGCATTGCAAAAAGTATTGTGTTTAGCATATAACAAATTAGTTGCTACTTGATCTGACATCAACATATTTAATTGCCCTTGCTTCTTTTGTCTTCTTATCATCTGGGTTAGATATTAGCGCCTGCTCTTTCTTTTTTATCTCTTCTTCTAGTTCTCTTCATTTTCCCCCCTGTCTACGTCTATATAGGTTATTCAAGTTTATTAAAACACCTCTCATATATGCTTTACTTGTATCCCAAACCATTTCCATGGATATTCCTTTATGCATGATAAAAACAAAATATTCTTTCAGCAGTTTTTTTACATTCTGTGACATTTCCCTCATATCTAAATAAATTTTCATTTAACCTCCAAGACCTCCTAGATCCCTCTCCATATTCCAGTTCCATCCACACTGGGTTATGATCTGTTAGGGTTCTCGGACATATCTTCATCTTCTTCACCCTGGAAGGAAGATCATTCTTAATTAATATAAAGTCAATTCTAGAAAAGGATTGGTGCCTATCAGAAAAAAATGCAAAGTCTTGTTCTTTAACATT
Source organism: Natrix helvetica (assembly GCF_964273705.1). NCBI lineage: Eukaryota > Metazoa > Chordata > Lepidosauria > Squamata > Natricidae > Natrix > Natrix helvetica. The sequence goes on along the minus strand of NC_138552.1, from coordinate 28,691,275 downwards.
CCATTCTCGCCAAATATCCCTCAGTTCCATATCCTCCATCATGTTGAAGAAGGATTTAGGCAATCTTGCTCGTGTTTGAATATTTTGCAAAAGTCCCTTCTTGTCTTTCATAGTATCCAATACTCCATTCCAGTCACCCAGTAATATACACGATCTATAATCCCATTGTATTAATTTAGTATGGAGCAACTTGTAAAAATTTTCTTCTTGTTGATTGGGAGCATATACTCCCATTAAAAGTATTTTCTTTCCTTCTATTAATTATTCAATTGCAATATATCTTCCTTGAGGATCTGCTTCAATTAATTCAGCCTTTAAGTCTTTCCTTAAGTATATAACTATAGCATTTTTCTTTTCCAGTGCAGATGCCACAAAGTGCATTCCCAATCTTGCATTCATTGGATATTTCTGGTTATTTGTTCTAATATGTGTTTCTTGCAAACAAGTTACATCATTTTTAAATTGTTTCAGATGGTGAAATATTTTTTTTCCTTTTTTGTGGTGAGTTTAAACCATTAACATTCCAGGTTAAGAATTTAATTGTCATCTTCAGCCCCCTGAAGCTTTTTAAGAGCCACCTGGAAATCCTGCTAGAATTTCTTCTTAGGTCTGGCTCCCCCCACAGCTTCTGTATTTATATTTATAGCTTCTTGGATTATTATCTGAGCTTGTTGCATCTTTAATTCTTGTTCTTTACGTTTGGTTGCCGCTCGGGTTTGTCTTTGTTCCATAACTCCTTCTGTCTCCTCGAGTAATTCCAAGGCTTGAGCAGCACCTGCTTGTACCTGGGTATCTTCCTGTCTAGCCTCGCCTGCTTCTTTTCTTCTTCTGAGTCCTGGAGATGGTGGGTATCCAGTCTTTAGTACATTACTGTAAAAATCTCTTGCCTTCCAAACTGAATTAAGACAATATCTTTCACCTAAATAATTCACCACCAGTCCGGCCGGAACATCCCATCTATACTGTATCTGGCGATTTCTAAGTTCATTCACAAGGAATGCATAGTCCTTTCTGGATCTCAACATTTTGGGGGGAATTTCCTTCAATACTGCCACCTTCTGACCTGCCACTTGTAGCTTGTTTTTATAAGTCGCTTGTAATATTCCATTTCTTGTTTTCCTGGTGACAAAATAGATTACAATATCTCTTGGTAGTTGTCTCTGTCTGGCAATCCATGAATTAACACGGTAAATTTTGTCCATCTGCCAATCATATTCTGCTTTTGGTTCGCCAATTAATTGAGCAAAAGCTTCTGCAAAAATCTCTCTCAGGTTTTCTTGGTTATTTTCTTTCAGGCCTCTTATTCTCAAAGCAAATTCCATCGCTCTATATTGTATCATTGTAACCTCTGCCTCTGACTTATTGATCTTACTTTGTGCCTCATCCAAATTGACATTAGACTGATTAATTTCTTCCACCCTATCCTCCAGTGATGTTACATAACCAAGTAAGCCCTTAAATGCATCCACTATATCCTCTCTTATCTGTTGATTGTGGGTTTGGATTAAATCCTTAATTTCAGACATTTCGTCAGACACATCTTTAAAAGCAGTTGTAATCTTTCCTTCCAAAACAGTGGCTTATTCCTTTAAAGCGCTTTGGAGGGCTTCAAGTGTCAAAGTTTGTGTATCCGCTGGGGTTAATAAAGACTGCAATTTATGTTTCTGGGCTGGGGAACTTCCAGCACTCTTAGAAACACTTAATTTTGTTTGTTTTGAAGCCATTTCCAAATATTCAAATCACACTTTTCAACAGCCAAATTATTAAGTCCAAAAAGTCCACCTAATCCCCAGATTTGTTAAATCTTGTAGCTTGTTAGTAAACCAATGCTGTTTTCTTTAATCTTGAGCTCTTGAATCTTTTAACAACATTAACAGGCACTTAACAAATACTATCCTTCCTTTTAAATTTCACTTTTACCACGCCCTTTGATATTCAGGCGCCATCTTCCTTTTTGTTCCCCTTAATCTTCACAGAAGGAAGTATTACTACATCAGAGTTAAAGTTTGTACTTGCAATTGTAATCACTCCTGTCTTTGCTCTGCCTGTATTTTATTCAAATGTAGATTGAAACATTGATTGCAGGGATGGTTGTGACGTTTTGTTTCTGCGATAGCAGAAGCGTCCCAGACGAGGAGTTCTGTTGGGCTGCTGGGGGGCTCTCACCCTTCGAGCCCCAGAATTGCTCCTGGGGGTCTAGGGGAGCTGTACCCTTGCCCGGCTACTCGCCTCTCCATCTTTTCCCAAGGGGAGAGTTTTCAAGCCACTAGACAGCTGATTTATGCTGTTCTAGCAGCTTAACTTGATCACGGGGCTGGCGTTCCCAGAGGAGCGTCCTTCAATGCCTATGGTGCCACCGGAAGTCCCAGAACAGTTTTCATTTATTGACTGTTCAAACTTACAACAGCACTGAAAAATGTGACTTATCCTCATGATCAAAATTAAGATGCTTGACAACTGATTCACATTTATGACCGTCGCTGTGTCCCAGGCTCATGTGATCCCCTTTTATGATCTTCTGACAAGCAAAGTTAGTGGGGAAGCCAGATTCACACAACAAGTAGGTTACTAACTTATCAACTGCAGTGATTCACTTAACAACTGTGGCAAAAAAAGTCGTAAAATGGGGCAAAACTCACATAACCATGTCTCACTTAACAACATAAATTTTGGGCTCAATTCTGGTAATAAGTCGAGGACCACCTGTATATGCTCTCCTATTAAATTCTGTGTCTTATTTTCTGCAGGTTTTACTTATCAGTTAATTATTTTTTAAAAAATCTCATCTTTATATACACTCCATTAGAAAATCTTGGTGGTTGAATAATATGTGATAAATTGCATTTAACCACTGGTAGCACAGTGGTTAGAATGCAGTATTGTAGGCTAATTCTGCTAATTGCCAGCAGTCGAGCCTGTCCTGCTCATTGACTCAACCTTCCATCCTTCGGAGGTTGGTAAAATGGGGACCCAGTTTGTTGCGGGCAATATGCTGAGTCTGCAAACCACTCAGAGAGTGCTGCAAAGCACTGTGGAGTGATATATAAGTGTAAGTGCTATTGCAATTGCAATAAAGAACACAGGGAGAAAGGCAGTGAAACAGGAGAAAAAGGAAGGGGAGGGGAGAGGAGAGGATCTCAGTTAAGGTAAAAGAGGAAACCAGAAGATGATCATTTGGTAATGGAAACACTTTTCTTAGTTTTCAAAACTGCATTAGAATCCTTTGTATCTAGCATAACAAGCTAGAAAAAATCTCTTATTACTATATGGTCTTATGTTAGGCGTTCATTCTCATATAGACTGAACTTGGAATGAAAAAAAGTAATTCTCAACCACATTTATTGGCATTTCATTTACACTTCAGAAGACTAATGTACACCCATTAACTTGCAAATACTGTTTAAAAATCTCAGAGGAATACAAATGATGTTGTACAGGAGGACCAAATGAATGTATGCACCTCTTAATCCTGCTTGGGATTATAAATTATAAATCTGGTTCTCATAATATAAACAGCACAAGAGGAAGGCAACTTGTTTCTGGGCTTTACCTCTGTATGAATAGAAGCCTCGTGAAAATGTGCTATGTAAGTTACATCTGCTCCATATGCACAGAAAATGGGCCTTTCCAAAGACTAGATCTGAGATGGTGAACCTAAGGCATACATGCCGGCAATTTGATACCCCTGAGCTAGATAGAAAGAATGACTCCAACTAAAAAGGAATATGTAGCAGATAGTGACAAGGCATGGCTGCTTCTGCTATTTCTACTTGTTGAATTGTTGTTCTTACTTGAAAAAAAGCAGTTGCCGTGTACAGATTATAACTTACCACATCATTGTTACAAATAATAGTTTAAATACACCTATCTTGGTTGTTGTTCCTTTTTCCCCCACCAAAAAGCTTTTGCTTGTTAGGGAATCACATGCACTGATAAATTTTATCCACTTATTTCTACTGTCTGACACTTCCACCTCAGTGGTGGGTTCTGGATTCTGTTCCAACCGTTACGGTTGGAACAGCCCTGGAGTTACCCACATGCACGTGCATGGCGCGTGCATGCGTTCTAGCATCAAACGACACTTCTGCAAGCCTCCGTAATGCTCCAGCTGCTCCGTGGAGCATTGCACAGGCGCCATACGCACCATCCGAGTGCGCGGAAGCGCCAACAGCATAAAGCACCGGTAAGGAGTGCGGGCAGGCAGGTGGGCCCTCCGGAGCACAGTACCAGAACGGTACTCGGTGCTCCAGCCAGGATCCAGTACGCCCGTACTGGGGCATACCACCTGCAACCCACCACTGTTCCACTTAACAAACTGGTTAGGGTTATCAATCAATGGTTCTGTGAATTAATGTACCCATGCCATAATTACAACAAGGCTTTTACATCAATCAGTTATGGCTAGATGGGCAAAAACGTTTTGAGATTTTAAAACTAGTGGTGGGCAAAACAGAAACAAGGGACTCCCTTTTCACCATCTTGCCTAGTTTGGTTTTGGGGATCCAAGGTGATTATTTGATTGGGTTCAGAGAATATACTCATCTCTGACATTCTTTCTCTCCATTTAGACATTTTATATATACTTTATATTTGTTTGTACTGGTTAACAGAAAGAGACAGAGAGAATTATTCTAACCTATGAAGTACTGCCTTTCCCATCCAGGATCAATTCACCCCAATTCCAAAGAAATCTCTCACTTGTACCCCAATTCACGACCCTTATGGAATTGCTTTCATTTCATACAATTATCTGGAATCTTTAAGTTAGAGTTCTCCTAGAGCAGAGGTGAAAAACTCAAGGCCCATGGGCTGGATGTGGCTCGTGGGCTGGATGCAGCCCACGAGGTGCTTAAATCTGGCCCATGGGGCCAGTCTGGAAATACTGAAGGACCGGCCCACAGTGCCGCTGACAGCACCGTTTTCAGTCTGGACGGCCTCCTGCAGCACTTTGCCAGCACCGTGCTTCATTCTGGCTGGCAGGGTGCTACAGGAGGTGTCCGTCCCATCTCCATCGCTGGCCCATGGAGGAGAACTACAATGCTGATCCATCCCTCAAAGAAATCCATTTTGACATCCCTGTCCCAGAGGGCATCTAATTGTTAACATTTTGTTGCCATCTAACATTTGTTATTTTGGTTACCATTTACTCCATTACTATTAATTTTACTGCATGGATTGTTTTACAATATTTCTTTTATACTAATTATTATGACATTATCATTTTAATTGTTGGTTTAAGATTCAAGACTCATATCTGAAGCAAGCAGGTAGGGAAGTCTTGTTGCTCTTGGAAATCTATTGGTCACCAGTGCATGACCCATAATTCAAATCCTGATGGATAATACCAAATGGAAATTGCCTTTTAAACTCAATTAGTAGAGGAGACACAAGACATAAATACACTTATTGTTGCTACAGGGCTCTCAAGCTTTAAGCTTGGTTGCTCCTTCTAGGACAGCATAGGCATGTTGACCTTAACAATCTGGGTAATGTTCCCAGAAAATACACGTCACACATTGACAGAGGAGCCGGCATGTCGGATGTTCTGTAAAATAAATATTCCCTAGAGTGATAAACGTCTCATGCCAATTTATCCTTTTCCATTGTGAAATTTTCACAGGTCCCTGCTAGCTGTCCATATCTGCTCTTGTAAACTAAATTAGTCAGTTCTATACATTATACTAACTCAAGCATGTGCAAAGATTATGTTGGCTGATACATCCCGTTTAATATCACAACGGATGTCTGGGCATGCCCTGCATGAGTTGTTGCAAAACCACAGTCCAAGATAAAGTTTCTGAACAGGAAATTTAAGCTTTCAATCAGGAGTTAGTGACATCAACCAAATCCTTGCCTGGCAAGAGAAGTGTGGCCTTATGCCATTTTCAAATGCGGGTAGCTCTCACTTAATGATTGCCCTGCTTAATGATCATTCAAACTTATGACAGCACTGAAAAAGTAGCTTTATGACCTATCCTAGAACTTATCATACTCACAGCATGCACATCACAGCACAGCAAGCACATGCAAATGATTGTCATTTGCGTACTTCACAATTGACTTCCGAACAAGCAAAATCAATGGAGAAACTAGCAGTAAATTACAAATGACATTGTGCTTAACAACCATGGTTAATTTGATTAATGACTGCAGCAAAAGTGATGTAAGTCCAGCGTGGTCATATGTTTTGCATCATTTAATAACATAGTTGCTAGTCCTATTGGTGGTCATTAAGTGAGGACTACCAATACTATTGCTGCATCATTGACCTTTATTCAATTTTTTTTAGTAGTTTGGAACTTTTATAAATGGGAGAGTTTCTTTTCCATTGTTTATATTGTTTAACTTCATCATTTATATAATTAGGGGACTGGAGATTAAAACATATGAAGAACAGTTACAAGAACTGGGCATGGCTAGTCTAGTGAAGAGAAGGACCAAGGGAGACATGATAGCAGTGTTCCAATATTTTAGGGGCTGCCACAGTGAGGAGGGAGTCGAGCTATTTTCCAAGGCACCTGAAGGCCAGATAAGGAATAATGGATGGAAACTGATCAAGGAGAGATTCAATCTAGAAATAAGGAGAAATTTCTGACAGTGAGAACAATCAACCAATGGAACAGAAGTTGCCTTCGGAAGTTGTGGGAGCTTTATCACTGGAAGCTTTCAAGAAGGGAAGCCATCTGTCAATAATGGTGTAGGGTCTCCTGCTTGGGCAGGAGATTGGACTAGATGATCTACAAGGTCCCTTCCAACTATGTTAATCTGTTAAATTTATTGCAATTTCTGAGATCTTTATGATCAGGAACTTGTTTTCCCCAGGTAGTCTACAAGTCTACTGGCAAGGGGCATTACACTCAAAATGCTCTGCTCTACTGAAACACCTGCACTCATTATGGCTAGATATCTATATTATGTACTAGACTCAGTAAATTATCACAGCTGCGATTCTGGTGGTTTCCTTTCCGCATGGAGATGATAATTTAGGAACTTCTCTGATGAAAATCAACAAAACAGAAGCATAGCGAAACTACAGGGAGGTAGATGCAGGTTAGATTAGGGGGAATTTCCTGATGGTTGAGAACTGTCAATCTTGGAACAGGCTGTTTTATGTTCCTCTTCACTGGAAGTCTTCAAAGAGAGGTTGGATAGCCGTCAGTCATAAATGCTTTAGCAAATCCTGCCCCAAGCAGGGAGTTGGAGTAGTTGACCTCTGTGTACACTTCCAAACCTATGATTCTATGAAACACAAAATAGATAATAGAAATCATAGGTTTTTTTATAATAGGGGTCACCAAATCAATCAACCCTGATAGTTCTTTGGAAGGACAGACACTAAAACTGACACTCAACTACTTTGGCCAACTAATGAAAAGAGAGGACTGATTGGAAAAAGGCCCTGATGTTGGGAAAGATTGAAGGCAAAAGGAGAAGGGAACAGCAGAGGATGAGATGGTTAGATAATGTCATTGATGCAATGAATATGAATTTGGGCAAACCTTTGGCGATAGTAGAGGAGAGGAGGTGTGGGGTGCTATAAGTCAGGAAGAATTGGACATGACTCAGGGACTGAACAACAGTCCTCAACTTACAATCATTGTTTAGCAACTGTTCAGAATTACAATAGGACTGTAAAAAGTGGCTTACAATCGGTCCTCACACTTATAACTGTTGAAGCATCCCCATGGTCATGTGATCACCATTTGCAACCTTCTCAGCCAGTTTCTGACAAGCAAAGTAATAAATGGCAGAAGATGGATTCTTTTAACAACTGCCAGAATAAAGGTCATAAAGTTGGGCATGACTCACAACACCCACTTTGCTTAGCAACAGGCCCTAATCGTGGTTGTAAATTCTGGCCCTAATCGTGGTTGTAAATAAAGGACTACCTGGTTATACTTTAAATGGCATTCATTAGGACTGTTTCATCCTTGCATCATAGAGACATAGAGGGAATTTGTTATCAGGTATTATTATTAATAATCATTAATTGAAGATCTCCTTCATACTTGGAAATCATCAAAACACAATTTCAGATGGGAATATATTCCAGAAACAGCAGCCATGTCTATATTTCACAGGTGTAGTCACCATCCCTGTGAGGTTTTTTGGCCTACTACAACTTCTTTTTGACCTGTTGCCATGATCTTAATTTTAAAAACAAAACAAAACAAAAATGAGCAGGAGACTGGCATTTGCTCTCTTCTTTGTTCTTTCACCTTCAACAATACCGTAAATTCATGGGTGGGATTCAGCTGGTTCGTACCAGTTCAGGAGAACTGGATGCTAATTTTGCATCAGGTTCGGCAAACCACTAGTTGTAAGGACTGGCTGGCCCCACCCGCCCCTCCCAGGAGTCTCCATGCAGCCCGTTCATCATGTCAGGTAAGTGCAGGGCCCACGTGGAGACACTGGGAGGGTGGGAAATGGGCCTACTGGAAGTTCCAGAAGTCCAGAAATGGGCTTGTTTCTGGGAAAGCCTCTGGAGCCTGTGGAGGGCAAAAAAACTGGACTACTAGAAGTTTCAGAAGTCCAGAAATGGGCCCGTTTCTGGTTTCTGGAGCCCAGAGGAGGCCATTTTGGCCCTCTTGTAGACTTGGGAAAAGCCTCAGAGCCTGGGGGAAGTGGTTTACACTGCCCAGAGGCTCAAGGAAAGCCTCCGGAGCCTGGGGAGGGAGAAAACTCCCCACCACCACCGTGAGGAGGCCGAGGAGGCCATGCCCCCATGGCCACGCCCACCCAGCAACCGAACAGAACTTGTTGCTAAAAAATTTCAATCCCACCCCTGCTTAAATTGTCCTCATTTTCAGTCATCAAAGTGGTAAAATGGCATATCTCACACTGCTAAAGAAGGGTTTTTTTAAAAAAAAAGTATTAATCCCAGTTACTGCTCTTTCCCAAATCTGAATTGTTTAGTTCCTTCTCTGTTCTTCCTGATTGATACACATCCTTCAATAGGCAAAGGAAATATCCCCTGATTTTTCAGGACTATCTACAATTTGTTGTGATATTCACTATCAAAAAATTTGGCTAATCAATGAAGCAATAATATATTTTTTAAAAAATCTAGAGATTTAAGATAATGTAAAAATCTAAAAAAAAAATCACCTTGCTTTTTCCATTATCTATTAGGTGTCATCTGCATGCTTTTTTGCTCCCTACATTGTTGGATTCAGGAACATAGTTGTTTGATCATTTGAGCATTCTTTTCAGCATTGAGCATTCTTTAGCATGCCTGTTTTTGATATTTGAATATACATTGATCTTTTCCAGGTCCTTGGCCACTGCTGTGTTTTTCATACCAGCTTCCAAATCATGTATAATGCTTGAACTGCATCATGTTGTAAGATTTTAAACAGCTGCCCTGGTAATTTATCAACTCCTGAAGTTTTGTTAGCAATGTTTTCTGTAGCCTGTTTAACTTCACTTTTTAGATAATGACAACATTTTTGCTATATATCAGAGAAGGTTGGGATATTCTCTTGTATGCTCATTTCTCCTTTTCTTTATATCTCCTCCCCCCACCCCGGAGGATTTTTGTCTTCTTTGTATTTTTTCATATCTATTGTTGTGTAGAAGTTTCCTTTGGTTTCTTAAATTGTCTTACAGAAATCTCTTGTTCTTCCCATTCAATTGTTATCCTAACGTGTTTGCATTTTCTCTAAGTTCAGTATCTAGCAATGTTTGTCTCTCATACCATTTGCTTTCTATTTTTCAGCATTTTTTAATGTAGCAAACTGCCCAAAGTCACTTTGAAATAAGATAGGAGACAAATCATCATCATCATCAAACTTATTTGGCTTTGTTTTGCTTTTATCATCCTGGGAATTTTTTGTTTGTTTTATCTTTAATTCATTAATTTTAGTTCAGATATGTAACACTCTATTTATCATATCTAATCTTTTAAAATAAATCTTTACCTTGACCATATGAAATCTGCTGTATTTATTGCTCTGATGCTTTCACTTGTTTTCTTTACTTTAAGTCATACATTTTCAAAAAGGCTTCTCACCTCAGTCAGTACTTCTTGTTATTTTTTGTTTATTGAATAAAGTTCTGTTTTTTAAAATGTTTTATAGATTGTCCAGGGTTGTTGTTTTTCTGCCTCACAGAGTCCATTGGAATTGAGCAGTTAATAAATTCATACAAACAAACAAATACATTTTTGCTTACATGTTGTACAGGACATTGATTTTGGTGTTAACTATCCAGTGATGTCCATCTGTTATCTTTTAAGCATTATCTTTTAAGATGCTGGAAAAGTTATTTGATATAAAATCGAATTTTCTATTGTCTTCCTTCCTGCTTTGTTTTGCTTACTTAGGCCATATTTCCCCATTATTCTGGAATTCCAACTTTTAGCATTCTAGTCTCCAGTAACTGGCATGTGAGTTTTGGGGTATATTTATTTACTTTTGATGTTGTGTCTACAAGGTGTTGCAAGTCACTACAAAACTATTACCTTCTACTTCCTCTGTGTTGGCTTGCTTTGGACTTAAACTGAATTATTTTTTTGAATTGTATCCAAGTGATGGATAAAATAAGAGTCATATCCAAATTATGGATACTCCATTCCTACCAGGTTTTTTTTTTCTGTTGTAGAAGATCTGATGCTCCCCTGATGTGAAAGAACTATTCCATCCCATTTCAGTTTGCTGATGCTTCAACAACATCAAATAGGTTCATACTTAGTCATGCCATGATTTAGTCATTCAATATAACACATAGTATACATATTTCTGCAGTAGCAAACTTACCTTTTGTCTTTGCTATATCGGCTTTTATGGGCTGTGATCCAGCCATTTCAAAAACACTTGTGTTACTTGATTTCTGTTTGATTACCATTTGACTGGAAGAATTGTAGCTCTGAACATGTTGTAACATGTTGACATTAGGCAGAAGATGTTGATAGAGGGCAACCACATATTCTCTGAACTAATTTCATGTCTTAAGGTGTTAGAACATTGCTCCTTTTCTTCAACTAAAATCGGACTTATTCAGATTTAGTGAATTCCAGTTCAGCCACCATTTTAACACATAAAATTGGGTGGGCAGATGCCATCTTATTCTGCATTTTGGGCTCCCAAATGTCTCGAAGCAGATGTGACTGGAACACCCACAGAAATGGGTTTCTCCCATTTAGACAGTTTACAAAACCATAAGCATTAATTTATGACCTTCTATCATACGCCTTCAGAAAACATAAATGTCTGTTCCCCTTATTCACACTGTATCTTCCTTAATTCAAGCTGGAACACTTGCTTCAGCTTGAGTATATGGTTTCCATGTCCTGCAAAGGCTCCAGAGGAGCTGATCTGATGATGAGGATTCAGAGGAAGGGAGGCTAATCTTACACTAGAATTTATGTCTCTTAGATTCCATGGTATCTTTCTGATCTTTATGGCAGAGGAAAAGTTTTTGTGTTGCATAAATGTCATATTCGGAGACAAACACCAATGGGGTGTGCTCCCTCCTACATATCTTAGCTTTGAACTGTGAGCTTTGAAGTTCAATAGTGCAATTCAGCAAGTTCAGTTTGTCTACAGAGCTCAGCTACATTCCAAATGGTATTAATAGTCTTCCAACTATGCCATTGTTTTTCCCCAAGTGAAAAGAGTCAGTCACACCCTTCTTGATGACAAAGGCCCTGGTTGGGCTTGGGCTTCATTGAGTTTCAGCACTTTTACTTTCTTCCCACAGTATGTATGCATGTATATGCATGTGTATTTGTATCTTTGTGTGTCATTCATTTTATGCATATGAGCCTAATGTCCAGTACCTACAGATTTACTACCACAAGAATATGCAGCTGAAGGCTAAGGGGGAAAAAACTACCCTGCAATTAGGTACAGAGTAGTTATTTTCTTCTACATCATTTATTCAGGGCTTTCCTCCTATGCTGAGCTAGGAGGCTATCCATCCTTTCTAAAACTGCAAAAAAAAAACATATTTGGCATGAAATTTGTTGTTCCCCCATCAATTTCAGTCTTACCTCTGTTGCATATATTCAGCTTCAGTACTGTTTGGTGCTCTTCTGATTTTACAAACACAACATGTGATACACAAAGGGACTAGATTATGCTTGTAGCTTTGGAGTCCTCTTTCTTTTGCACATCACCAACTGATGGGGAAAAATATCTTTTAATCATAGACCATGGCAGGAATGGGGCACATCTGCAGGAGTCTGGATTTTTAGGCTTCCTCCTTTAATTTATTCTCCAGATGAGTTTCCCTGAAAATAAGAGTCTTTTTTTTTGACCCCTGAAATAAGCACTTGGCCTTATTTGGGGGGAGGTCTTATTATTTTTGAGGTGGAGGAGGCGGCGAGCATGGTCACTCATGGCTGCTGCTGTGTTGCAATATTTTTGAGGAGGGCTTATTTTTGGGGAGGGCTTATTTCCAGGGAGGGCTTATTTTCGGGGGAGGGCTTATTTTAGCGCATGCACTGAAAAGCCCGATTGGGCTTATTATCCGGGGAGGTCTTGTTTTCAGGGAAACAGGGCACATTAAAATAAAAAAAACAGAATCACAGATAGAGCTAAGCCTATCAGCGTAACTTCTTCATATAGGCAATACACAGGCTTCTAGATTCCTCCATATTCTGTCTGGAAAATAATGGTGTGTGTCTGGGGAAAGTCATTCCATTGTTTCACTATTTCAGAATGGAGTGAACTGGTAAAGGCCACAAGGTTTAAGGGCATCTGAACAGTCTAACATAGTTGTGCAGTTCTGATATAAAGCACTGTTGTATTCAGCTCTTTAGGAAAACAAAGCAGAATTCTGGCAGATGAGGCTGGCCAAGGACCAAGGAAAGAGGGTATGCCAACACGAGCCTGAGATTGCCAAGCAGCACCACTCTGATCCCACCCACTACTGACCCCTAATATTGCCACCAACATAGTCAGTGGTGAGGCACATGAGATTTAACATGTCTGGTAGTTGTCTTTGGTGGGTGTCAGAATAACAAAAACAGTATTTTAAGGAATACTGCTAAGGATGACTTAATATCCGTATCTCACTCATGGAGTCAAAGCAAAAGCATGGATCAATATCATGGTGTAATGGCAAGTAAAAGATATCACCAGGCACATTTATAAAACAGAAGAAATCTGCGCTGTCTTGTATTCAGGGAAGTTTACACCTAAGATGGCTGAAGAAAATGCTGTTCAGACTGAGATGATTGTTAAGAACTTGGAAAGGATTTTGTTCAGACTACAGGATACCATATCTTCCCATTGGATAATTTGCCTTACTTTCTCTTCCAGGAGGGCAGTGGCCCATCACTTTCCCTTCTATGGGAAAATATTACTGCACATACTGCGTATATGGCACGCGGGCAAAATAAACAGTTTGAAAATGCCTTTCTTGTATTTGCAAAGCATTTCTTCAAGAAGTCTTTTTGCTCATGTTGATATTATAATATCATCTGAGCCGTATAATGGCTAGAACACTTGTTTCCTCATATAGCAGGGGTGTCCAAACTTGGGAACTTTAAGACTTGTGGACTTCAACTCCCAGAATTCCCCAGCCAGCTATGCTGGCTGGGGAATTCTGGGAGTTGAAGTCCACAAGTCTTAATGTTCCCAAGTTTGGACACCCCTGTCATATAGTACATCTTCAGTTCAAAACAAAAGAAGTATGACGGGCTCTGTGTGTTTGCGTGTGTGCGTTGTTTCTAATTATTTAATTTAAAATATTTTTGTTTCCCCAGTTGCATTGTGGCAACCAGGCAGCGTGGACAAGGACCTTCATTCAATTATCACATAAAATTGAAAGAGAACACTCAAATTGAACAAATCATAATGTGTGCAAAACCAGGCTCCTTAAATGATGAGGGATTCTAAAGGCAAATCCTTTAAAAAGAAGGATAGCAATATGAATTGTGTAGAGAACAAAAAGAAAAAAGAAAGTATGTATATAAAGTTGTGTGAGATGTGGCCAAAGTGAATATAATAGTAATTTGTGTCCTCCTTTTGGATTATAAGGTCTTCAGTTAAGTCAAAGAGAAGATTCAGATAAACAAAGGAAATTTTGTTTCACAGATGTGGCAAATAATGTGTCTATTTCAACTCCTTTCTTGAGAGAAAAGGGCAGAAATAAAAGACATGGGGAACAGTTTTAAAAGGCTAGAAAACAGGGAGGGAATCCAGAGCCTTCCAGGTCAGGAGAACTAGATATCTGACACACGATTGCTCATTGCTGGCACATGAGGTTGAGTGACTTGGCCAGGAAAAAAAGCTGTCTTAAAGATGTGTGGATTTCAACTCCCAAAATTCCTTGGCCAACATTATGAACAATGGCTTTATCCCTTACAATTTTATATATCCATATTTAATCTGACTGTAATAATATAAGCTGTATGTACTTAGGATATATGCATAATTTCAGAATTCTCAAAGTGATTCATGAATATTGATTATCCTCAGATGTCTCCAGGAGCAGGTGTCAAAAAAAGTCAAACAAACATTCTTAATGGTGTGATTTAAGTTTTGCAAATAAAAAAAGGGGCAGGACCTTGATCATAGACATCAACTCAACATTTTTGGACTCTGTCCACCAAGAACCTTGACCAAGTCCCTATTTTAATTCCCATTCTACAGGGAGATATAATGAAACTGAGCAAAAATGTCATCAGAAGCAATATGTGAATGGATGACAAGTTATTGGCTTTAAAAAGACTTTACTTTGAGAAAGGTTGTCAACCTTGGCAACTTTAAGAACTGTGAGTCCACAAGTCTTAAAGTTTCCAAAGTTTTGACATCTCTGGCTTTGAGCCCTAGATCTACAAATACTTCCTAACCTTTCTGAAACCTGAGACACTGTGGAGTTGAATATTTGCTTTATAAAGGTGACAATTCTCATCTGATTTAAAAAATGAGAAGCTCTGACATGCCACAAGAACACTTCCTTCTCCAATGAAAAAGATTACTGCCAAATTCCCACACCTGCACCTCACCTAATACTTCTTGCAAGCTCTGCTAAATGCATTATTAACAGGAACTGTTGCCAAACTCAGCTTAATATAATTATTGACAAGCTATAAAACTGCAGGTATGTCAAGAAGCTACATTTTGGTGTTCAAAATGTACAGAACATGATATACTTTGAATGGTATTCTAATTCTTTCATCAATTATAGGTTTAAAAAGACTATCTTATCCTCAGTTTTGAGACTTCCCCTCCTTTTTTAAAAGAGCCCATTGTAATTGGCATATCATCTCCTGAAGATGGTTTATCACAACAAAAAGAAAATATGTAAACTTAAACTCTGAGGCAAAATAAGATAAAGGAAGACTGGTCCAACTCTGACATGGTATCTACAGCAATTGGGGGAAAATTCCCTTTGCACATTGATTAAGTACAGTATAAATATCTGACTAAGCAACTAAATATAGATCAATCTAGAAGCCCTATTCCATATAGGCTGCATGTTTGGCAGAAGTGGTTCTGTCTGGTGCTCATAGTACATGAAAGTCCCATCACGCAGAAAGGAAATATGTATAATCCTACTGACATTTGCTACATAGGAATTAAGATTTAATTAACAGGGAGAGGAAAAGGAGGAAAGAACAAAAGGAACAGTCAGATGACTAACCAAAATTAAGCAAGGATTTAAATTACCAATTAGGGTAAGAAGAATTCAATAATTAGTTCAGAATGGTAGTGGTCAATATGTATACAAATTACAGGTGCATCTTTGCTAAGGCCTCCGCCTGTATATGATCTTTGACGGCAGGGGTGGGTTCCTGCTGGTTCTAACCGGTTCACTAGAATAGGTTCCACAAATCTAGCGTGCCGTTTAGAACCGGTTCCAGTGGTGGAATGCCCCCTCGCTCGTTCACCCCCAGGCCCCATCCATCCTGTTGCCACTGGTCTGCTCGCTCCCCCGCCCTCATCTGCACCACGCCTCTAAGAGCCCTATAGAGACCCCTTGGCTCTCTATTGCTGCCTGCCGAAGAGGTAAGTAAGCTCTTTGCTAGCGCAGTGGCTTTTGGGGCTAATGGGGCTTGGTTTCCAGCCTGACAGCCCCCACCGCTTCTGGACATCTATTGCAGTCATAAGGAGCCGAGGAGAGCGTAGAGAAGAGCACGAAGGTTCTTGGCACTCCAGGAAGCAGTGAAAGTGGCTAGGAGAGGTGCATGGCTTGGTTTAGCCTCCCTAGACGTCGCAGCAGCAGCCCCAAGCACGCTGATCTCGATGTTGCTGCAAGAGGGAGTGAATGAAGACCTTTTCCGGCTGGCGCAAAGGACTTCCCCGGACTTGCTTTGCTGAGTACAGGACGATGGGCCCACACCTCCACTACTAGCAATCCGGAAAAGGTCTTCACCCCCTCCCTCTTGCAGCATGCCCCGATGCAAAAAACGCCGAGATCGGTGTGCTTGGGGTTGCTGCTGCGACATCCAGGGAGGCTAAACCAAGCCGCACGCCTCTCCCGGCTGCTTTTGTAGCTTCCTGGAGGGCCAAAAACCTTCACGCTCTTCTCTGTGCTCTCCTCGGCTCCTTGCGACTGCAATAGATGTCCAGAAGCGGCGGGGGGTTGTCAGGCTGGAAACCCAAGCCCATTAGCCCCCAAAGCTGCTTCTGGTGATCTATTGCAGTCGCAAGGAGCCAAGGAGAGCGTGGAGAAGAGCACGAAGGTTAGGGTTACTGGTCAACGTGTGTGTTTGGGGGGGGGGAGGCTGGAGCACTTCCGCTCTGAATGGAGGGAGAGAAAAAAGGTGGGATTCTCCCTGCTGGAGCCTTTAAATGGCAGAGAAGCTGAACTTTTTCCACTCCATTCACAGAGGAGCTGCGGCTCCCTTTATGCTCCCCTGGCTGGCCCCCTCCCTCCCAGGGTTTGAAGTACCTGAAAGGGACAGGCAGGCTGCCACAGCTCCCCTGAGAAGATATTTCTAAAGAAAGAAAGGCTCCGGTCCGGCTGCACCCAAAAAAGACCGCCTGCCCATCTCTCCCGATCTTGCGGCTTTTTCGGGGGTTTCTTTTTAAAAACGCCTTTCCAGAGTCCAGACGATCTTGAATGATGCTGCCTGTCTGTCCCACTCCCAAAGCAGGTCGCAGGTTTTCAAGATCGTCTGGAGAGGCGTTTTTTTTAAAAAAAAAAGAAACCCGAAAAAGCCGCAGGAACCAGAATGATGGATGGTCGGTCTTTTTTGGGGGGGGATTCCCAGAAACAGGTTGCCCAACACCCCGTGGGGCTCTGGCACCTGCAAAGCATGACATGAGGGGCAGCAGCATGCCATCCTGATAAACTGGCTTATAGTTGGAAGCAGGGAGCCCTCGCTAGGTTTCCCCCTTCCTCCGCCCGGCTCTCCATCTCCTCCTTTGCTTAGGCTCCCTTCCCACTTGGCACAGGAAAAGGGCTCAACTTTAAAATGGGACACCTTGACCTTGGGCCACCTCAGGGTTCTCTCTGCTAGCTGCATTTTGCTTTGGGTAAAGGAGGAGGAGAGGAGGTCGTAAGGCAGAAGAGAAACCTCTTCCCCCTGCCCTCCGGATTGCCAGCATGAGCATGGCTCTTCAGGAGCTCAGCAACAATGTGAATAGCAATGGTGGCTGCCCACACACCCGCTTTCGGTTGAGGGCAGACTTATTTTGCAAAAGCGCAGCGCAGCCAAGGTTGAAGAAACCACCCGATGCAAAGGCGAGGATGCTTTTTTTGAGGGGGACACCATATCTGCAATTTTTATCCCTTGCCCACCCACCTACCACCACCACCCTGCGTGTCTGGGCACTACGTTGGGGTAACTTGGGCGTGATTGGTCTTGAACACAGGACATGCGGACGCCCTCTGCCCACCTCCACGCTTTTGCAGATTGGCTGGGTGTGGAGCATGGACCCTTTTTGAAGCCGGGTTGAGTCCTTCCTTGGGATGGATGCCCATACATGAGGGGCACAGGCTAGGATCAGGTGCCCTCATCCGTTTCTCCCAAAGGTACTTTTTTTCCTCCAAGAGGCAACTGGACTTTCTGGTTTTTCTTTGAAGATGTTTTGCTTCTCCTCCAGGAAGCTTCTTCAGCTCTGAGGAAGCTTCTGGAGGAGCTGAAGAAGCTCCTTGGAGGAGAAGTGAAAGGTCTTCGAAGAAAAAGCAGAAAGTCCCTGCTGCCTCTTGGGGAAAAAAAGCATCTTTGAGACATCCTGGATGACCAAGAATCCCCATAGACATCCCTCATCCTAGCCTTCCTTTCTGATGCCTCCTAGCCTTGCTTGTCTTCCATCCCTTGTCGTGGCCACTCTCCTAAAGCCCATGATAGTTGAGCATCAATACGTCCTCTTGTAGTATCAAGGGTTGCTGAGGGTTTAGAGGTGGCACACACCCATGGTTTCCTGATTGCCAGGGGTCTTTAGGAAATCTAAACTGGAGAGACCTGGTCTATCCTGAACTTTTGAAGCTGGTGGACTCTAGATAAAAGTCAAAATCTGAGCTTGATGCTGACCTAAAGGTTTTTGTTGAAATCCTGGTTTAAGTTTTGGAGAAAGACTTATTTCACCCTAAACGTGTGACTGCTTTCATCAAACCTTAGAGTGATTTAGAAAGAAAGAGAGAAAGAAAGAGAAAGAGGGAAAGAAAGAAAGAGACAGAGAAAGAGAGAAAGAAAGAAGGAAGGAAGGAGGGAGGGAAGAGAGAAAGTAAGTAAGTGGGAGAGATACACACAAGGAAGGAAGGAATGGAGGGAGAGTGAGAGAAAAAAAGAGAGACAAAGATAGAAAGAGAAAGAGAGAGAAAGAAAGAGAAAGAAAGAAAGAAAGAAAGAAAGAGAAAGAAAGAAAGAAAGAAAGAAAGAAAGAAAGAAAGAAAGAAAGAAAGAGAACTTATGACCACAATTGAGCCCAACCTTTTGGTTGCTAAGCTAGAGCGTCGTTAAGTGAGTTTCACCACATTTTCCAAGTTGGCCATACCCATCCGGTCACACAACTGCCAAGCCACTCCCACCTGGTCATATGAGCGCTAAGCCACTCCCACAAAACAGGCCACACCTACAGAAGAGGTTCTAAAAAATTTTGAAACCGACCACTGTTTGACGGGGACTTTGGGTGCTACATTCCAAAAAGTAACCTAGGTCAGGACAACAAAGTGGGCAGGGCCAGCACAAAACCTACATTTCCTTATCTTTTAGTTTGAAAATATCATTACTTTTAAAATACTTTTTACTTTTCAATCCATCAGCATTTTTGATGTGGCCCTGGGAATCACAGTCATGGATTTTGTGAGCCTCAGGCAGCCTCCGGATTTACATACTTGAATTTGATGAATCACAATGTTGTCAGTCTGTGTATTTGTTTTGGCTGCCCAAAACATTCCAGCTGCTCCTCCTATTTTAACCTCTTTTGTCAGAATCCACAGAATTAATCTGATCTCTTTCCCACTATATTTTCTAGGCCCAAGACCTACACTGTACAGGATTAAATATGCATTGCCATAAAATATGGGGTTTTGGAGTTCCCTTTGAACTGAAATATGTAAACCAAGGTTCACATAAAACAAACTTAGAATAGAACAACAGAATTGGAAGGGAGCTTGGAGATCTTCTAGTCCAAACCCCTGCTTAGGCAGGAAACCCTACACCACTTCAGACAAATCGTTGTCCAACACCTTATTAAAAACATCCAGTGTTAGAGCATTCACAACTTCTGGAGGCAAGTTGTTCCACTGATTGATACAATACAATAGCAGAGTTGGAAGGGACCTTGGAGGTCTTCTAGTCCAACCCCCTGTCTAGGCAGGAAACCCTATACTATTTCAGACAAATGGTATCCAACATCTTCTTAAAGACTTCCAGTGTTGGGGCATTCACAACTTCTGGAGGCAAGCTGTTCCACTGATTAATTGTTCTAGCTGTCAGGAAATTTCTCCTCAATTCTAAGTTGCTTCTCTCCTTGATTAGTTTCCACCTATTGCTTCTTGTTCTGCCCTCTGCTTTGGAGAATACTTTGACTCCCTCTTCTTTTTGGCAACCCCTGAGATATTGGAACATGGCTATCCTGTCTCCCCCTAGTCCTTCTTTTCATTAAACTAGACATACCAAGTTCCTGCAACCGTTCTTCATATGTTTTAGTCTCCAGACCCCTAATCATCTTTGTTGCTCTTCTCTGCACTTTTTCTAGAGTCTCCACATCTTTTCTACATCGTGGCGACCAAAACTGAATGCAGTATTCCAAGTGTGGCCTTACAAAGGCATTATAAAGTGGCAGTGACGTGCGGTGAGCTTTACGGCTGGTGAGGCTGGTGACATCATCAGAGTGAGCTGCGGTCCCCTTCATGTTGACTCAGGAAGGAGGGGAATGGGACCACGTCAGCCTCCCTCCTGCGCGAGTCCCATTCCCCGCCTTCCTAAGTCAACATGAAGGGGACCGGGCTCACACTCTGCGATTCCCTTCATGTTGACTCAGGAGTCAGGAAGGAGGGGAATTCCCCTCCTTCCTGACTCCTGAGTCAACATGAAGGGGACCATGGAGTGCACTCCACGGGACTGCAGCTCACGCTCCCTCCTCTCCGATCCCTCCAGCCTCCCTCCTGCGCACGTCCCATTCCCCCCCTTCCTAAGTCAACATGAAGGGGACCACGGAGCGCGCTCCACGGGACCGCAGCTCACGCTCCGCAGTCCCCTTCATGTTGACTTAGGAAGGCGGGGAATGGGACGTGCGCAGGAGGGAGGCTGAGGCTAGAGGAGCCTCCTGCACACGTGGTCCCGTTCCCCTCCTTCCTGACTCCTGAGTCAACATGAAGGGGACCACGGAGCACTCCCATTCCTGACCACGTGTGCAGAAGGCTCCTCAGCGCCTTCTCCCCTGCCTCCCATGACCGCAAGTCCCTGTAAAGTCGTATTAACACTTCATTAACATTAATTGTTCCAACTGTCAGGGAATTTCTCCTTAGTGCTAAGTTGCTTCTCTCCATGATTAGTTTCTACATTTATATTTGAATATATGTAGGAATCTTTGTACAGACCCAGTTTGGTGTAGTGGTTATAGCATCAGGCTAAAAACTGTTTTAGTCCCACCTTAGCATAGAGCTAGGCTGGTGACCTTGGACCATTCCTCTCTCTCAACTCTAGGAAGGAGGCAAAACCAAAACACTCCCAAAGACTTTGTCAAGATTGCAGGTTCAATCCAGGCATGCAAGAGTCAATGCTGGTTCAAAGGCACAGATACAAGGTTCTGTGTCTGTTTGCGAAATGCACAACCAGTGCAAAGATGCCTTCGGCTGATAGGTGTATTTTCCCCCTCTGCTCCCTGTAGACCTCCAGTAATATGTGGTCATCCAGGAACTCTGGTGGAAGGGAAGAGAAGGGCACAAACACAAGGAAAAGACAAATGAGAGAGGGGGTCTAGGACTCTCCTCGTACCCTTCGCCACCTCTTTTTTGCCCCCAGGTTTCCTCCCCCAATCATTAACCTCTGCCATCTCGCCTATGCTTTAGGACCCTACCTGTTTGTTCCAGCCATTGGGACCCAGCATCTTTAATCCCAGGCCCTTCCTCGTGGGCTTTTGGGAGAAACACTGTTCATTCCATGAGAGAGGGTGTGAACAAGTAGGTGCAAGTACCTGACCAATTATTTTAAGTACTTTACTTAGATGCCTGAGAATGCCTAACTTATGCACAATAAAAATTATCAGTTAAAACTTATAAAAGCAAGCAATGCAGGAAAAAAGAACCTCTGCTTGAGACACATGCATTAGCTTGTATTTGACTACTGAGCAATGCACATTTTATGGATCATTGAGCATAGTGTTATTTTGATAAGGTGGGTCTTTCTGGAATTTCTACTTTCGATTGACATTATTTGTACAAAACTAGTTTCCTATCTTATGTGTCATTAGCTTCCTAATCAAATAGGAAAGTAAGATAGGTACATGTTAAGCAACTGGCTTATTCATCACAAAAAATGACAATAGCAAAAGTTTGCCAACTTGAAA
Source organism: Natrix helvetica (assembly GCF_964273705.1). NCBI lineage: Eukaryota > Metazoa > Chordata > Lepidosauria > Squamata > Natricidae > Natrix > Natrix helvetica. The sequence goes on along the minus strand of NC_138552.1, from coordinate 28,669,361 downwards.
ATGTTTGACCACAAGCAAAAAATGTCCTTTTCCTACATGATAGCTGTCTAAGACAAGCAATTTAACCAAAGGGTTTTAGATTCCATTTTAATTTCTTCCTTTAAATAGCTAGTTGATGATGATGTTCATCCATCGTGTTCAAAGAAGACCTTGACATCTAACAGGCTGTGGACTGTCCACGATGTGTCCGCAGGTGGTTGGTAAGGCCTAGGCGGGCACGAAATGTTCTGTCACATGTCGGAGAGGCATGTGTGGGCACCATTGTTGCAGCATTTACAGCTCTGGCTTTGCGGAGTGCTCGCTTCTCTTGTGCTATGGTTGTTCTTCTGTCTTGGCAACCTTGGTGGATCAGCGTGCGCCATGTTGATCAATCTTGTGCCAGGGTTTCCCAGGAGGTGGTGTCAATATCCAGGGACTTGAAGGAGGCTTTCAATATGTCTTTGTATCGCTTCCTGTATCGCTTCCAAATAGCTAGTTGCTAGAAATATAAACGTTGAGTTTTCTGTTTTATTTCCCAACACTGTGCTTTCCCAATACTGTGCTTCATCATTGATCACACCAAATGCTGAAAAACTGCAAAGTAATTTCAATGCCTCCCTTCCCAGCCATTTTTTGTCAATCCTTTGATTGACTGTAAGCCATTAGTGACCATCCAAGACCTTGCTATAAAAAGAAAAATACCAAGACAAAGAGCAAAGGACTCTACACATTGCCAATTTATAGATATAGATGCAAGATTAGAAACAATCCTTATCCCATAAATAGAAAAACAAGGAATGTGTTTTTCTAGGAAGGGGAAGACTATGGCAAGTTAACCAATATATATGGAAGTCAAAAGCCAAACATCTGAAAACTGGCTGTTCAATATGATTCAAAGGTCAATGCAATGTTTTGGGCCCAGGAATGCATGCAATCAGTGGTGGGATCCTGCCGGTTTAACAACCGGTGTTGGTGATTGCGTGCTCTGCGCATGTGCACAGTTTTAACAAACTTACCTTCTGTGTTACGTCTGGGGAGTAACACAGCTGAGGTGTGGCAATCTGCTCTGCCATGCAAATCAGCTGAGAGAATATAGGTAAGTAAAGCGCAGGGGCGGGCAGGCGGACCAGCCACCTGATCGTCGGAGCGAACCTGTTCATTTCCCACCTGATTGTTGTAGGTTTGCTTGAACCAGTCCGAACTGGCTCAATCCCATCCCTGCATGCAATCTCAAAAATATCTCCCAAATAATTGCTAATTGATTTTTATGTGTTGGATAAATGAACCAGCACTATTCACACCAACTGTACTTGAATATTTATATTAAGATAAAATTAAATCCTATCAGTTTGCGACTGGCCCCACTTTTTTGTTCTGGCTCAGTTCACAGGGTCTCAAGGAGATGTCCTATAACAGCAGTCCCCAACCTTTTGGGTGCCAATAAAGGTTTTTCTGTGGACTAGAGGAGTCATGGTTTTGCATGCTGCCTGCATCCCGTGGAGGGGCCTTCACTTCTTTGTGCAGCCCGGATTCTAGCATGCTGTGCCCCAGTGCCAGTTCATGGACCAGGGGTTGAAGGGCCCTGTTCTATAAAAAACAGTTAAAGAAAAGTTGCAATTTTGATCTATAGAAAAAATTAGAGATACAATTTCTGTGTTGAAGTACATGAAAAGTACCAAGATGGTCACAGACTACATTCCATTTCCATAGAAATAATGGAGGTCAGTTGCAACTACCTAGGTTTGATTTAAAGAAAGGAAAAAAATGTCCTGACAGAAGATGGAATATCCGTGCAGGTCGTAAGTTCTCCAACTTGGAGAGTTTTAAGAATTGGTTGGATAACCATGTCTCAAAAGCAGTTTACAAGAAATAAACAAAAAGTAGAAGTGAAATCGAACCATTTCTTCTTCTTCTGCCATATGTATTAGAATTCAAATGTGATGGAATACAAGAGGGGAAATTGCATCATGAATGATACATACTGCACACTTTTTTTTGGGAATATTAGTCACATAGAGACATTCTTCCATGTAACATCAGCTAGGGCAGCAATAATCAGCTAACAATGCATTTCTGCCTTCTTATTGATGCATATCGTTACTGGAATGGGATTAAAATGATCCAGATTGTACTTGGTGACATTTTTTTGACCAAGCTTAACTACTTAAAAGCTTCAAGTACAAAGATATTTGCTAGAGCCAGGTTACGGCAACTTGTCTTTCCAATGACTTTTAATGATAGTGCACATAATCTCCAGTCTCTTTAAGTCTGCTAAAAATAAACCTTTTGAGCAAACTTGTTCCACAGGTTTATGTAACATTACCTAGATTAGGAAAACTCTCAGATGCTACGTATTCAGCTAATGTTACAAGCTGTAGAAAAAGTATTAAAACATGTATAAAATAGGATGCTGTATTGATGAATCTAATGTCAAGCAGAAGTGATTTTGCTTGACTTGGCGAGAATAAAAGTACAGTTTTCTCCAGCCCTTGTCCTCCAAAAATCTTGGACTGCAGTCACCACCTTCTTAACCAAATACCTTTAGATATAGCTCCTGCTGTTTCTTATCCTCAGTTCCAAAGAAAGTAGAGCTATATATATAAAGGTGACAATTGTACTTGAATTGAATGTGCAAATAAACAGTCATACAGTCATTCCTGAATTATGACTGTACTTCAAACTGCAGGTGGGAGATTGCGTATTTGGATTCTCTTCCATATGCATGTGCCTTTTAATATGTCACCGAGAATGAACTATGCTAGCCTTCATGCCCAAATCTTTATTTATTAAGAGTTTAAAATGCTGCAGATATTCCTTGCAGAGGCCATGGTTTGAAATTTCGAAAGAGAAAGATTCTGTTTATCAGTATGAATAAGAGAAGAAAGTCAGCAATCTGTTTTAACATTTAAAACAACCAAACGTAAGTGATAGAAAATTGGCTACTCGTATTCTTATAGCTTTTCCTTTTAAAAGTCTATTTTTAAAAATTGTTTGAAAGAGTTCAAGACCAGCTCAGCCTTCCTGTGTATGTTTTATCTACACTGCTATTTAACTGAAATGCAAAATTAAATCCCAACAGTGAGATTAAATTGGTTCAAGAAGAGAAAGGATGGGATAAAGAGGTTTAGTCTGGATTTTGAACAGAGCTGCTAGAACATTTAACATCAACTCCCTTGGATATCCTGGCTTCTCCTATCTTATCAAGCTGTCAGCCTGCACAATTTAATTTCATGAGTTAGCCCTAAACCTTATGTTCCAAGAATGCACCCTTTGATATTGGATTTCGAGGCACCTACCAGTCCCTGATCAATCCTTGATACTCCTTAACAACCGACACCAAATTCAAGATTAGCATTCTCTGCTGATTTATGCAAAAGGCTCTTACAATCCTTCTCTAATCAGTGGAATAGGAGGCTATTTAAAAACAAAGGGAACTGCTATGACTGCCTCATTACTCAGAGCATGTAAGGAGTAAATTCAGTACAGTGTGGCTGTATGTCTTTGGGTTGGGGTGTTCTAAAATAGCTTCTGGAAATGGTTGTTTGTGAGCAAAGAAAGGTGGGGGTTAACTCTGTCTTGAAGCTGCTTTTCAGGAAGTGGTGCTTGGCTCAATGCTCCCTAACATTTTCATATATTACCTAGGTGAGGAGATAGGAAGTACCCTCATCAAATCTGCAATCCCTCATGCAAAGCTGGAAGGGATTCCTAACATCTCAGAAAATAAAGTTCAAAAAGGTTCTTAATAGTCTTGAACACTGATCTCTAGCCAATAGAATAGGATAGGATAGGATAGGATAGGATAGAACAGAACAGAATTCTTTATTGGCCAAGTGTGATTGGACACACAAGGAATCTGTCTTTGCTGCATATGCTCTCAGTGTACATAAAAAGACAAGATACATTCATCAAGAATCATTAGGTACAACACTTAATGATAGTCATCCAGTATAAATAAGCAATCAAATCATACTAGGAAACAATCAATATACATCATAAGGATACAAGCAACAAAGTTATAGTACTGCAGTCATAGGTGGGAGGAGATGAGTGATAAAATGCAATTTAGTGGCAAGAAATGTAGGTAATTGCATTTAGGTGGGAAAAATCAAGTGCACAAGCACAAGAGAGATGGCATCTGGCTTGGTGGTAGTATTTGTGAGAAAGTTTCTTGTGTGTCATTGTAGGCCACATGTTAAGCATGAACTGTTCTGGGCTGTAGCACCAAAAGTGAATGTGGTTTTGGGCTGCATTAAGACATATGAAAGATATAGTGACAGGTATGGTGGCAAAATTACAGAAAACGATAGTACAAGTAGTCCTTTATTTACAACACTGAATGGCACTGAAAAAAGTGACCTATGATCATTTTTCACACTTATGACTGTTGCAGCATCCACAAGCAACATTTGGATGCTTGACAACTGGTTCATTTTTTTGACGGTAGCAGGTCATGTGATCACCTTTTGCAACCTTCTGATGAGCTAAATCAATGGGGAAGCAAAGATTCACTTTTCAACCATGTTACTAACTTAACAATGGCAGTGATTCCCTTAACCAACATGGCAAGAAGACTTGTAAAATAGGGCAAAGCTCACTTAACAACTTTCTCACTTAGCAACATAAATTTTGGACTCAACTGTGGTCGTACGTGTACTAGTCTATGCTGTACTGGTCAGACCTGGAATGCAGTGTCCATTTCTGGTTACCCTACCACAGAAAGAACCTGAAAAATGGGAAAGGGTGCAGAAAATGGTGAAAAACTTGGAGGCTAAAGATAGTGAAGAACATTTAAAGAAGCTGAGTGATCTTAGTCTAGAACAGAAAAGACTTAAGGGAGCAGTCTAAGTCTTCAAATACTGGAAAGGCTATAATTTTATTCTCCAGAGCTTCTGAGGGCAAGATAAGAACCAACAGATAACAGTTTTACAGAGGAAGATTCAAACTTGAAAAGAGAAATTATCAAACTGAGGACAATTTAGCAATGGAAGAGCCTGCTCCTTCTAGTCATGCATGCTTCATTGACAATGATCAATGTCAACTTCAACATTCTTTTCACATACAACAGCATCCAACCAGCTAGCACCATCTTAGAGTTCTTCATGTGATTTCTTCTTCTTCCTGACTGAAGAACTTTGCATCTACAGTACCTCTATGAAGTTTCATTTTGTTATTTTCTGTTTCTCAAATCTATCGATTTTGATTTGAATTTTCTTTCTATTGCTTGGGCAAAAACTTCTATGTCCCTGCATGGCCTTTTCAAACAAAGATTAGACAGCTATTTGTCTAATTGAGGATTCTTACCCTGGGCAAGTGTTGGACTAAAAGCCATCTACTTTTGTGATATTTCTTTATTTACTTAAATCTATATGCTGGCCAACTCTCAGCGAAACTAGAGTTGCTTATCTGAGAAATTGAATAAATGATAATTTATAATTAAAATTAATATTTGTTCGGGACTTATTGGCTATTGTGGTTTTATACTTGTAAGTTGCTCAGAGTTACTGTGAGTTGGGCAACCATTTAAATTTTCTTAATAAATAAATAAAAGAACACTATTTAATTGAAGGAATCTGGAGTGTGCCAACCTTGCCAGATTATAATGGCTGGAAAAGTTAGTTCTAATAGGTGAACATCCAGCTTGAAAATTTACAGCAAAAGGAAGACCAATTCTTCTTTAGATAATTGGCCACTACAGATCTATTTTTATTGTTATATTTTTTTTCCTTACTAGTAATCCCTAATCTGCAGTTTTATCATTTATGATCATTATTCCAAGTTTTGTACATTAGAGAACAGTGCTGACATTCTTCTAGCCCTGGCTTCATTTAACCCAGCAGGCAAGACATGAGCTCTAGTTCCACCTTGACCATGAAAGGCAGACACACTCTCTCAACCCCACTCACCTCACAGGGTTATTGTTGGGAAAAATAGAAGGAGAAAGTATTGGATGTCAGCTCCGGCCAGCCCAGACGCCTGGAGCAGCCATTCAGGGGAGAAATCCGGGCCAGCTGCCAAGACTCACCAGGCTTCACTCCTACACAAACAGCTGATTAAATCTACAAAGCTAGTGATAACTGACTGACAACAATCCACGATTAATTGCTGGGGTGTTTGTTTTGGGTTACGAGGGGATGGGTGTGCGCACGTGTGAGGTGCAGGTTATCCTAATTACTACCGTGTTTGACCCCTGAAATAAGCACTTGGCCTTATTTTCAGGGAGGTCTTATTACTTTTTAGGTGCAGGAGGTGGCGAGCATGGTCACCTCATGGCTGCAGCTATGTTGCAATATTTTCAGGGAGGGCTTATTTTAGTGCATGTGCTCAAAAGCCCAATTGGGCTTATTATCCGGGGCGGTCTTATTTTCAGGGAAACAGGGTAAGTAACGATAAAAGGTGATGGGGAGCACCGGGTGGCAGCTCTGACAATTTATTCATTGCCTTAGTGCTTTGTTGGTCAGTTCGTGCCGAAGGAAGAATACAAACTGCATTTCAAACCGTTTCTGTGTTTGGCTGTTTTCATTACCCTTCGGAACCTGACAGTTTGTCAGAGTTCCCACCATGGCTGAAGGTACAGTGCTTAGGTTGGAGGCTGGGGGCCTGGGGGAGTCTGCTGTGGCAACTGATACAACTGTGCTGGAGGCTGTGTCAGGGCCAGCAGGACAGGCACCATTGGATGTAAGGTCTAAGGACCACTTGGTGGCATGGAAGCCTACAGCAGAACTTCTGGAGGCCGATGTGGGCCAAGCCCATGCGGGGGATTGGTATCTGGACTTGCCAGAGAGTCAGGACCACAGAGGCTCCCTAGCTCACCTCTTTTGGACCCCATTTTGCCCAATGTCGTGAAAGGCGCAGCTCAGATGATGATTAGAGTTACACCACTGCAGTGGACAGCCCAACTCTACAGATGCTGCAGGAAAGATTTGGGCCAGTGAGCTTCCGAGATAATAGATGTGGCAGTGGTTGGAGAGGGTCCCTGGAATATGGATACCAACAGGCAGGGAGAGTCATTGGACAGTCCAGCATAACCAATTCAGAAGAGTATGGTGCCGAAGGGGCCGCAAGAGTAGGAGGTCAGCAGCCTGGGCTAGATGTACCCCAAGCTGCCCAGGACACCTGCGGGAGACGAGCAGCGCAAGAGAGCTCTGCACCTCACTCTCTCCTTACCTAGAGGGAGTCTCCAGCTGTTGATGAGCCCAGAGTGATGGGATGCTGGGATCGACCAGCAATACAGGCTACGTTTGACGGTAGCCCAGGACAAGTGGCCCTCTTCTTAGGCCAGGTGTTAAACCACATGGATCGTTACGGCCATATGTATACATTGCAGTGGGACATGGTGATGTCCGTGATGGCAGTGATGGATGGAGAGGCTGCTGACTGGGTGGCTGATCTATATTGGGATCATGCTGTGGAACTCACAGACATTGGTCGGTTCCTGATGGCATTGCAGGAGAGGTTTGAAGATACTACCAGGATCCAGCGGCGGAAGCAGAATTGCGGGCTACAAGACAACAAGGGAAGCCAGTAGCTGAATACATCAGAGAGTTCCGGCATCTGGCCAGTAAAGTGAGGATGTGGCCAGAGAGGTTGGTGGTGCATTATTTTAGAGTCGGTCTTGACCGAACACTACACCGGGCCTTCAACTACAGAGGGTTGCCACCTAGACTGACTGCATGGTTCCAGGCTGCCATGAAAGTAGATATAGCGTTCCATGAGGATAAGCCAGGATGGGAGAGAGGTAGGTGAGGACAAAGACTGCAACAGATGCATTGTATCGGAGGAAACTCTGCCCCAAAAATCCGCAACCCACAGCAGTCTGCCATGAGACCGATCCTATAGCATCCGTGAGCACACCAAGAAAAAAAAGAAACTTTACTTTACTTTACTTTATTCACACTTATAGACCGCCCCCTCTCCCCAAAAAGGGACTCGGGGCGGTGTACAGTCAATACATAAAAATACATAAAATACATAAATAGTTAAGGACTTAGAGGAGGTTAAAAAACTGTACATCAAAGTAAAGTACTTAAAATATAATCATTAAAAACCCGTAAAAAATACCCCAAAAGTTAAATTTAAAATGGTTCCCCTAAAATACTAGTTAAAAAATATATCTGCCAGGGGGTAAAAGTTATGAGTGTGCCAGGCCAGCTAATCGAAACAGGTGAGTCTTCAGTTTTTGTCGGAAGGAGCGGAAGTCGGTGGTGGTTCTAATGTCGGGGGGAGGTCATTCCAGAGGGTTGGGCCCATCACAGAGAAGGCCCTACTCCTCGGTGTCGCCCGTTGGCATTGCCTGGTGGATGGCACCAGGAGAAGTCCCTCCCTGTGAGAGCGAATTGGTCGCAGGGATGTATGCGGCAGGATGCGATCCTGCAGGTAACTAAGTCCTGTGCCATGGAGCGCTTTGAAGATGGTAATCAACACCTTGAAACGCACCCGAAAAACCACAGGCAGCCAGTGCAGCTCGCGCAGGAGAGGTGTTACGTGGGAGTACCTAGTACTCCCCATGATAGCCCGCGCGGCTGCGTTCTGGACTAGCTGTAGTCTTCGGGCGCGTCCCAAGGGAAGCCCCATGTAGAGAGCATTGCAGTAGTCCAGGCGAGACGTCACCAGCGCATGAGTGACCATGCGTAGGGCATCCCAGTCCAGTAGGGGGCGCAATTGGCACACCAGACGAACCTGGTGGAACGCCCCCCTTGCTACGGCTGCCACATGGTCATCCATCGACAGCCGGGCATCTAGGAGGACGCCCAAATTGCGCGCCCGTTCCACAGGAGGCAGTTGTTCGCCCCCTATGGCCAGTGATGGAATCAACTGGCTGAACCGAGGTGCCGGTAACCACAGCCACTCAGTCTTGGAGGGGTTGAGTTTGAGTCTGTTGTCCCCCATCCAGACCCCGACGGCTTCCAAACACCGGGACATCACTTCGACAGCCTCGTTGGGGTGGTTTGGGGTTGAAATGTACAGCTGAGTATCATCAGCGTACAGATGATACTCAACCCCAAAACCACGGATGATCTCCCCCAGCGGCTTCACATATGCGTTGAACAGAAGGGGCGAGAGGACCGACCCCTGTGGCACCCCACAAGTGAGTGGCCTCAGGGACGACCTCTGCCCCCCTGCCAACACACATTGCATCCGGCCGGAGAGGTAGGAGCCAAACCACCGCAAAACGGTGCCTCCGACTCCCATCCCCTCCAGCCGGCACAATGGGATACCATGGTCGATGGTATCAAAAGCCGCTGACAGATCTAATAGGACCAGGATAGAGGAACAACCCCTATCTCTGGCCCTCCAGAGATCATCAACCAACGCGACCAAGGCCGTCTCCGTGCTGTGCCCGGGTCGGAAGCCGGACTGGCGTGGATCTAGATAATCGGATTCGTCAAGGTGTCGTGGAAATTGCTGTGCCACCACATTCTCTACAACCTTCGCTAAAAAGGGAAGGTTGGAGACTGGACGATAATTAGCTAGCTCCGTCGGGTCAAGTGAAGGCCTCTTGAGAAAGGGCCTCACCACCGCTTCTTTCAAAGCGTTTGGTAAGGATCCCTCGCCCAACGAGGCGTTCACCAGGCCCAGGAGCCAGCCTCGTGTCACCTCCCAGGATGCCAGTACCAGCCAGGAGGGACACGGGTCCATTAAACATGTGGTGGGTTGCAGCCGTCCACGTAACCTGTCCAAATCCTCGGGGGCAACAGAATCAAACTCCTCCCAGAATGGTCTCACAAGACTCACTGTTGACGGCTCCCCTGGTCCACTGAAGGGGGCCCATCCGCTCCGGATCTGAGCGACTTTGTCCTGCAGATATTCCCCGAACTCCTCTGCTCTGCCCTGCAAGGGGGCTTCCCACGTCCTCTGCGATAAGAGGGAGCGGGTTACCCGAAACAGGGGGGCAGGGCGGTTATCGGCGGACCAATAAGAGCGGCACAATGTCTACGCTTGGCCGCTCTTAATGCCACAAGGTAAGTCCGTAAATAGGCTCTTACCTGTGTTCGGTCAGATTCGGAGCGTGAGGATCTCCACCTGCTCTCTAGATGTCTCCTATGGCGCTTCATCACCCTCAGGTCCTCGGTATACCAAGGTGCCCGGGTGGGTCGCTGCCGTAGGAGAGGTCGCAAAGGCGCAACTCAGTCCAAGGCCCCAGCCGCCGCCCTATTCCAGGCGGCCACTAGGTCATCCGACCGAGAGCGGGTCAGGGCTACAGGTAGTGGCCCAAGCTCCGTCTGGAACCTATCCGGTTCCATCAGGTGCCTGGGGCGGTACCAGCTTGGACAGTCTGGTTCCGCCTCCTCGCGGTGGGGGGTAGCGCCATGGAAGTCCAGCCGGAGAGATGAGTGATCTGACCATGACAGGGGAGTAATAACTAAATCCCCTATTCCCAGATCACTCGTCCACTGCTCAGATACAAAAACAAGGTCCAGTGTGTGGCCACCTTCGTGTGTGGGGCCCTGAATTAATTGGGTCAGGTCCATGGCCGTCATGGAAGCCATGAACTCCCGAGCTACCTCAGATGCTTCCCCCGTCGACGGCAGGTTAAAATCCCCCATAACCAAAAGTTTGGGGGTCTCAACTGCCGTCTCTGAGATCAGCTCGAGGAGCTCGGGCAGGGCTGCTGATGCATAGGGAGGAGCCAAGTATACAATCAGCAGACCCCACTGCCTCCCTGGGCCCCATTTCACACCAAGGGACTCACACCCGGGTATCTGAGGAACAGTGAACTCCCTCGGCTCCAAACATTCCCGTATAACTACCGCCACCCCACCACCCTTACCCAGAGCCCGGGACTGATGGAATGCCCGGAAACCCGGTGGGCACATTTCCACGAGGGGTAAACCACCCTCGTGGCCCAACCAGGTCTCCGTTATCCCTGCAAGGTCCAGCTCCCCCTCTGAGATCAACTCATTAATGAGGGGAGCCTTGTTGGTCACGGACCTTGCATTGCAAAGCATCAGCCGTAGGCCCTGGCTCTGTAGTTCCTGGCCACCTAGCCTGCGGGGGTTGGTACAAACGACCGGGCGTAACCAGCAGCCACGGTCTCCCAACCGACCTTGTGATCTTCTCCTGTCTTCGCATCCCCCCCTCCCCGCAACCATTGTAATAAAACAACCCTTTGTTGAAATAGCTTTTCCCCTCCCCCCCTCCACACTCACTTCCCTCCTGGACTCACCTGTTCTCCTGGCACTGGCTCCCCTCCCGGCCTGATTAACCCCCCCCGCCACCCTGGAACCCCCTAAAAAAGATACAAAACATTTAGTTAAAAATCCCCTTAGTTTCCGCTTCCTCCACCTCTCAGGGTTCACAAACCCGTCATCAAGGCAGGCCCTTGAGAGAGCCAAGGGCCATGCCTGCGAGAGAGGGGCCTCCCGCAGGCGGAGCAGGTCTAACCTCGAGTAAATTGTTAAAAACCCCGGTGGAGTCAAGGTGCTGCTGATGGTAAATTAATATACATTAGGTCTGAGTCTCAGCTGGAAGTGGGAGGCAGTGTCCTGTTTTTGCTTGGATGAGGGGGGGGCAGAAAGTAATCAAATGTCCGGATATCCAGATGGTAAAAAAGATGGCAAAGGTGACAAAAGGTGGGTGGTAGTCCAAGGTAGTCCCAGGTGGGTGTGAGTTTATAGATAGTTTATAGATAAAAATCTAGGATCCTCAATGGGTGGGGGGGGCGTTCTTGGCCCAGGCGTTCTTGGCCCAGGCACTGCTCCGGCCTATCCATGGCCCTAGACCGGGCTTCCGGTGGCCTTCGGTATTCTAGACCACCCCCAGCCATTGTCCTGTACCTTCACACTCCTTCACACTCTCTCCTGGCTCCCATCCAGCAAACCCGGTGGGCACATTCCATCCTGGCTCTCACCCAGCACTCCGATGTTCCTGGTGCCAAGCTCTCGGCGTCTTCTGCGTTCTGCTGGCGCCGGCAGGCCAGAGGGCACGGGAGCAGCCGGGAGACGACAAAAAGCCTCAGCGGAGCCCCTGGCAGCAGCGTCACTCCCCTCACACGTCCCGCCGCCGCCGCCGTCCTCATCTGCTTCTCCCGGCTGCTAGATATTATCCGCCTCTCTCTCCTCACCAGTCTCTCTCTCTCCTCCGCCGCCGCCGCACATTGCACGCCGCGCGCCGTCGCCATTACTTCCCGGCTTTCTGCCCCGCCTTCCACTGACTGCCTTCCCTTCGGCTTTTTTCCATCCTCCCCTACCACCCTGGCGGACCAAAACGGGTCCAAAACAAGCTAGGGTGGTCAAACTGTCAGACTCTCGGCCCCCAGGTGGAATGAGGGCCAGCCGCAGTCCCTTCCTCCGTCGGGAGCTCCATAGCGTTCGCGGAGCTCAGGAGGCGACCGCCATTGCCGGAAGCTCCTCCTCCTCCCATCAAAAGACAGCAAGGAAGAGCGTGAGGCGTGGCCAGGAGAAGATACACAGGGCGAGCCAACCAGTTCCTATACCAGTGGACTCCAGCCCATCAGGTGATATGCTCAATACCGGTGCTATCGACTGGGGGGAGGGTTCCGACCTGATGACAACAAAGCCTATCAAACTGTTTGTGATACAGGTAGTGGTGGATGTGACCAGGCAACAACAATGTACAGCCCTGATCGATTCAGGGTGCACTTGTTGCTTAATGAACGCCACAGTCGCTGATAGTCTGGGGGTGGGTCTCAGGAAGTTGGCTAGGCCGATGCATTTTAACCAGATGGACCAGTCGTTATTGGGAGGCCAACTAGCCACACATGTAACTGATCAGGTGGTATTGCGGATAGGGCCCCATCGGGAGCTCTTGCATTTTGTAGTGGTTTCACACATTACAGAGGAGATTGTACTAGGCCTGGCATGGCTGGATAAGTGGGGACCTACGATATGGTGGGGTAGTGGTAGCAGGCATCTCAGAATAGGCCTTGGTCTTGACCCCCCTTCTCATGAGGCGCAAACCATGGCCCAGGGTCTGGTGGGATTCCAAGCTACAGTGCCATTGGTACATACAGCTGGGGAGGAGCGATTCCCTCAGATATATGCAGACTTAAAAGATGTATGCAGCGAAAAGGAATGTGATACTTTGCCCCCTCACTGGCCCACAGATTGTGCAGTGGAACTACTCCCTGGGGCTAAACTGCCAAAGCCCCAAATGTATTTTATGACCCTGCAAGAGCTAACAGAAATGAGGGCATACATAGAAAAGAATTTTAAAAGGGGCTTTATTCAGACAGCTAGATCAAGGGTGGCCGCCCCCATTCTTTTCTGGGAGAAAAAGGATGGTGGCTTACGCTTCTGTGTTGACTTTCAGGGCCTTAATGCTGTCTGTGTGGAACATTTGTACCCTCTCCCTTTAATGAAGGACATGCGGCTAGTTAGCAGAGCGATGCATATTCACGAAATTAGATTTCAGGGAGGCATACTATAGAGTACGCATACGGGCTGGTGACGAATGGAAGACAGCCTTTAATTGTCCTCTAGGCAGTTACCAGTTCTGGGTTATGCCCTTTTGACTGCAAGGAGCCCCAGTAGTGTTCATGCAGCTAATTAACGAAGTGCTGCATAAGCATCTTTACCAAGGGGTACTTGTCTATTTAGACGATATCCTTTTTTTTTAAACAAAGTTTTATTGGTTTTTTTAGGGAATAGAAAAGGAAAGGGGTAATGGAAAGGTTACAAATTTTGGCAGTTGCAGTGTGCGGCAGGTGTCCCCTCCCCCCATACTCATAGTATACATTTACACAAAGTTCAATACTAAATAGCAATATATAGTCAGCATGTAAATTCAGTTAATAATTTCAATCAATTTATATCAAGCAGATTTTCTTACTCATTTTTGTGATCTGAGTTTTCTCGGTATTGCCCCTTCTCCCCCCGCCAGCAAAGCTCCGGCCCCTCCCGTGTCCTGTGTGTCTGTTGTAAGATCATCTGGTTTATCTAGGAGTGCTTTATTTTTTTCCATAAAGGCCTGTGCCTCTATAGTTGTATTGATTCTAACTCTTGTGTCCTCCCAGAATATTAACATACCTTCAGGCATCAGCCATCTGAACCACACCCCCTTCTGGTAAAGTTTCTTTGCTAATTGCGAATAATTTTTCCTTTTCTCCCTCACTTTCTTGGGGATCTGTTTCAGAATGGTTATTTCCCTATCTTGGTATTTCAAAACTTGCCCCCTTTGTGCACTCAGAATTTCATCTCTTGTGTTTTTTCTGAGAAATTTAATGTGTATCTCCCTGGGTACATTGTGTGTTCTAGCATATGCTGAGTTCACTCTATAAACCAGATCTAGTTCCCACCGCATCTGTTGCTTCTCTTTCTGAATGTATTCAGCCAAAATGCTTGTCATGATGTCTCTTATGTCTTCATCATCTGTCTCTACCACATTTTGAAATCTAAGATAAAAGGACATTCTCTCAAATTCTGTTTTCATCTGTTGGGTCTCAAGATCTTTGTTCCCCTTCTGCACCCCTTCCATCTCCCCCCTCATCTCAGCTGTCCCCCACTCCAAAAGATCCAGTCTCTGTGAGTTTTTACTGATCTGGTCCTGGTTCTCTTTAATTTCTTCTTTCATCTCTTTTAATTGTCTTTTTATCTCCTCTTGTCCCTGTAAAATTTGTTGGAACATTTGTTGGAATTCAGTCTCAGTAGTTTTAGGCTGCATCAGAGATGTTATTGTTGATTGTGTACTGGGACTGGATGTTGTAGATGTCGGGGCAGAGGCAGCAAAGCCAGGCTTCCCAGGAGGTGGTTTTTTACGTGACATTATATATGCAATAAAGAATTCAGTCAATGCAGAGAGTGATCAGTCAGAGAGGTAGAACCGCCAAGGTACATGTCTTGATATATGTTTTTGTAATATGTATGTCTTGTCTATATATTTATTTCATATGTTTTATTGTACGCCGCCCCGAGTCCTTCGGGAGAGGGTGCGGCTAAGAAATAAATATTTATTATTATTATTATTATAAGGGAGTTCAGGAGACTAAAGGTCCAGGCAGAAGGAGGTTTTTCTGGTCACACTGGCAGTAGAGTAAAATTCTTCACTCCAGGGAGTCCAAAAAGTCACAATCAACAAGAGATTTATCTGAGTAGCACGGAGACAAAGACCGGAAGCCTGAAATTTTATAGGTGGAGTCAATTTTCACTGTTTATAAAGACAACGGATGTGTGCCATCTTGCCCTGCCAGCTTCGGGTTTAGGAGGCTTAACAAAAGTTTCAAAGTTTCCAAAGTTTCCAGATCATCATTCCATTGTAAGGTTAAATCCGAAATTTGCCTTTGCTATGAGCGTGGCATCATTAGTTGGCTCTCTCCCTGCCTCCTCCCCTAGGGCTGAGAGCAAAAATAGTTTACAGCCACCTGTCCAAGGGGGGGGGAATCCCCCTCCCTCCAGCCGCGCTTCGCAAAACCAAGTCGAAAGAAAGTTTTAAGTAGCGGGCAATTTCGTTCAAGCAAGCAAAGGGAATGGAGAGAAGTTTCCGCCTCACCGCACCGCAGCCGCGTCCTTCTGATCGCTCATTCTTCCAGCTGCCTCTCTGCGAAGATGCCGGGGCGCCTCCCCATCATGCTTCCCAATGCCTAGGGCGATGCGAGGGCCCCCCCGGCCGCCGCCGACTCAGGGGATCCCCCGCGGTGCCGCCCCTTTGGCAGGAGCCTCTACGGGGCGTCCTTTGCCCCCCAAGGAGTGAGGGGCCCACCGGGAGAGCGCGGGGCGAGCAGAGCCTGCCCGTCGCAGTCAGCAGCCGGAACCGGAAGTCTAGACGATATCCTTATATATACCAAGACCATGGAGGAACATGTAACTCTTGTACATCAAATGCTTAAAAAGCTGCTGGACGCACATTTATACATCAAATTGTCTAAATGTGAATTCCACAGGATGCAGCTGGATTACCTTGGGTTTCACATTTCACCTAAAGGGGTGGAGATGGACCCCACAAAGGTGAAGGCGGTATTGGGCACCCACAAGCAATTGCAGAGTTTTTTTGGGTTTGCCAATTTCTATTGCCAGTTCATCTCATCCTTTGCCCAAGTGGCCCTTCCACTAACTGACCTCTTACACACAAAACATCTCATGACAAACCCTCACCCGGGAAGCCCAGTTGTGTGGACAACAGCATGTCAGCAAGCGTTTGAGTGTCTGAAGTCTTTATTTGCACAAGAACCAGTACTGAAACATCCAGAGCCCACTAAGCTATTTGTGGTTCAGGCAGACACCAGTGATGTGGCAGTGGCCGCAGTCCTCTTACAAAAGAACAATGAAGGAGTTCTACAGGCGTGTGCCTAACCTCAAGGAAGTTGTCAGGGACTGAACGCAAATGGCCCATTTGGAAGAAGGAGGCGTTTGCGGTCCGGTGGGCCCTGTTGACGTGGCAGCATTTACTAGAAGGGGGAGGGATACCATTCGAGGTCTGGATGGACCACAATAATTTGGAGGCCCTCCTGTCCCGCGAAGATTGTCGCCAAAACAAGTTTGATGGGCCTTGTATTTTCAGCGATTAAACTTCCAATTAAAATATATACCGGGGGGGGGGGGGCAAGAACTTCTTAGCCAATGCCCTCTCCCACAAACCACAGTATCATAATAAAAAGGAGGATTTAGTGCAGGCTATCATCCTGACCCCACAGCTTAGGGTGCTAGCCACTCAACAGGCCACACCGGAATCAAATTTGTATGCCCAGGAGGAGGACCTCTCCAGACCAATCAAAGCAGCACTCGCAATGGACCAATGGTTTCAAGAAAATCAAATATTATTAACACAGCGAGAGGGCTTTGCCTGGAAGGGGTCGAAGTTATATGTACCAACTGTGGTATGGGTGACTGTGCTGCGTCGCTGCCACAATGTTCACTTGGCTGGACATTTTGGGTTCCTCAAGACTCTACATTTAGTAAATGGCCAGTTCTGGTGGCCCCACATGAGGAGGGACATAGAGGAATATGTAAGGAGTTGTGTTGTTTGCACTACCATGAAGGCCTGGCCTGGCCAGCCTCCTGGACTTTTACAGCAGGTGGCAGATCCAATTCGGCCATGGGAACAGATAGCCATGGACTTCATCGTAGATTTACCGGACAGCCAAGTGAACAAGGTCATTTGGACGATAATTGACCTGTTCTCCAAGCAGGCTCATTTTGCAGCATGTACCGGCCTTCCATCTGCTAGGAAGCTGGCCAAACTGTTCATTACCCATGTGTATAGATTCCATGGCATCCCCAAAAGGACAATTTCAGACAGGGGAGTGCAATTCACTGCCCAGTTCTGGCGCAGATTCGTGGCAATGGTGGGGTCATCACAGGGACTTAGTATAGCCTTCCACCCTGCGACTAATGGTGCTGCGAAGAGAGCAAACGCTTTGGTGGAGTACTACTTAAGATGTTACGTCCAGTACCAACAGACCGATTGGGCTGAACTCCTTCCCTTTGCAGAGGGTGCATATAACAATGCAGTGCACAAAAGTATGGAGTTTACCCCATTTCATGTGGCTACAGGGCAGGAGTTCGTCCCAATTCCGGAGTATCCTCAGGTGCGCCCAGATGATACAACCTCGCAGGAGTGGATAGCCTGGATGCAAATGGTTGGAAAGTGGTGAGGGATGCGTTATGTCACTCTTTTGCCACATATAAAAAGAGTGCTGATAAAAGGCGGAAGGCGCAAGGACCTTTCCACGTAGGCCAGAGGGTATACCTCTCCACTAAATATCTCAGGCTACCATTGCCATGTAAGAAACTCAGGCCCAAATATATTGGGCCTTTCCCAATTGTGCGAGTTATTAACCCGGTCACAGTGCAGCTAAGATTCCCCCCTCTACAGGAGAAAATACATCCACTCTTCCACTGCAGCCTGCTCCGATCAGTTCAAGCATCTGAGATCAGAGGAGACCCGCTACGGCCGCCAGCCCCTGTTACTGTAGATGGGGAACAGCACTATGTAGTGCAAGATATACTAGATACCAGGTGGCACAGGGGACGGATACAATACCTTGTGTTATGGAAAGGTTATCCCGTCAGAGGCATCGTGGGTTCATAGCAAGGACTGCAGGGTGCCCCACCTGATAGCAAGATTCCACCGCAGACATCTCACAAAACCGGGGGGAAGGGGTCCTTCGACTCCTAACTGACTGTAATTTGTAGCTGCCCAAATGCTGTCTCCGTGGTGGAGGGCCACATGTCAGCTCCGGCTAGCCCAGAGGCCTGGAGCTGCCATTCAGGGGAGCAACCTGGGGCAGCTGCCAAGACTCACCAGGCTTCACTCCTACACAAACAGCTGAGTAAATCCACAAAGCTAGTGATAACTGACTGACAACAATCCACGATTAATTGCTGGGTGGTGTTTGTTTTGGGTTACAAGGGGATGGGTGTGCACACGTGCGAGGTGCAGGTTATCCTAATTACTAAGTAACTATAAAAGGTGGTTGGGAGAACCGGGTGGCAGCTCTGACAATTTTTTCATTGCCTTAGTGCTTTGTTGGTCAGTTCGTGCCGAAGGAAGAATAGAAACTGCATTTCAACCGTTTCTGTGTTTGGCTGTTTTCATTACCCTTCAGAACCTGACATTGGATATGTTGTCCTCCTGCAGTTATCTGTAAAAATAATAAAGATAGAATGTTGTTAGTTGTGAAGTCATGTCCGACCCATCACAACCCCATGGACAACATTCCTCCAGGCCTTCCTGTCCTCTACCATCTTCTGGAGTCCATTTAACCTCACACCTATTGCTTCGGTGACTCCATCCAGCCATGTCATTCTCTGTCGTCCCATTCTTCTTTTGCTATCAATCTTTCCCAGTATTAGGCTCCTCTCCAGTGAGTCCTTCCTTCTCATTAGGTGGCCAAAGTACTTGAATTTCATCTTCAGGATCTGGCCTTCTAAAGAGCAGTTAAGGTTGATCTCCTCTAGGACTGACCAGTTTGATCGTGTTGCAGTCAGCACCATAGTGCAAAGGCCTCAATTCTTTGGCGCTCAGCCTTTCTTAGGGTCCAACTTTCACAGCCATACAATGCAACTGGGAAAACCATAGCCTTGACTATATCCACTTTTGTTGGCAGGGTGATGTCTCTGCTTTTTAGTATGCTGTCTAGATTTGCCATAGCTTTCCACCTCAGGAGCAAGGATCTTTTAATTTCTTGGCTGCAGTTCCCATCTGCAGTAATCTTGGAGCCCAGGAAAATACTATCTGTCACAACCTCCACTTCTTAAAGGTCGGGTATAAATAAATAAGTAAGTGAGTGAGTGAGTGAATGAATGAATGAATGAATGAATGAATGAATGAATGAATGAATGAATGAATAAATATTCCATCCTAAGTTATCCTTTATCAAGGCTAAATAATCTAATTTTTCTTTTAAGTCTTTATTTCCAGCTCTTCCTCAAATGTTCTTCCTTGCACCTGTTTCTAATTTGTCTAACTCTCTCAAAGTGATAGGACAGTATATGACACAGCGCTTAGGTGTGGTTTGACCTGTGCAAATATAGTTGACCAATTATGCCGGGTGATATGGAAACAGTTTCTATTTGCTGATTTAGGTGCCATGACACAATGCTGAGTATTATTGATGTTGATCCATTTCAACTCAAAATTCCTTTTCACGTACAACATCCAACTAGCTAGCACCATCTTATAGACTAGTTTTGCATGTGATTTCTTCTCCCTGGAAAAAAATGCATCTGCTTCTTTCAAGTTTCACTTTGTTATTTTCTATTTTTCAAACCTATCAACATTGGTTTGAATGTTCTTTCTATTGCTTGTACAAATGCCTCTATACTCCTTAATGCCATGCCTTTTTGAAGTGATACCTGCTAGGAACCATGGGGACCAGAGTGAGTTGCAGACTCTGTAGCAAACTGATAAAACAGGGGAGTTTTGTTTGTCTGAAGTGCTCTATCCCCTCCCAAAAAAAATCCTTAAAGAAACATGTCTCTTTATTAAGAACAGAGGACTTTCAGAATAACTTAGTCAAGAGTTTATCATAGAAAGCTTAGTATATTCCCAAGATGTAGACACTAGTTTTCCATATTGAGTCATTTTCTTCCTCATTTTCAGCTTGCTTGACAGCATGTTGTGTCCATGTTCATCCATTATCTGGCCATTATGAATAGCTTTCCATTCAGGACAAAAGAGTCAGACCAACTGAGACTTATGGCCATAGATTACTCCATCAATGAAAGTATTTTTTTTTCAAAGACCAAGGGACATGTTTATTGCCACTCTTGTTCTGCAGACCTTATTTGAAATGTAATATTTGGTGATTCTTTTGTACTGATTCCAACCCCTTTCCCCCCCTGAACTGTACTTAAAAGTTTAGGTCAGGGTGAGAGCTGTCTTAAATATGCAGTGCACAACATGGAGCATTCATTGATGCCGAGAAAAATCTGCACTCACATGCCTCAATTAAGGGCAACACTGCTGAAGCATTATTCTCTCTCCATCTGAGGCAAGTCCAGACACAAACTGAAATATCTGAACTATGCCAGCTTTTATTAAGCATTTCAGCCAAGGGAGGCCTTTTCATATCTTTCTGTGCTTTCCAAATCCCAAGTATGGAAGGCTTTTCTCTATTGTGTAGAAAGAATGCAGCCAAGTTTCTATGCAGACTGTGTAACTGCGGGCACAGTTTATTGACTCTATCCTCTGTACTCAGTGTAGTTTAACTCCAAAATCTGAATATTCATTGCAAAACCTCCTAAAGCAAAGAGTATAGATTAATGGCTAAATCGGAATATAGAACTTTGATATGGAAAGTTGCAACTTCAAAAGCTACCTGCCAAACATCACGTCAAACTGTAAACCGGGATGCCCTCAAACACCAAGATAAGAGGAACATCTGCACTTCCCCTGCTGTTGCCACAACCATACACCTGCCCACACTATGCTGCCTCATGTGAACTCTTCCCTGCCACAGCAATGTCTGTCCTATTATTTTGACAATTGGCTGCTCAGCTACACCACTATTTTGCAGTAACTCGGCGCACCTCATTTAACTTGGTCAATGCAGGGTAAGTGAATATCATATAACTCAAGTAGCAGTGGAGCACAAGGTTAATTTCAGTTCTGATTTATTTTGGGTTAAACTGCCTTCATCTGATCAGCAGGGTTTATGAATACCATGACCCAGTCGAAACTCAGGTTTGCACACTCCCTCAGTTCTTTATGAAAAAGAGTTGGAGATATGGAATGTCCAATAAAGGAAGCCTTTTCACTACGCCTGGCAGTATAGACTCTACCTCTCAAATGTTAATTGGCTACAACAGTTGTTAGCTGTTATTAATAGCAGCTTGGCCAATTGGATAGAGATGTAAGGAAGCCTTAGCAATGTTCTCCTGGTGCAAAGCTCATGGGATACCCCCAGGAATTTTCTGGAAAAGCAAGTTATGATTTTGTATTTCTTAATGATGATTGGTGATATGCATCTGTGCTACAGAGCCACTGGTGAGCCGATTGTTTTGGCTTAGTGCTTCTGGATACAATACAATAGCAGAGTTTGGAGGTCGTCTAGTCCAACCCCCTGCCTAGGCAGGAAACCCTATACCGTTTCAGACAAATGGCTATCCAACATCTTCTTAAAGACTTCCAGTGTTGGGGCATTCACAACTTCTGGAGGCAAGCTGTTCCACTGATTAATTGTTCTAACTGTCAGGAAGTTTCTCCTCAGTTCTAAGTTGCTTCTCTCCTTGATTAGTTTCCACCCATTGCTTCTTGTTCTACCCTCAGGTGCCTTGGCGAATAGTTTGACTCCCTTTTCTTTGTGGCAGCCCCTGAGATATTGGAACACTGCTATCATGTCTCCATTAGTCCTTCTTTCTATTAAACTAGACATACCCAGTTCCTGCAACTGTTCTTCATATGTTTTAGTCTCCAGTCCCCTAATCATCTTTGTTGCTCTTCTCTGCACTCTTTCTAGAGTCTCCACATCTTTTTTACATTGTGGTGACCAAAACTGAATGCAGTATTCCAAGTGTGGCCTTACCAAGGCATTATAAAGTGGTATTAACACTTCATTAACACTAATTGTTCCAACTGTCAGGGAATTTCTCCTTAGTTCTAAGTTGCTTAAGTCTTATAAAAGGAGCCTGTGCACCACTCAGAAAAATTCCTTATAGTGCTCCAGAAGGCAGTACAGAATAGGGGGGAGGGTGTCCTGCTGTGCTATAGTCAATTGGGTCACAAAGAATCAGACACAACTTAGTGATTGAACAATAAATGCTTCTACTGTGGTCACAGTCAATCTCAGAGAGCTGTGTCCCATAATGTCAGGTGTGAAAGATCAAGTCCATATGTGAAGGTACAATTAAATAGCTAATCATGCCTTTGCACAGAACCCTTCTCTTCTCGATTAACGATTAGTGTCTGCTTAGAGTTAGAGAAAAGTCCATGGAATTCAAGGGAGATTGGACGTAGTTTGCTTGTGACAACATAGGGATTCTAGGCTGATCTCTCTTTTGACTCTGCCCCCCAGCTTCTGCCACTCCTTCTACACATAAACAATAGCTGATCTCACTAGCTGATTTTGGAGACAAATTGAGAGCTCAGTGGGAGGAGAGCTTGACCTCAATTTATTATTGAACTGACTGCCAATTGAAGCCTTACTTTGCTGATAGTTCCCACTCTTCACTTTTGGAGCACCATTTGGTTGCTTGGAGCACCGTTCTTGGGTGTATGGAGTAAGTCCTTCTAATCTACTTTGATATCATTAAAATACAATAGAACATACAGGTCATACATCAACTGATGTAGATATAATATAAATATAACCTTGGCACCCTGTAATTCCTTGATTCCACTGAAAAAACATTATTGTTATTTTAAATGGAAAATTGGAGCCTTTTTTCTTTCTTCCTTAACTCTGATGGTTTTGTCCTTTGGCTTCTCTGTATTTATATAAACAAACAAAATAGGGTCTTATCCCTCTCTCTGGCTGCAGTGATTTTTTTTCTCTAAGCATATTAGCTACATTTGAGGCCTTTTGCATCAGGATTATAGAAGAAAAATGTTTCTTCTAAATGATTGAGGCATTTAAAAAAAAGAATCTAGCTAGATTCATACCTCTTTCCTTTATTAATGGGAGAAGATGCCGCAAAAATTGAAGAGCTAAGTTCATGAAATGGCTTGCAAACTGTCCACCTTTGAACTAAAGATAAAACATAGGGCTCATAAATGCACAGAAGCACTTAAAATATAGGAATAAATATACTAAGAAAATGTTGCATTCTTTACACAGAAGTTTTATTTTAAAAAAATGTGTGTTGGACTTTGGGGATATATACTAGTTTTGGTACAGACCTCAGCTCAGTGCATTGTATGATAAATAAAAACAGACTCTGTGTTATGACATCCAAATTCCCCCATAATTGGGATCAAGCTATTTGAAAGATTCCATTCTCCCATTATGTCTGTGTCCTTGCTTGTATATCCTAGGAGAGGACCCCTAGTTGTGCCATTAAACAGCATAAGAAATAGCCTCCAGCAGTTCCTTGCACATACCAGGAATAAGAAGTAAGTTGTTCAATTATGGATTCGTTGCTATAGTTTTAAGAACAAGGACTGAGAGAACCACTTTTATGGGTTCATCTTTCAGGAGTCAATGTACTAGGGATGACCTTTGGAATTGCACAGTTTGATATGGGGTTTTACAGTAGTTTCAGAAAGTACCACTTACTATCAGGCCCAACTGGGCAACAAAATATCAGAAATTCCCTGCCATAAAAAGTCAGACTGAACCCTTACTTTTCTGTCTTTCTGCTATCAAAAAGGAGAATTTGTACACCACTTAGACTTAGAGAGCGCTGTAAAGCCATATGGAGCTGTATATAAGTTAGCTTTTTAGTTTAGGTTTCCCCTGAGGTTTAGTTTTCCCCTCTAGTTTAGCTTTTTCCTCAAGGTGTTTGAATTGATTTGTTGCTATAGTTTAATTGTAATTCTATTTTATATTTATTGCTATTAGCTGCTATGAAAACTATTAAAAGCCTTGGAATGAAAAGGAAAAAAGATAGGCATTCATGTGTACTCACCTATACAGAGCATGCCTCTATTTATCCTTTGCCTTGGTAGCAAGATATCATAGGCCATTCTCAGTGGTGGGTCTCAAATTTTTTTAGAACCTCTTCTGTAGGTATGGCCTGCTTTGTGGGAGTGGCTTGCCAGCCCTGTGGCCGAGTGGGAGTGGCTTGCCAGCCATGTGACTGGGTGGGGGTGGCCAACTTGTAAAATGTGGTGAAACTCACTTAACAACGCTCTTGCTTAGCAACCAAAATGTTGGCTCAGAAACTCTGGCATTTGAAGCATGCAAGTCTTAAAGTTGTCAAGTTACAAGACCTTTGCACCACCAACCCTTTAGAAAAAAAAACCCAGGGGTGTTCAAACTTGACAGCTTTAAGACTTGTGGACTTCAACTCCCAGAATTCCTCCTCCAGTCATGTTGGCTCAGGAACTCTGGCACTGAAGTGTGCAAGTCTTAAAGCTGTCAAGTTACAAGACCCTTGCACCCTACCCCTTTAGAAAAAACACCCCAGGGGTGTTCAAACTTGACAGCTTTAAGACTTTAAGGTTTAGATAGGACTCTTAGAGGCAGGTGGGGTGATTGGTGAGCCAGCCAATCAGTGAGCGGTGGACGGGGCAAATGTGCGGACGGGCAGGGGGAGGGAACTGGAACCGGTTCTAAACGGCACAGTAGATTTGTGGAACCTCTTCTATAGAAGAGGTTAGAACTGGCAGGAATGGCCACTCCTGGCCATTCCCAAAGAAACTACCATACTCGCTGTCAGTATGCAACACACACCTACTCCCTTCTCTTAATATTTAGATTCTGGATAGGCCATTTCACTTTAATTGCCACATCTGTCAACTTGAAGGCTTCTGTCTTTCAAGCAACAAAGCAAAAACCTCTGTTTGAATTTTCATTAGGGAGCATTGAGATTAGAAACTTTATACAGATTCTAGTGGAACCAGATTTCACTCTTCTGTGAGATGTTTCGATTAGGCAAAAATCTATATCCTAGGTCAACGGCTTCAGGCAAAAATTCTTTACTTCCTTGAGCTGGGTTTTCACTCCCATCATGCTGATAATATATAATGATGATTTTGAATGGCATTTCCCCCTTCCTTATTAACAGGAGTCCTAAAGTGGGAAGGAATGATGGTGTACTAAAATTAAAAAGCATCAGGGACTCTGTCATGAAGCACTGGTTTTGAGCACACGCAATCCTTTGTCTCCCTATGAAAGTAGATAGCTAAGAAAACAGGACAAAGATCGTCATCTTTCCTGCTGCCATCTGATAATTCTCTATTTCACACACGGACACATGACTGGTTCAAAATTATGATGCACCTCTCTGGGGGGTACTTAGGACCCCCATAGTTACATGACCACACTTTGGGCGCTGAGAAACCAGCCCACCTTTATGGCTGTTTGCAGCGTTCTATGGTGAAAAAGACCTTGTCAATCAGAAAGTAGGCAGTTCAGCAGTTCGAATCCCTAGTGCTGCATAACAGAGTCAGCTCCCATTATTTGTCCCAGCTTCTGCCAACCTAGCAGTTCGAAAGAACGTAAAAATGTAAGTAGAAAAATAGGGACCACTTTGGTGGGAAGGTAACAGCACTCCGTGCACCTTTGGCGTTGTCATTCTGGCCCCATGACCACGGAGACGTTTTCGGACAGTGCTGGCTCTTCGGCTTTGAAACGGAGATGAGCACCGCCCCCCTAGAGTCAGGAACGACTAGCACCCATGTGCAGGTGAACCTTTACCTTTATGGTGACAAGGCTATGTTTTATGATGATTTTGCCAAAGACTGGCATTTACTTCTGGTTCTGCAAAAAACGCCCCACAGCAAACCACTGGTTGACTTAATGATCACATCATTTGTTTAATGACTATGGTGATTGCTTTATGGCATTTGCTTAACAACTGCGACAAAAAAGGTTGTAAAAACAGATCCAATTATGTGATGAACAATTTGACAATTGTCAAGAGTTAGACTGCAATGGTTGTAAATCCATTATGGCCACAGCTTAAGGATTTCTTGTATACCAGAAATCAACATAGCAGCCATTTCTGCCTCTTTCTCTCTTTTTTGCATTAAAATAATATCAAAATGAATCAAGTGCAATTGTTTGGCCATAGCAGTTTGTTTTCATCTGCTGAATTATTATTAAATGAAAAGTAAACCTGAGATTCAGGATTTTTGTTTTCGTTTTGTTTTGTCAATATATTCGAGGAATGAAAAACACAGAGGTGCAGACTGGTGTGCAAATTCCACAAGCTAGCCTCTATTGCCAAAATTTTGGTATTGTTTATGTATTCATTTTACAAATGTAAATGTTAATCATTCCCAAATGATTCTGTTTGGCTGACGCTAGAATTATATAAACGTTAAGCATATGAATAAACATTTAGTACCCTCCCCAATAGCTCTGAAACCTGGGTAAAATCTTTAATAAGGAGGTGGTTGTCTCAACTGAGACATTTTTATATGAATTTTTTTTTGAGACACTCGTTATCTTTCTGCAGAGGGTTGAAAAATGTGGAATCCCCCCCCCCCAATGTATGAAAGTACAATAATATAAACTTCATCATTGCATCAATGGGCATCAGCTGTACATTGGGCTAACCTTGAAATGGTATTCTAATAGCTTGGTTATTCTGAAGCTATAGCTGGCACAGAGTGCAGCAGCAGTTCTTAGGGTTCCCATGTGACCCATGTTACATCACTGCTACACAACCTGCACTTGTTGCCAGTGTGCTTCCAAATGCAATTGTAAAGGTAAAAGTTCCCCTCGCACAATGTGTCCTAGTCGTTCCTGACTCTAGGTGGCTGTGCTCATCTCCGTTTCAAAGCTGAAGAGCCAGTACTGTCTGAAGACGTCTCCATGGTCATGTTGCTGGCATGACTAAATGCCGAAAGCGCACGGAATACTGTTACTTTCCCACCACAGGTGGTTCCTATTTTTCCTACTTGCATTTTTACATGCTTTTGAACTGCTAGGTTGGCAGAAGCTGGGACAAGTGATGGGAGCTCACTCCGTTACGTGGTGCTAGGGATTCGAACTGCCAAACAGTTGACCTTTCTGATAGACTAGCTCAGCATCTTAGCCATTGAGCCACCGTGTCCCTAATGCAATTGTAGATGTTGGTTATTACTTTTAAAACACTGTATGGCATAGGTTCAGGTTACTTGAGGAATTGTCTACCCTGATGGGACTGGCCCACCCAATCTACACAGCCAGTGGGGGCATACTCTCAGTCAAGGAATTTTAGCTGGCAGGGTCCAGGATGGCCTTCTCTGCCATGGCTCCTGCCCTTTGGAATATCCACCCTCCTGACTTTCTGTAAGAGCCTTAAGACCTTGTTCTGCCAGATGTATTAGATTCCAATGGGGGAGCTTCACACTGGAGGTGGTTGATTATTAACAATTAATCTCACCTCTCTCCTCCTCCCCACCTGCCCCGGTGCATCTGGCTCCTTCCTTCTCCATCTTGTGTTAGTGATTTTATTTTGTTTGTATTATCATTTTATACTTGTTGATTTTTTTTAATGCTGCAAGCCACCCAGAGTCACTTTGAAACCAGATGGATGGCAAATAAATTTAATAAATTAAATTAGTGATGTGAAACCACCCACTTCCCATCACTTCTGGCTCAAAAAGTCTACAAGTTATAATTATGTCCCAGTTACATCTAAGGAAGCGGCATTTAAAAAAAATTACAGGCACTTTGGAAACTTGAATACTGTATGAAAAAGAACACTGATGTGATAGAATTACATGTGAAAATCTGCAAAATTGACGTGGAGTTGAATTATATTGTCCACATATTGATATTGTACAGCAGTTATTCCCAAGAAAGCTCCTGAAATGTTTTTATCCATCCAAACAGCATTTCTGTTAAATGGCAGGACAGAAAATTTTTATGGCAAGTGTGAAAATTGATCTTTTAGGTCTGTTTCCATTTTGCCTACAGGCTTCTGCTGAGTTAGCAAAAAAAAAAAAAAACACCTAGAAATGCAAAGAACTTTTATTTTTGGCTTCCTCTTAGAGATATAACATATTTCCAGTCATGCCTATACCACTGAGAAAGGCTTCAGCATGTACACCTTCACTACCACTTGAAGGTGAAAAGAAACTAAGAATTAGTGAAGGATTTGATTAAAAAATAGAATATTGATTCAAGGACAGAATTATATGAGAAATTAAATGAAGGCCTCTTTTTGCAAAATTTTCTGAGCAGTATCCATATGGTGGCAGTCGCCAGCAATTTTGCAAGGGACCTTGTTCAGATAAAAAAGTCAAGATGTTAACCATGATAGAGCAATGAAGATTACTACGTTAATTACCATATTAATCAATAATGAATAATTATTTGCCATATTACAGAGCTAGTTTGGTCTAGTAATTAAACTGCTGGCTTAGAAACCAGGAGACCATGAGTTCTAGTCCTGCCATAGCCATGAAAGTAGAGTGGGTAACTTTGAGCCAGTCACTCTCTTTCAGACCAACTCACCTCACAGCTGTGGCTCACCTCACAGAGCTGTGGCTGTGAGGAAAAGAGGAAGAGGAGGGAGTATTGTTTGCGTTCGCCACCTTGAGTTATTTACAAAAATAATAAAGACAGGATAGCAATAAATAAATAAATATCCAATATCCTTGCCCCGTTTGAATGTGTATCAATATCACACAGATGGGGAAGCGGGCAGGGCTTCAATCAACCCACCATGACCTCTATCTTGATACTTCAGACCACCCATCACCCCCCAAGGTACTGTCAGTTTCAATTATTTTGTGAATTTCAAGTCAAAGGGCTAGACGATAAAAACAGTGTGTATTGGTTCAGTATGTATTTGTTGCAGAGGTGGTATTCTACCAGTTAAGACCGGTTCGCCCAAACTGGTAGTGGAAATTGTGGGTGGCCCTGGCCACTTGTCCCAGCTCTACGGCATCCCATTTAGGCCCTTGTTTCACCAAAAGCACATGCATGGAAGGCTGTACTCATATGCTAAGGTGGCTCGTGCGCACACACGCTCACATTGGCAAATGGGTAGGGAAGGGAAGTCAATTCCACCCCTGATTTGTTGTTATTGTATGTTATTTGTTTTTAGTGCTGATTTACAACTAGGAATATATGATGCCAAAATCTTCCTTTGTTCTGAATTGGTTTTTACATAGATGCCACATAGTCGTTTTACAACGATGATTCATTATGGTTGGATAGGATTCTTATTAAACGTTCTATAGCATTATACTTGTGTAGGCTTTCACAGCTAGTACTTGTGGGGCTTCAGAGTTTAGTGACCATGGTCTAGACAACAGATGTTTGATGTTTCAGCAACAAGTGCAGTTGGCATCTTTAGAGGGAAGCTGGTCTGATACATGAAACTGTAGGAAATCTGTTGTGTAGACCAGGGATTCTCAACCCCCGGACTGTGGATGGACACTGGTCTGTGGTCTACCAGGAACAAATGAGCAAAGCCACATCTGTGCATGCATAGGATCTAGGCAGCACATAAAATCCATGCCCCACACAGTCTGCAGAAAAACCTCCCTCTGGTTCTGGCATCTAAAAGGTTGTTGGCCACTGATCTAGACCATGGCCACTAAACTAGAAGCCCTACATTGTTTTGTAGAATTGTTGCCTCATGAGTTCTTTTCTTGAATTTCAAATGCAGAAAGCCATGAAAGCGGCAGAAGGTTAGGGAGGAAATTCATAGAGCATTCACACACATGCACACATATGCACAAGTCACATTACAAGCAAATCACTCAAATAAATGAGTATTGGAGAGAGAGAAATGCAGAATTTTTAAGTACAACACTAATTCAAAACATATTTCTGGACTCAAAATTCATTAATTCTTAGCATACAACTTTAGGTCTCTTGTGATTGTTGAATCCCATTGTTTTGATGAAGGAAAAGAAGAAATTCTTGCTGAAGTTCATGCAAGGTTGAACCCCTTTGTAATTTGCAGTAGAACTGTTGGAAGAAATATCCTTCTGGGTTCAGTTCCAAGTGGGGGAAAAGACACTGGATTCATGGAAGTTGCTTGGAAAGAAGGTTTATTGATGAACAGGATCACACGCCTTGAGGTGATAGGGAAAAAAGGGAACAGATGCTGAGAGTGCCTGGGTTTTATGCCCTCTCTGGGCTTTTGAATTTGAGCTTGTATTCTGATTGGTTGTCAGACTCCTATGGGGCCATGCAGGGGCAACTCTGTAGGCTGTCCTGAGTCCCAGGCTTGGTTGACTCTTGCTGGGTGATGATGTAATGAGAGGGCTTTGGGATTCCTATTATCTCTCTGCCTGAAGGAGGTAGATTTTTGTTATGCGGAATAGATTGGCTCAGGCCTTAATGGCCCATTGACAAAGGTGGGGGGGGGTGATAGGTTTCTGCCTCCCTTTTAGGAGAAATATTCTGTTCTTTTAATATTTCCTAAAACATTTCATTTTTCTAGGAGAGGGGTGGGTGTTAACTTCCTACAGAACAAAGGGACGAGGGTAATTTCAAAAGTTTGTGGAAAAAAAGAATTCGGTAGATGTGCCTTTTCAGAAGGCCCTGCCCTAAGCATGAAGCAGCACCAGCCAATCATATGAGGGAAAAGGAAAGTATTTGTTAGTAGATTATTTCCTTGTTAAAAAAAACGGCACAATTGTTGTTTCTTTATATTGGAATCGACTACCTGTATGCTCAGGAAGCTCAGGAAAGCAGCAGAGAATGAGAAACGAACTGCCAAAGCATTAAAATCCCAGTTAGATTCATAGCAGAAGGGAGAACACATTAATACATGTTGTGGTACATGAAGAATGACCTCCTCCAATGTGCCATCACTACCACCCTCACTGTATCTCCTGGGAATCTGCCCAGGGCAATGACTGAAATTCTTTTGTTAGAAGAATAATTTGGGATTTCATGAGCTGGGATGGTGCAAGAACAAATAAAAAATGAAATCATGATATACTGTGCAAAGGAGATTTTATTTTCCTGTTATCGTAGAGACAGCAGCCAGACTGGTTATGCTCCGTCCATTAACCAATCGGACTGAGTCTATACTTATGATGTCATCGGATCCTTGTGGCTCCTCCCCGGTTTCAGACTCAGTCCAACATGGACTGGCTGTGAGAATTGATCTCTCCTCCAAATTATTTAATTATATCTTTAATTGGTGAATTTTCCAAAAAAAATTGTTGTTCCTTTAAATTGGTTCCTTAAATAATCATTTATTCTACAAATTGGAGGGAAATTCGAAACTGATCTCTGGCTGCCTCTCCTCAGCCGTCTCATTGCCTGCAGCCACGAGTTCGCTCAAGAAGCCTGCCTTCCAATCAGGCCAGCTCAGGGGCTATGGCTCCATGGCTGTTTCCCCGCGGCACTCCTTGATTCTAGGCACACGACCAGCCATTTTGCGCGCAGCGGTTCCAGGCGAGTCCGGTGGCCATTCTGCAGATCGCCTGGCCATACTTAGTATCGGCGGCATTTTGCAGGTTGGAAAAGCCTCAGAGAAAAAAAGTCAGCCATTTTGGACGCTTTAAAAAAGGCACTAACTCTATAGCAGCTGTTTGGAGTGTCCAGCAATGCGGAATCACCCCAGGTGGACCGGATCAGGCGTGCCTGGCCAGCAAACAGGTGAGACCTTTGCCTATCTTATTGGGGTGTTGATTTATGTTTGGGGAAATGGCTGATTCAGCTATGGATACAAATGCAGGATTAGAGGAGGCAGGGCCATCAGGGGCAAAGAGCAGCAGGAAGAGGCAAGCCAAAGAGGCCCCTTCCTCAGGAGTAAACCCCAAGGTCTCGAAAGCGACTACCAGGGCAGAAGAGTGCAGGCAGAAGGCCCTTGAGAAATAATTTCAGAGGGCCCAAAAACAACATAGTCTAACTGCCCAACCCTCCCTCTGAGGATCACCAAGTGGCGTCCCCAGCTCTACTTGTCTTGCCTCCCATGGGCCCTGACCCCCCCCCCCTGGCCTATTCAGAAGGGGAATTGTCTTCTTTGGAGTCCTTGTCTTCAATGGAACCTGACAACAGAGGCAATTTCTTTGATGTCCCTCTTAATAGGGAGCACACCTTTGAACAGGCTTCCCTCCCGGTTACACATGGCTCTGGGGGCCCCCACACCATGTACACTTCTCCTGCTGATATGGCAACCACCATTGCTGAAACCATTAAACAGGTCATGGCTGCTGGCCTACAACAGCAACCCCAACCTGCTCCATCATATGGCCATAAACATAAATCTTCTGCTGCGGCTCAGCAACCTGATCCCTCTGCCTCTACTTCTCAGGTCTCAATTGGTAGGGAGAAAGATCACCTGCGGGACTCAGACCTGTCTGATGACGAGGTGGTCACCCCAGATACCCCTGCCTTTACCGGATTATTCAAAACTGATCGTTTCAAGTCCCTTCTTCTCAAGGCCATTAAAGCTACTAACTTACCATCTTCTGCTTCAGCTTCTACTTCACAGGATAAACCAGCAGAACCGGCTTCAACTGACGGTCCCAGTACCCCATTCACCGAACCCATGGTGGAAAAAGAGGTGATCCCTGTTCCCAAGATATTCCTGAATGTCACCCAGAAGCAATGGGAGTTTCCAGGCATGGGCCCACAGCTGACGAACCTTGACAAACGTCTCTACAACATTGCACCAGACCTCACCAAGTTCTTCGAGACTCCCCTAGTGGATGTACCGGTTGCAGCCTTGTCTTCACCTACTGTGGTGTCTGGAGCCCCTGAGGAGGTTCTCAAGCCTGAGGAGAAAAGGTCAGCTCAAACCTTAGTCAAAAACTATCAGGCTGGGGCCTGGGCTGTTAGGGCCTCTACAGTCACTTCCTTTTTCTCCAGGGCGGCCTTGGTTTGGATTGAACAGCTTCAGGAGCACATCGCTTCTACTGACACTAGATCACATAGGGATCTCAACAAGATCAGGGCAGTGGTTGAATTTGCGGCTGATTTTTCCCTTAATGCTGCTAGATTCACTTCTAAAGCAATGGCCTCTTCGGTCATGGCCAGGCATCTGCTTTGGCTCAAGCCATGCGGATGTTCATATCAAATGTCACCTAGCAGGCTCCCCATTCACTGGCACCCAATTATTTGGTAATCCCTTAGACCCGTACCTCACGGAATCTAAAGACAAGTACAAGGTCCTTTCATCCATCTACAAGAAACAGGACAGTCGGCCTGCTCCCTTCTATAGGAGGTCACCCTTTCGACCGGTGGACAGGGGACCTTCCTTCCCCCGTCCACAACGCCAATCCTATGCTCCCAGGCAGGGATCTCCCCAGGACAGGTCCAGTAGAAACACACAGCGTTTCCCCTCCAAGAAATCTTACTGTAGAGGAGGCAACCACCATTTTTCACATAGGAAATGACTATCTGGACTCTCTTCCAATTGGAGGCCGCTTGGCATTCTTTGCCCACCGCTGGGAGGAGACCACAACAGACAATTGGGTACTCAAAACTGTAAAATTTGGTCTCATGCTAGAATTCCTCTCCATCGGAGAGGAGGCTACAGTTGGTCCAGAACGCAGCCGCGCGGGTAATTATGGGGAGTACTAGGTACTCCCATGTGACACCATTCCTGCGCGAGCTGCACTGGCTTCCTGTGGTCTATCGGGTGCGTTTCAAGGTTTTGATAACAATCTTTAAAGCGCTCCATGGCTTAGGACCTAGTTACTTGCGGGATCGTATTCTGCCCCATACATCCCTGCGACCAATCCGCTCGCACAGAGAGGGCCTCCTCCAGGTGCTGTCCACCAGACAGTGTCGAGGGGCGGCACCTAGGAGTAGAGCCTTCTCTGTGGCGGGCCCAGCCCTGTGGAATGACCTCCCCCCGGATATTAGGAATACCTCTGACCTCCGCTCCTTTCGTGTAAAGCTCAAGACCCACCTTTTTCAAGTTGCTGGCCTGGCTCAACTTTGATCCAACTATATCGCTCCTGACGGGTTTTTTATTTGGGGTATTTTAATTGCATTCAATTTATTTAGGGTTTTTTAAACATTGTGTTTTTACTTGTTTTTATCTATCAGTTCACCTCCTCCTTGTATATGTTGTATATATGTCTTGGTATATGTTTTGTTATATGTATGTCGATATATTTATTTCCTATGTTTTGTTGTACGCCGCCCCGAGTCCTTCGGGAGAGGGTGCGGCTAAGAAATAAATATTTATTATATTTATTATTATTATTATCCCCCAGGAACATTTCTTGTCATGCCTGGTCTCTCGGTGTCTTGCAAGAGGGCACTGATGGAACAGGCCATTCAACACCTGTTGGAGATCCGGGCCATCCAACCGGTTCCTCCCCATCAGGAAGGGCAGGGTTTTTATTCCCGCCTGTTTGTGGTACCGAAGAATTCCGGGGAATGGAAAGCAATTTTAGATCTAAAAACCTTGAACTGCCACATTGTTTATCAGTGGTTCAAAATGCATTCTCTGCACACCAACCTGCAGGCGGTCAGGAAAGGCGACTTCCTCATGTTGGTAGACTTGACCGAAGCTTACCTTCATATCCCCATCTTCTTAGACCACCGAAAATATCTCTGCTTCTCCTATGGGGGGAGGCACTTCCAGTATCGGTCTATCCTCTCCCCCCAGGATATTCACAAAGATACTGGCGGCACTAGCTGCCCACATCAGGTCATCCCCAGTTCAGATTCTCTGTTACCTGGACGACATCCTCTTGTTGTCCAGGTCTCCGGTTCAGGCAAAAAGAGATCTCGCCCTCACCATTCACACCTTGTGGAATCACGGGTTCGGGGTGAATCTCATAAAGAGTCACCTCGTTCCCAGCACTCGCCTTCTCCACCTCAGGGTCTTGATTGACACCATGGCAGAGAGGGTGTTCCTATCCAACGATCACATTCTCAGTCTGAGGGAACTTGTCAGGAAGGTGCTACATCTATGCAAGGCATCCCTTCTTCTTCTCTCCCAGGTCTTGGGCAAGATGGTATCCTGCTTCAGGATTGTCCCGTGGGCCAGGTTTCACAATGGTTCATGCTTCCACATCAAAAGGCCGACAGGGTCCCCCTTCCCAGACAGGTATTATACTCTCTCAAATGGTGGCATTCCCCAGCAATTTTGCAAGGGACCTTGTTCAGAGAGCCATGCCATCTCACACTTACGATGGACACAAGTCTAACAGGATGGGTGGCACACATGCAGGACCTAGTGGCTCAGGGTCAGTGGTCTCTCAAAGAGAGACAAAACAGCATAAATTGGCTAGAATTGTGGGTGGTTCTCCTCGCCCTCAGACACTTCCACCACAGAGTTCAGGCCCATCACATATTAGTCCTCACGGACAATACTACGACCAAGGCACACATAAACAGACAGGGGGGAACTTGTTCCTGGTCCCTGATGCAGGAATCCAACCTGTTGTGCCAGTGGGAAGAATCTCACCTGTCATCTCTTAGGGCAGAACACATCTCAGGGGTCTCCAATGTCCAAGCAGACTGGCTGAGCTGGACAACGATAAATCAGGCAGAGTGGACCATCCATTCGAGCCTCTTCCATCGACTGACACTACGGTTCGGCCTCCCAGTCCTAGACCTGTTCGCGACGGCAGACAACAACCAGGTACCCAAGTATTACTCAAGGTTCATGGACTCCATGGCAGAAGGAGTAAATGCTCTCAAATGCCAGTGGCCAGGGGTCTCCTGTACGCATTTCCTTCCCTTCCCCTCATTTAGAGGGTAATTCAAAAAATGCTGGAGCAGGAGGCAGAACTGTTGCTGCTAGTGCCGAATTGGCCACGCCGGCCTTGGTATGCTGACCTAGTGACTCTGTCAATCTCCACCCCATGGCACATCCCACGGTCTCTCCTGTCTCTACACCAAGGGTCAATTTGTCATCCCAACCCCCAGTGGCTGCAGTTAACCGCATGGTGATTGAGCGGCAAGTCTTAACAGCCGATAACATCTCCCTTGACATCATTGCTACCATTCAGGCATGACGCAGAAGCTCTACTAACAGCATTTATGATGCCATGTGGTGCACCTTTGCTCTGGTGTTCCAACCAGACTGTTGACTCACTTAGGGCATCCATTCCACAGATATTGGACTTCCTGCAGAGGGGGCTTGATCAGGGACTTACCCCTAACACGTTATGCCGACAAGTGGCCACTCTGGCCTCTGTTTTGGACAGCCTGGCATCCAAACATCAGCCTTCTCACCCCTTGATCCAGACATTTCTCTGTGGAGCGTCCAACCTGCGTCCCCCTGCCATACATAGATATCTGACTTGGGACTTGCCTCGTGTCCTAGAGGCTTTGACTTCCACACCCTTTGAACCTATGAGATCCACTTCTTTGAAACTGTTGTCCTTTAAAGCACTGGTTTTGGTGGCTGTAACCTCAGCCAGATGTATTTCTGATTTGGCTGCTCTTTCAGTCAGGCATGACTTGTGCGTGTTCCATCCAGACCGAGTTGTCTTAAGACTGGACCCGACATTCATATCAAAGGTCAATAGCTGGTTCCACCGAGGTCAGGAGTTGACCTTACCTGGTTTCTGTCCGTCTCCCCATCATGAGAGGGAGCGCAAGTGGCACACTCTTGACATATGTTGTGCCCTCAAGATCTACATCGACCACACCGCCTCATTCTGCTACTCGGAAACTCTCTTCATCTCCTTTCGCCAGGCCTCCTTGGGTACCTGGAGGAGAAGGCTTCATCATCTAGTCTGGGGCACTGGATAAGAGCCTATATTAAACTGTCTTATGAACTTCAATCCATACAGGTCCCTGCAAACATTACAGCTCACTCTATATGCAGCGCTGCGACATCTGTGGCTTGGTCCACTCAAGCCACTTTGGAAGAAGTCTGCCGGGCGGCCACCTGGGTGTCTCCCACAGTCTTCATAAGTCATTACAGGTTGGACAAGTAAGTGTTGGCTGACACAGCCTTTGGGCGCAGGGTGATACAACAAGTGCTTATGCCCTAACGGACCTTTTTTACAATTTCCCACCATAGTGTACAGCCCAGTCTTTGGTACATCCCAGTCTGGCTGCTGTCTCTACAATAACAGGAAAATGGGCATTGGTTCTTACCTGCTACGCTCATTTTCTGGTATAGTAGAGACAGCAGCCAGCCCCTCCCTGGTATGGGTCATGCGAGGGAATTCCTTGTGCGGAGGAGAGAAATACAGTGACTATGGACTTTCACTTTTTGCTCACAATTCTCACTTGAGTCTACAGTTTTCCTTCATCTGAAATTGGGGAGGAGCCACAAGGGCTCGATGACATCATAAGTATAGACTCAGTCCAATTGGTTAATGGACGGAGCATACCCAGTCTGGCTGCTGTCTCTACTCTACCAGAAAATGAGCGTAGCAGGTAAGAACCAACGCCTATTCTCAAGAACAAAAGTCTAGACTACAAAGACACTGAGGTGCAGGGATTTGGTTTTATAGAGGGACTAGATTTTATTTATTTTTTGCTGTGAGCAGGGACTATATATATTGGTTTCACCATGTTCTTCCTGTGCAGTTTGGGATACTCCTACTTTGGGCTTTGATCCTGTGTGAAATTCAGATAGATTGCACTTGCCCTCAGATATGTAGATTCCACCTTTGGAATCTCCCTTCAACCTGAGAGAATTCCTGTCTCCCCATGAAATCAGTGAAGTGCCAAAAGGTTGGGGGGGGGGAGATCAGAGGCCTTTTAACTTCTAACGATTTCAGTTTTCATAAGAATGCCTGGTAGGCCTTTCAGCAACATAAAATCTCATATATATTTGTCTTTGGCTTTTAGCCTGAAGGTTTTTAATTATATATTCTGTTTTATTGACCAAATTTTGTACTTGGTTCATTTTAACTGCTTCTTTTAAAGTTTGCTTGAATAAATAATGAGAAATAAACAGGACATAACTCTAAAGCTATATTCATATTTTCTTCCCATGTGGGGTTCTGGGTGAACTCAATAAAGAGAAATATATTTGGAGACACATTGGGAAATCAGAATAAAGCCAGTGGAGAAAAGGTGGTGAGCTTCCTTCCTGGGCTATTTTCCCTCTCTGAATTGTGGCTTCCGAACTCTGCTTTTTAAAGTAATTTAGATGAATTAAGGCTC
Source organism: Natrix helvetica (assembly GCF_964273705.1). NCBI lineage: Eukaryota > Metazoa > Chordata > Lepidosauria > Squamata > Natricidae > Natrix > Natrix helvetica. The sequence continues at coordinate 28,631,386 of NC_138552.1, read as the reverse complement.
CTTTGTGCCTTTGAGTCCTCTACAGTAAGAGGGGCTCCTTAGGAAGATGCAGCCATGTGGAATGTGTTCCCTAAAGGCAAAATATTTAAAGACCACTCTTAATGTGGCATATTGAAAAGAACAAAGGTAATATAATGCAACCACATTTTTTTAAAAAACTAAGAAGGACTTTAAAATGTTTCAAAGAGGATATGTTGCATTGTTCTGTCTACTTTGGTATTTTATCTGGACCATCTGGACTGGCACACACAGGTATTAGAAGCATACTGCAGAAGAGCAAGCAGCAGGAATGTTGAAAAGCCAATGGATAAGGAGAAAGATCAGCAGAAACGGCATGTAAAGAATGATCCACGTGTGGAAAAATCTGTGAGTTTTGTTTTTTTGCCTTTGAAAGTCATTCTGAGATGACAATAACTGGGATATAATAAAGAGTGGAGCAGCTGAGAAAAGGTAAGGAGATATATGAAAAAGAAGGAGAAATAATTCAGTGTTACATTATATCTTGTATTGATCTAATTTAGGGGTGTCAAAGTCAAGGCCCGTGGGTGGGATCTGGCCCCTGGGCTGCTTAAAACTGGTCCACGGGGCTGGCCTGGAAATAGCAAAGGACCGGCCCACGGTGCTTCTGGCAGCCAAAAGGGGGCATTGGGAGGGGGTTGTAGGAGGCCGTCCAGGCCAAAAACAAGCCCCTGTTTTGGCCAATAGGGTGCTGCAGGAGGCATCCGTCCCATCTCCCCAGCCCCAGCCATCCCACGGAGGAGAGCTACAATCCGGCCCTTGAAGAAATCCAGTTTGACACTTCTGATCTAGTTGGTCTCTGGCAATTTATTTAAAGGGGTAATCAAAGTGAATGTAAAGATAGAAAATTCCACAGGAGTATCTACACTTAACTATGGTAAATTTTCATTATATGATCATGCAGGACTGCTGGAAAACCAGAAAGACTACATTAAAGATAGGTCATCATGGAGAAAATCTGTGTGGTCACTAGGAGCTGATACTAATTTGATGGCATAACATCTATTAGTTAATCATGTAGGAGAAAATCTTTCTTTATATTAATCTTTAAATCTTGATCTTTCTTTATATTAATTAGATTCAACCTGAGATTCCCAAAGGGTTTTAGTACAATTACTTACCTAAGTTCATACCCTGTTTCCCTGAAAATAAGATCTCCCCGGGTAATAAGCCCAATCAGGCTTTTCAGCGCATGCGCTAAAATAAGCCCTCCCCCCAAAATAAGCCCTCCCTGAAAATATTGCAACACAGCAGCAGCCATGAGGTGACCATGCTCGCTGCCTCCTGCACCTCAAAAATAATAAGACCTCCCTGAAAATAAGGCCAAGTGTTTATTTCGGAGGTCTAAAGAAAATAAGACCTCTTAATGAAGAGGCATTTATGGGAAAATTAAAAACAAAAAGCCAACATTGACCATGCAGTTGAAGCACTGTCCTATCACTTTGAAGTCTGCTATGGAAGTTGAAAGAGACCTGATGTTAAACTTGTTCCAGTAATTTCTTTGTTTGTTCTGCCTGTCCTAGGGAGAATCCAGTGGGGCATTGTTGGAAGATACTGGCTTTTGTGGCCTACCAGCGACCAGCAAAGCTGGCAGCAGATTCGGACAGTGAGGAGGTTGTGCTTAGGGTTAGGGGGCCAGTCCTGAAGTCTGGGGAAGACTCTGATAAGGGCTTTGTGTCGGAGGCAGAGAGGGGGCCAGAGCTGTATGCCAGTGATCAACTGCCTTCATAGTCAGACATCAGTGAGGTAGAGAAACAACTGGATCCTGTTCCCAGTGTAAACATGCACAGAGTTGCCAGATGAAGGGAACAGCTAAAGAACAGGGGGTGACTTGGGAGTAAGGCCACATGTGGATGATGAACGGCTCCTCCCAGAGAAAACAAAAGAGGAGCGAAAGGGGAGTGGAGTTTGCAGGAGACAATTAGTTCGCTTAATTGGTTTGTGACTCTCCAAGACTCCTTGCCAAGTTTTGTAGACATCGGCCTGTCAGCTGTCCAAGCCAGATAAGGTCTGTGACTGTAAATCCTCTCCTGAAAGATTTTGCTGGATGTGGATGAACATTATTCACAGCAAATTAATAAAAGGGTTTTTTGTCAGTACAAAGAGTTTGCTTCAGGCTCTTGGGAAGCCTAGGTCAGAACAGAATAGTGCACAAGACCTTCTTTTTACAAAGGGGTCTCATTGGAATTGAATTGCAGTCTTGGGCAAGGAAGAAACACTATGCTTACTCTCTACAATGATCTCATCCAGAGTGATTTAAAAATAATGTTTGACTCTCCTTGAGTGCTGTGAAAGATGAGATATGGTAAACTGCTGACAGATCTCTCCAATAGGTAGGCAGGGGTCAAAATCAATATCCAAGTCAGCAGCATTGCTGCTAACTATGAGGTGGAAGAACTGGGGCAGGGGTGGGTGGGGAAGACACCACTTGTTTTTCTTGGAGAAGTCCTTACAACCATTCCTGATGCAATGCTGATACTTCCCTGCACACTTAATAGAGCACTAGGGGAGCAACATAGTTTAAACCTACTTTTGCCATTGATTTTCTTCTTGATAGAACTATGCTTCCAAAATTCTGGCATTACTGAATTGGGAAGACTCTTTAAAATTATGTCCTACTTGAATTGACAACCTATAACTTATTGTTCTTCTCTTTCTTTTCTTGCTTCCATCTTGAAACCTATCCAAGAGGTCAACAGGAATTTGGAAACTGATCTGAGAACTGCCAGCCAATTATTGAAAGTACTAGCTTGCTGATGATGATTTCATGGACTTTTGAAGGAGGGACATGTTCAGCCAAAAGGAGACAAATGCTAATGGTTTGCAGGAGAAAGAATAGCAATAGCAATAGCACTTAGTTGTATATACCGCTTCACAGTGCTTTACAGCCCTCTCTCTCTAAGCAGTTTACAGAGTCAGCCTATTGCCCCCAACTATCTGGGTCCTCATTTTACCAACCTTGGAAGATGGAAGGCTGAGTCAACCTTGAGCCTGGTGAGATTCGAACTGCTGAACTGCAGGCAGCTGGCAGGCAGTAGAAGTAGCTTACATCCTAACCACTGTGCGACCACAGCTCAATTAAAATAAAATCCTCAATACAATTATAATTGCTTTCTTCAATAAGATTTTTCTTTTCAATTTTGAGGTGTTTGGCCCACCTTGAGAAAAGATGCTTATTAATAAGCAGCAAATAAATTCAGGTTTCAAAATGTAAAGTCTATCTCGTTACAACGCTACATTAAAATGTTATGTTTCAATAATTAAACAACCTGTGAAAGAGCTAAATAGGCACAACCGCTCAAGCTCAAATTATCCTACTTTGGGCACATTATGCAAAGTTCTTGCTCTCTAGAGAAGGCCAGAGGAGGGCTTCACGTAATTTAACAACCGGTTTGCCTAGTGCAGAACCAAAAATGTGAGTGTGTGGGGCTTCAAACATACGGCAATTTCATGTGCGTGGCTTCCAGAACACCTTCTCAGGCAGCCAAGGTTAGTAGAGAGGGCAAGGCGTGGAAATCAGCTGGGCTGCGTGGGCAGGAAGCGAGCCAGAGAGTGAGATATATAGGACTGGATAGCACCAGGGTGGGTGGGCAGGCCGAGCCAGTGGTTGAAACGACCAGTTTGCCCAAACCTGTCTGAATCGGCAGCAGCCCATCTCTGGAGAAGGCTCTGATGCTGGAAAAGGTGGAAGGAAAGAGAAGAGGATGACCAGCAGAAGCAGTGGTGGGTTCCTACTGGTTTGGACTGGTTCTGCCAAACTGTAGTGGTTTGGCGGCCTAGGTCCCTGGAACAGGCAGCAAGCCAGGCCTGCCATGCCCCTGAACTGGTTTCTTATGTGGCGCCATCTTGTTTTTCAGTTCTGTGCATGCACAGAACAATTTTAATTGCACTGTGCAAGCGCATGCAGTGCACATTAAGCATGCGCACGCACACAAGCGAACCGGCAATAGTGCGTGCCAGAAATCACCCCTGAGCAGAAGGTGGATTAATTCCGTTACAGCAGCAGTTTCATTCAAAGCAGAAGAGTTTGGATTTGTTTTTAATCCTATTTAACTTGGCCTTTGAGTGAGGTTTTTATAAATGTTCTTAAACATACTAATTTTGTTCTCACCTTACCAGCATCCCTGCTACAATTTAAAGGGACTGTTGGGGAAGTTATTTTCCCATTAACAGAAAATGAAATTCAAGACAGTAAAAAAAAAAGAAAAAATTGAAATGTGCTTTGTGCAGAAGGAGAAAAACCTTCAGTTTAAGAAAAGTTCAAAGCAGGTTTGTCATAAAAACCTTGAAAGGGATATTTAAGTACTAACAAACTGCAGTCATTTCTTTTCTCTTTCTAAAAGAATTGTGGTCGTGTTTATTAATATTAAAAGGAAAATAATAAAACAGTTTAGTTTAGCAAATCTCCAATATTATTAAATTTTGAACTAATATCTTCCTTCGGTATGGAAGGAACTCTAAGGAGCTGCCCAAAATACTGAGCTGCATTTAGTAGTAATTGAGTATATTTGTAGATATTTTAAAATATAAAGTATCAATTGAGAAGGCTCTTGACAGCATGAAGAACTACTCTCCACAGCTGCTTTCATATGCCATGAAAGGTTAGCAAATTGATCCTTATAGATTTGTTCACTGTAGTTTTTCCAAAAGCTGGAGAAACTATTTGTGTGAGTCCCTTCTCTTTTCTGGGCCACAATATCATGGCTGTTCTTAGTTGGTTACATCCTGTCTCTGCTATTAGTTGAATTAACAGAAACTGAAGCTAATTCTCTCTGTGAAACTTGAAAATTGCTCTCTGGTCCTCCGATGTGAGGATACAACTCTCATTAGAAATTCTGGGGAAGGCTTCTTAGGAGCCACATCCTATCATGTTCTGTAGTGGCTACCCAGTGGTGGATTCCTGATCCCGTTGCAACCGGTACCGTTGCAACAGTGGGTGGCACACATGCATGCATCTTATCATCCAGTGACGCCACCGCAAGCCGCCGTGACTCTTCAGCTGCCTGGCGGAGCATTGTGCAGGTGCTGTATGCCCCCTGACTGTGCGCGGAAGCGCCAAAGGGTTTAAAGACAGGTAAGGAGTGCGGGGAAACGGGTGGGCCCTCTGGAGCACCGTAACGGAATGGTACCCGGTGCTCTAGGCAGGCTCCGGTACGCCTGTACCGGGGCATACCGTGTGCAACCCACCACTGTAGTAGAATACATTGGGTAGAATATGAATATTTTTTGTCTGCCCTTAGTATTGCTTTCTCCAAAATATCAGTATCAGTGTTGCAGTGGTGTCGTTTGTAGCTTGTGCAGATTTCTGTCCATATTTCCACATGATCTTTTTTCAGCAGAACTTTCCCCCAAATAATATAGAATAAGAAAGAAGTGGAGAGGTAGTTGTGTTGGCTAAGGCGATGGACTAGGATGGAAGAGAGCCAGGTTCAATCCAGCCTCAGCTACAGAAACTTTCTGGGCAATCTGATCCAGTTACTTTCTCAGTCAAATCTCCCTCAAAGCTGGTTGTTATGTGGATAAAATGAAGGGAGACCTCCACATCAGCTGCCTGGAGAAAAATCTGGATCCATACTGACAAATATGTTACAGTAATGGCAATGACATGAAACTGGCTTCTTAATTTAATTTTCTGATTGCTTTAGAGTGTCTTTAGAATTCCTTTTGATTATAGGACATGGGGAGACATGATAACAGTGTTCCAATATCTCAGGGTTTGCCACAAAGAAGAGGGAGTCAAACTATTCTCCAAGGCACCTGAGGGTAGAACAAGAAGCAATGGGTGGAAACTAACCAAGGAGAGAAGCAACTTAGAGCTGAGGAGAAATTTCCTGACAGTTAGAACTATTAATCAGTGGAACAACTTGCCTCCAGAAGTTGTGAATGCCCCAACACTGGAAGTCTTTAAGAAGATGTTGGATAGCCATTTGTCTGGAACAGTATAGGGTTTCCTGCCTAGGCAGGGGGTTGGACTAGAAGACCTCCAAGGTCCCTTCCAACTCTGTTATTCTATGTTTTTAGGTTGACTTTATTTTTGAGCCTACCTCATCATTTCAGGTTGTGGAATTCTGTTTTGTTATTACTCATCTGCTGCATTCTTAGAATTTCTCAAGTTGCCATCCTTAGCTTCAATCATTGAAATCAGAAAGGATACTGACCTCTGAAGAGCTAATATACAATGAAAATCATGACCTGACATAATAGAATAATATAGTGATGTAATGAAGAATAACATTATTATTTATCATCTTGCATTTAAGGTAAGTGCATGAGGCTCAAAAGTCAGACTTATCACCTTTAAAGAAATGTAATACAATTTATTTTCCATCTAATTGCAAGAGTATGGTAGAAAAAGAAGTCCTCTGAATGAATACTTGTTAAATTAACAATCTTCAAAGTGGACAATTTAAAAGTAATAATTTGGCTCTTTCTTATAATCTGATGTTATCAGGTTCCCGCCCTCAAAAACTGAAAACCAGGAACAACTAGACATCATCAAGCCGGAAGAGAGAGACAGTTTGATCTAGACACTGGTGATTAAGGCATTAGGCTGGAAACTAGGAGACTTGTGAGTTCTAGTCCTGTTTTAGGCATGAACACCAGCTGGTTGATTTTGGACCAGTGACTCTCTCTCAGCCCAATTCGCCTCATATGATTGTTATTGCAGGATACAATGTATACAAATAAAGCTAGGACAAACGCATTGCCCCCCCCCCCCGTGAGATATTGGGAGCCCTTTTTATTTGGTATCTGTTCCTCACAAATAATATAACACTCTTCAGACATTTTCAAAATCTGTAAGCTTGACAAAGAGAGGAAGGATGAATATGATGTCTCCATTTTCTTTTCACTGCCTTCCAATGGGAGACACCAGCTCTGCAGTGTGTACACGCACATGCCTAATTCTACGCTTCTATGAATGAAAGCTGGTTCTGAGGTTTAGAATCCTAGGCATTAAAAGCCTGCACTCTGTCATAAACTCTCTCTCTCAGACTCTGAAAACTCAGAGTGAAGTCACAGTTTTGTTCCACAACAACTGATTCTGCAAACTGGATCCAGATTTATCTCATTTGCGAACATTCTGTCAGAGACCAAGTCCATCTGAGAACGTTCAACCACACTTCCTTCCTGTAAAATTGGAACAAATAGCAACTTGGGGCAGAAGAAGGATGGGGTGGGGTGGTGGTGGTGGATATGCTTGGGAGAAAGTTAAAACCTGTCATATGGTTAAAGATGCATTTGCTTTGAACTATAGTGATTATGTTCCCTACCCTACTATGCTCTACTGCCATAATTTCCTCCACGTTCTGGAACTGTCTTTTCCTTGCCTTTTGTTCTACTATCATTTCTTTGCCTTGCTGGTGAAACATCTGGACTTAATCACCTCACTGATCATACCAAATTGTCACTTCACAAACACTACGGAGCAAATTTCCATGCAGCCTTTCAGTACCAGAGAAGAACACATAATATTGTTGTTCTGGATGCAAAAATGACTTAGTTACCAGACTATTATATTTACATTATTTCTGGAAATAGCTAAAAACTTTATTCTTCTGTGATTCAAGGGGGAACGGAGCTGTTCTATATAAAAAGTAACATTTAAATTTCATGTTTGTTCTTTGTATTTCCGTGAAGAATTAAAGCTGAAAACCAAAGTATAGTGGGTAATACTAACATGCCTACTTAGCTTTCTTTGGACTCTGAATCATGATAGGTTTCATCAAATTGATAGTGCATTTTAGTGTATTTTTCCCCAGGAGTAGTTTTCCTTTTATGAAATCTCTGTGTCTATGAAACATTCACCTCCCCCACCCCCACATCAAATATTCAACAGTTCTTTTGGAGTTAAATTAGATTCATCAAAAAATATAGACCATTAATCATATTCTATGGCCCTTTGTGTCTCTCCACCAGGTGAACATCAAAGCATCTATTGAATCTCTTTTACAACATTATATTTATTTGCTGACTTTTGTTTACCTTGATGTTTCACAAATTGAGCACATATGGTTTAAGCTTTCTTCTAAAGTGTGTCTCTAAAATGGAGTTATTTTTTAAAATCACATAAAACAAAAAGTAGCATGTTTCTATTGGGCAATAGAAAAGCCCATAATCCTAATGTACTTTCAGTTAGGTGTCTTTTTTTAAAGTTTTAAAATATCCTGATCCTTGATCATTCTCTGAAAAGTAACTCAGCAGTTCTTAACATGCTTTTCATCTAGGTCAGCTCATACAATCACAGAGCAAAAAATATATATAAATATTTGTTATTAGCAGAACAAATTGGTTGGTTTGAACCAATTGGTTCAAAAATGCATACTTTTTCAGGGAAAATAAGGGCCTAAAATTAAAAAGAATTCAACTTGATTTAAATTTGTGTCCAATCTCTATACAGCAATAGCAATACCACTTGGACTTATATACCGCTTTACAGCACTCTCTAAGCGGTTTTACAGAGTTAGCATATTGCCCCCAACAATTTGGGTTCTCATTTTACTGACCTCAGAAGAACAACTTTGAGCCAGGTGAGTTTTGAACTGCCAAACTTCAGACAGAAGTAGCCTACAGTACTACACTCTAACTACTGCACCACCGTGGCTCATATACCAATCCATCTCTGAAAAGGACCCCCAAGTTTCAGAATTACCAAGTTGGAGCAATCCATTTAGGACTGAATCCAACCTCTTTTGAATGCATAGTTCTGAATAACAGATTCTGTTTTCTCACAGACATTGTTCAAATAAATCAACATACAACTCAATGGAAGCTGAAGCCTTCCATTTGCAGATTTCAAAATTATGAGAACTCTTCCAGTTATTATCTATGGTCCAAGAACTCTTAACTCAGGGCTGAGCACATGCTTCACATGCACAGGATCCAACTCTTATCTTCTTCAGAGAGGGCTGGCAAAGACTGCAGCCTAAACCTTCGAGAACTGCTCTTTATCAATATAAACAATACTGAGCTATATCCACCAGCAGTCTGGCTCATTATAAGACTGGTTTATGTATAAAAGTTAATAGAACTCAAAAAGTCCTGAACAAACTTGTCTTTCAATTTTGAATAACCTCTGGGATATACTTGGAAGAAGGATGTGCATAGTTGTTGAGAGACACACAAAGAAACCTTTTATTAAAATTCTTCCATTACTGAAGAGAGGATATGGGGATTTCCCCACATTTAGTGGCATGCCTTTATCCCTGGAAATAGTTCAGTCATGCCTGTTAATGTAACAACTTATCTTAAAGACATTAAAAGCACATCTTTCTTCTCTTCTTTCAAGATATTTTTTTCCTCCTGAACTCCATTATGACAGAGGTTCTGTTATTGATGCAATATTCATGCAGAAGAAGAATTACCCACCCAAATACTGTGAGATCCCCATTTCCCTTGTTTTCAGTCTAGGAGAAGTGAAGACTTCAGACAGGCTTGTATATAATTCTTGCCTAAGAATTTTCCTTCTGATTTCCAGCAGGATTGTTTCAGTTCCGTGTTCTTTCGCCAATAAAAATATCCTTAGATAAAGACTGAGGACAAAGAAGATAGACAGGGCTGTCATGTTTGATCCCAACATTTTATAATCTAGACAAGATTGCTTCTGACTCTGGATGTTCAAACCTGAGCTATAGCAAAATGAATGGACTTACCTTCCTTTAGGCAGAGGCTAAAATATTTGGAAACAATACATTTGTATACAAAGTTAAGGAGTACATTGTGCAAGATATGCAAGCTTGTGCACACATTATTAATCTCATTATTACATTCAGCACATATCTCAATGCCTACAAATGGGGGGAAATGGTCTACTGATCAAACATGAATTAAAGACTTGCTGCTTCCCTGCTGCTTTCTGACTTTGGGATTTTGTTTTGTTAATTTAAAAGCTGGACTTGGACTTGGAAGTACAGCAGCTGTGCAGGTTGCTTTTCCACAGACAAAAACACTGTTCTGGAGAATGGATTGTGCCAGTTTCCTTTGAAAATATTAGCAACATGTCCCAGCAATAATATGCTCCCATTGCCATTAAAATGTGGGAATGGGGCATTCCCACTACTGTTTGCCTGGTGCAGATTTCCTTCCTCCTGTTGCTTTCAGCTGGAAAAAAACCAGATGACTATTGTAGTGGAAAACAACTTCTCCAGAAAACATTATAGTGCTGTGCATATGAATAGACTCCATACGCTTGTAAGCATATAAATCTCATACAGATAGTCCTTGACTTACAACTACAACTGGGACCGGAATTTATATTGCTAGGCAAGGAGGTCATTAAATGAGTTGCAATCAATTTTATGACTTTTTTGCCATGGTCATTAATTAAATCACTCAGTTATTAAGTGAATAATGTGGTCATTAAGAGAATATGGCTTTCCCCATTGACTTTGCTTGCTGGAAGCCAGCTGGGAAGGTCACAAATAAAGGTTCCCCGCACCTGCGTGCTAGTCGTTCCTGACTTTAGGGGGCACTGCTCATCTCCATTTCAAAGCCAAAGAGCCAGCACTGTCCAAAGAGGTCTCTGTGGTCATGTGGCCAGCATGACTAAACACCGAAGGCGCATGGAATGCTGTTACCTTCCCACAAAAAGTGGTTCTTATTTTTCTATTTGCATTTTTATGTTTCTTTCAAACTGCTGGGTTGGCAGAAGCTCACCCCATGGCACTAGGGATTCAAACCACTGAACTGCCAACCTTCTGATCGATGCCACCACATTTCCCAAATGGTCATTATATGACGCTAAAATGTTACAACCACTCTGAATATATGCCAGTTGGCAAGCACCAAAATTTTGATTATGTGACTATGAAGATGTTGTGTCAACCTGTCAATGTGAGGACCAATCATAAGTCACATTTTTTTTATTCTGTTGCAATTTTGGAAGGTTGCTAAACAAATGGCTGAAAATCAAGGGCTACTTATATATGTTTGGAAGACATCCAATTTTGCTCATATGTTATTCCTATGCATGCAATTTGATCATCTCTCCAACAGTCTGTGGATGCATGTTTCGTTTCTCATTTCTAGCTGGACAGTATTTGAATAATTGGGAGAGGGAGAGAAGGAAGGGGAGGGGGAGAGAGGGAGGGGGAGAGAGAGAGACAGAGGTGGTATTCAGCAGGTTCTGACCAGTTCTGGAAAACTGGTAATGACAATTTTGAGTAGTTCGGAGAACCAGTAAATACCACCTCTGACTGGCCCTGCCACCATCTATTCTCTGTCTCCCGAGTCCCAGCTGATTGGTAGAAAAGGGGATTTTGCAGTAATCTTCCCCTGAAGTTAGGAGGGAATGGAGATTTTACAATAGCCTTCCCCTGCCATTCCCATGAAGCCATGCCACGCCCACAGAACTGGTAGCAAAAAAAAAATTGAATCCTACCACTGGAGAGAGATGACAGTAGAATCAAGTTAGACATTTTCTGAATGGTTGATACACCTAGCTCAAAAGGATTGCAATCTCAAATTAGGGTGTATATTTGGTCAATATTGGTGCTTCAAGCAATATTTGAAGTGATCTCACACAAAAAATCTAACATAAAGAGATTCCAAATATGAAGTGCAAAAAATACACACAAAGACTAGATGACAATTAAAATTTTCTGTATGTCTTTGCTGCTATCTACTAGTGATCTGGATTTTTGCAGCCTAGTACTGGCAGTCCTAACATTATACAGTTTGTATAAATCACCTTTGGATTATGGAGATGGAAGAGGTCTGAAACAGAACGCAATGTTTTGGAGACAGTGGACAATTGGATGATTGGAAAGCAGCCTAGCTTTAAAAAAAATGAACGTCAAAGCAAATGTAGAGTTTTGTCATGAATAATACAGACTAGTCAGAGGACAGTTTATTTTTAGTAGCAGAACTCTCATTTATTTCATTTAACAACACTAGCCCTTTTAAATATGACACCTTTAATCCTATTTATTTTAATAACACTATTCTAAGCATGCCAAGATCTAACCCTTCTATTCTTCCTTTTAAAGAGATATGATTGTCAGCAGCAGCAGCAACAAAAAGTTATTCAAAGCAACTAAAATAGTAAATGACATTTAACTACAAGATTTCTTAGGTCCCTCTCGTAACTCTATTTGAAACCATTATCAAAGCAGTAGTTAATGACTAATGTATTGAAGGCAAAAAAACAATCTGAAAGTCAGTCTGATTAGGAAGTTATGTAATAATTAGGGATAGTAATTTATTTATTTTTTAATTACAGGAAAAAAATATCCTGCATAGATGGTGTAAAGGATTCTTAATTTAAAATATTTGATATATTATTTAGATAAAAGGATCACAACATTTTATCTCAAATTTATGCACTAAAACTATTATTACACATGAAGAAGGAAAGGGCCTGAAAAGAAAAAAAAATAGCATTAATTTTGAAAAGTCCAGTAATGGTTCTTACAATGTACGGTGCTGAAAACGGTTAAGAGAAAATAGAAAACTGTTTAAAACTATAGTGTGTGTGTGTGAGTGTGTGTGTGTGTGTGTGTGTGTGAGAGAGAGAGAGAGAGAGAGAGAGAGAGAGAGAGAGAGAGAGAGAGAGAGAGAGAGAGAGGGATGAACTCATAGATTGACCTTGTTCTTATCAGCTTGCTACAGGTTGATGGAATAGCTCCTGCTTATTGACAGCTAGAGCTGGAGACTCGGGAATTGAATTTTCAGAAGAGATGGTAGCACAAGCGTAAATCAATGATTTCTTGTGATTTTTGTGACCTGGTTCTGATAATAAAATAAAGGTCCAAGCTTTCCACTAGGAGAGGAGGACATGTAGGATAGTCAAAACAATTCGTAATGTTTTGGCTAGTAATGAAGTTACTATTTACAGTGACCTAGACTCCAGTATAATCCTACCTGGGCTAGATAGGAAATATTTGTATGCATCACTGTTTCCGTGTAGAATTTCTAAATATGATAGCAGTAGTATTATTGTGTTTATTGCAAATATTATTGATATTCTAGTTTTAAGGGAGCTCATTTGCAAGTTTAATAAGGATGTGATATTTCTTTCTAAACTATTCCTGGGTTGCTGATAGTTAAAGATCACCCTCTCTCCATCCACACCCTACTTTTCTTAGCTTCCTTCTTCTAATTTGGGGTTAGATCAGAGGTGATATTCAGCAGGCTTTGACCAGTTCTGGAGAACCGGTAGCGGAAATTTTGATTAGTTCGGAGAACCGGTAAATACCACCTCTGACTGGCCCCGCCCCCATCTTTTCTCTGCCTCCCAAGTCCCAGCTGATCAGTAGGAAATGGGGATTTTGCAATAACCTTCCCCTGCCATACCTATCAGGCCACGCCCACCAGGCCACACCATACCCACCAAGTCATGCCCACAGAACCGGTAGTAAATGTTTTTGAATCCCACCACAGGGTTAGATTAATATTCTTTGCTCTGTCACAAATTGACTCTGAACACCAAATCCAGTTTTTCAAATGTAAAGAAAATGTATGCAAATCTATGAACTGACTGACTTTTACAAACTAAGTTACTCAGCCATGTCAAAGAAGACTCTAATCATGGTTTTCTTTTTCAAAATGTTGTGTTTCTATGCTTATTTATATCTACAAAGAAAAAGAGGATGTTTGGAAGTTAATCCTCTGTGACAAAGCTAGTGCTATTATGCTTAATGCATATGAGCATGTGCACTGAGAACATGTGCACCATGGACATCTCTATATCAAAACATGTCTGTTTTGATACATCATGCAGTCCTAAGTACCTTGAAAATTGTTGCCAATGTGTCCCAGACTGAACTGGATTTTTAAATTTTTTAGTTAAAGTGACTTAAAGTCTAGCTGTCTTGAGGCTAGACTGAAGCTTAAATGGTAAGTGCCAATATATGCTGTAAAGCAGGACTTTTAAAACTTTCAACCTGCACAGCCTGTTAATCTATATAGATAAAAGACAAGTACCACTCACTCATCACAAAATCTCCAGAACCATAAAGCCTACAAACTTAAAATTTGGCACTTATGTTCCTCTCGGCTTCTAGCTGTTCGCTAAGAAAGATTTTTCGAAATGACCATCAGATCATTAGTAATTCTTATACAATAATTAACACCCTCTGATGCTAAGGAGTTAGACATTCTATTCCCCCTCCCCACCTGAAAAGAACTCTGTTCCAACATCCAGTTGCCTCACATTCCGTTACCTCAGTTCAAACTGGCAGATGTTCCACTTCTTCACTCAGGAGCGGTCTGGGGCTCCTTATAGTATTAAATGTCGGTACCTCACCAAAATGTCTATGCCTGCTTCCGAACTCAAGGCAGCAGGAGTGATATTTCTTTATGTGTTTCAATCTTCGACTACCACTGAGCCAATAGATACTGAACTGAATACCTCCTGCATAGCCCGATCACTTTGCCAAAAAAGTAATGATGATCAAGAAGATCTCCGCACTACTATGAGGTCACCTCTAGAGGAGATGGGCAGCACACTAATTTAATAAATAAAATAAGATATATTGTATGTCAATCCAGTAACTTGAAGTGTCCTAGTATCTAAAAGCCAAGTGATGACATTTTCCTAATGCAGTTTCTACCATAATGCTTGTCACATTTGGACAAAGAATGACTCCTGCATTCTGCATAACATTATTAAAATTAGAATATTTTTAGAGATAGCCTCCATACAGTGTTGGTCTGTTTATGGACTGATGTAGTTTAACTTCATCACACTTTATCCTCATCACTGGACCTAATGACTAGAGCATATGGGAGGCAGAGCAGATTGCCCAGCTCTGTACTATAGTCCTACAGAATTAGAAAAAAGAGTGGGTAATTAATTGCTAGTATTAAATCTCTATATTTATTGAGGACATTATTGTGTCCTTTTGATTTTACAGCTGAAAACAAACCCCTCCCTTTCTGATCCTGTGCCTCTTCCTGAACCAAAAATACCCCCCCACACACACAGTCACATCTGTTGGTGCTCAGCATTTTCTTTGTTAAGAACTAGAAGCTATGCCAAAATGACACATCTTGAGTGCACTTGTAGCTGCAGCAAGTTAATGTCTTCATATTTTTGGAAATTCACAGGAATGTGGTTAGCAATTATATAGTAAGTACTTCACTAATAATAACTCTGCTTCCTCAATACTTATCCATCTGTTGTACTGCAAGAGCTTTTCATGCAAAAAAGGCTCAAAGGAGACATCACAGAAGATAAATTCAGAGGCTTGTGTGTTGTTTTGAAAGACCTCCTAGACTAAAATATTATAGAGTTTAATTGTTCGGGTGCATGTCAATGGCAGCTTGTGTCCTGGGTTATATTTTGCTCAGGAGGTTGAAGCTTTTCCTGACATGTCAAGCTGTAAGAATCTTCTCCTTTCTAAATCATTCTGTGTAAATGCTGTTTGTCTTACATTTGGCTTTTGCAGACTATGGAGATGAACGTAAATGTCCATCCAGATGGCTCTTACAGAAGTAGTTAGCCTTTCCTGGTAAGAATAGCTCTGGGATTCCTATTATAAGAATGTGCATTTCAAGAGCCTTTTTGGCTTTATGCCTACATGGCTGGTCTGAAAGCCATCAAATGGGGCCAATATCAAGATAAAAGCTATTAGAGATGGGAGTCTTGGTCTATCATCTGGGACAGATTTACAAATGTGTCTTAATCATCATCTACATTTTAAAAACAAAATCTATTAGAAAAACTTGCATTTTGATACATATTGAATTATACAAGGTATAATGTATTTTTTCATTAAATGTTCCTGTCTAAATATATTTTCTCTCCAAGTACACATTTCTAAATATACAAGTGCATTTTAAAGTGCATGTATTCTTTCTTGAACTGAGAACTGCTTCACATCATTTGGATAAGTCCAGACTGTGAAGGATAAACATTCAGTCTTCACATTTTCTTGGAATAGCTTCCATATACAGTATCTCCATCAGCCTTACAGTTAGGACCTACATAGGAGGAGAATTCAGAATGAATATCAAGATTCAGTGAATGATCTAGAAGTGGTATTGCTATTTTTCAGCAACCATTCAATGACAAAGTTGCCCATTCTACTCTCTGTATTATCTCAGTGGTTAAGACACTGAGCTTGTCGATCAGAAGATTGGTAATTCAGCGATTCAAATCCTAGTGCTGCCTAACGGGGTGAGCTCCCATTACTTGTCCCAGCTTCTGCCAACCTAGCAGTTCGAAATCATGTTAAAAATGCAAGTAGAAAAATAGGAACCACTTTGGTGGGAAGGTAACAGCGCTCTGTGCCTTCGGCATTGAGTCATGCTGGCCACATGACCATGGAGACGCCTTTGCACAGCGCTGGCTCTTCAGCTTAGAAATGGTGATGAGCACCAACCCTAAAGCCAAAAACATCTAGCACACATGTGCGGGGGAACCTTTACCTTTAACTAAACTGGTTCACTTGAGTTTTGAAACAGATTATTTAAATGTTCTGTCTAAAAATATATATCTTGATTTCATTAGCAATTTGCTGGCTTTTCAGAAAATGCAGCATAGGGAGCATAAACAAGTGAACCCATGGGGGTTATCAAAGACTGAGTGAACATGGTGAATAAGTGCATTTGGTAGTGGATGGTGGAGCAAATAAGCTAAAGTGTGGGTAAGGAAGGGGAACAAGCAACATGGTACCTAGGTGGGCAGAGAGAATAAGCATAATCCATGACTGAGTAAGCTGATAAGCATGCATAGTGAGTGGACCAAAAGCATCAGAAAGCCAGGAATAGTTCAATGAGAGGACTAAAATTTGGAGGAAGCAATACAGGTGAAACTCGAAAAATTAGAATACCGTGCAAAGGTTCATTTATTTCAGTAATGCAACTTAAAAGGTGAAACTAATATATGAGATAGACTCATTATATGCAAAGCAAGATAGTTCAAGCCGTGATTTATCATAATTGCGATGATTGTCATAATTTACAGCTCATGAAAACCCCAAATCCACCATCTCAGAAAATTCAAATATTACATGCAATCAATGAAACAAGGATTGTACACAGAACAATATCGGACCTCTGAAAAGTATAAGCATGCATATGTACTCAGTACTTGGTTTGGGCCTCTTTTGCAGCAATTACTGCCTCAATGCAGCGTGGCATGGAAGCTATCTGTCTGTGACACTGCTGAGGTGTTATGGAAGACCAGGATGCTTCAATAGCGGCCTTCAGCTCTTCTGCATTGTTCGGTCTCATGTCTCTCATCTTTCTCTTGGCAATGCCCCATAGATTCTCTATGGGGTTCAGCTCAGACGAGTCTGCTGGCCAATCAAGCACAGTAATCCCACGGTCACTGAACCAGATGTTGGTGCTTTTGGTAGTGTGGGCAGGTGCCAGGTCCTGCTGGAAAATGAAGTCAGCATCCCCATAAAGCTCGTCTGCAGAAGGAAGCATGAAGTGCTCCAAAATCTCCTGGTAGACGGCTTGTTGACACTGGACTTAATGAAGCACAATGGACCAACACCAGCAGATGACATGGCTTCCCAAATCAACACAGACTGTGGAAACTTCACACTAGTCTTCAAGCATCTTGCAGTGTGTGCCTCTCCATTCTTCCTCCACTCTCTGGGTCCTTGGTTTCAAATGAGATGCAAAAGTTGCTCTCATCAGAAAAGAGGACTTTGGACCACTGAGCAACAGACCAGGTCTGTTTTTCTTTAGCCCAGGTAAGACATTTCTGACGTTGTTTGTTGTTCAGGAGTGGCTTGACAAGAGGAATACGACATTTGAAGCCCATGTCCAGGATCTGTCTGTGTGTGGTGGCTCTTGATTCACTGACTCCAGCCTCAGTCCACTCCTTGTGAAGGTCCACAACACTTTTGAATGGCCTTTTCCTGACAATTCTCTCCAGGCTGTGGTCATCCCTGCTGCTTGTGCACCTTTTTCTTCCACACTTTTTCCTTCCACATAACTTTCTATTAATGTGCTTTGATACAGCACTTTGGGAACATCCAACTTCTTTTGCAATTACCTTTTGAGGCTTTCCCTCCTTATGGAAGGTGTCAGTGATGGTTTTCTGCACAACTGTCAGGTCAGCAGTCTTTCCCATGATTGTGATTCCTACTGAACCAGACTGAGAGACCATTTAAAGGCTCAGGAACTCTTTGCAGGTGTTATGGCTTAATTAGCTGATTAGAGTGGGATACTTGAGCCTAGAATATTGCACCTTTTCACAATATTCTAATTTTCTGAGATTGTGGATTTGGGGTTTTCATGAGCTATAAGCCGTAATCATCACAATTATGACAAATCATGGCTTGAATTACCTTGCTTTGCATGTAATGAGTCTATCTCATATATTAGTTTCACCTTTTAAGTTGCATTACTGAAATAAATGAACTTTTGCACGATATTCTAATTTTTCGAGTTTCACCTGTATAGTATCCAGAAATATACTTCTTCCCTCAGAAAGGATACCCTTTGCTTTGGTGTTCTGCCATAAAATGATGGTGGTGGTGATGATCCATCAAGTTGATGTTGATGTTTAGAGACCTCATACAGTAGATTTGAATAAAAGGAAGCTCTTTTTTAAAAAAAAGTTTCTATGTTTTGTGTACATTTATCACAAACAACTGCAGGTTGGTGCAGATATTAATGAATTGTTTATGCTATGGGCAAAGTCTGTTTCGATGAATCCACTCCTGTCTCATTGTGGTCTACATAGAACAGGGCAGATAACAGGGTATAGGGGAGCAGAGTTTGGAAATGATGCCAGAACAGTTCCATAACTGCCAATATATTGCCAAGACTTGAGCAATGAACAGATTGAGCATCAGAACTGGTTCATAAATGTAGAGTAACAACAAAATCCATAATCATCTAAAATGAACATCAGTATAAAGCACAGCCAGGAGAAGAAAGCTTGGAGGGTTAGTAGCTAATTAGAAATAAATATCATGCAAGGACATCCCTTTATAGGATCAAATTAGTCCTCCTCTGACTAACCTTGACAAAGAAACCATGACAATCTATTTCTGAATTTCATTGGAATTATGAAATTAAATCATGTTCCCTTCCTTCCTTCCTTCCTTCCTTCCTTCCTTCCTTCCTTCCTTCCTACCTACCTACCTACCTACCTACCTGCCTACGTACCTACCTATCAACCAACCAACCAACCAGCCAGCCAACCAAATTATTATGCCATTCTTTTCCCAAACCACAACAATCTAGAAATGGAAGTCCCAATTTATCTTTACTGCTGGAATATTAAGCACAAATGAAGAAAATAAAATTATATATTTTGCTCCTGGAACAGTGCCAAGCTTAGATTCAAATGTGCTTGCTTTAATTTCAGGACTATCATGCAGTTTCTTTTAAATAGCTGTACCCTCAATATAACTATCAGATATCTAGCCAACCATCAAATGCTTCAGCAAGTCATTCTGCTCTATTTAACCCTCTAAGTCAAGAGCAAAGCAAAATAAATGGTAATTGCATTTAAACCCGCTGCATTCTGTTTCCATAGCAGTGATTGATCTTGAATGCAAGTACTGTATACACTTTACTGCCTGGCATATTAACTGCAGTAAACAAAAAAAAGGACAGTTCAATATTGTCATATGGTATAAATCTAAAAATATTGATTGTAGGATATTTGAAGTATAGGTTGCTGCAATACTATTTTTGGTGACAGAAGTGATTGCATCTGAGTTCTTTGGCAGATAGGTCAAGATTATTCAGCTAATGAGATCAGCTTTGGGATAGAGATAACCTGCTGGGATAGGTCCAGATGATACTGTTACTTTGAATCTGCTTTTAATATGTGGTTAGAACTAGCCTGAAAGGTACAGAAAACAGTTCCATGCCATATTGGTATCTGTACAACTTGGGTATCAAAAATCAATCATCTCTCTCTCTCTCTCGGAAGGAATACAATATATTTCTCTTTTATGAAGATTGCCTCATTCCTGCTCAGTTTCATATACCATATTTTTGGAGTATAAGACGCACCCTTTTCCCTCAAAAAAGAGGCTGAAAATCTGGTTGCGTCTTATACACTGAATACAGCATTTTGGCCTCCTGAAACCCTGCCGCTTTCACCAAAATGGCCATGCAGAGCCTGTATGAGGCTTTCAGAGTACTCCTGGGGGCTGCGGAGGGCAGAAATGAGCAAAACACTGTTTTTGCTCAATTTTGCTGCCCCAGCCCCCAGAAGCACTCTATAATCCTCCTAAAGGCTATGCATGCAAAACAATTTGACAAAGCAGGGTCCATTTTCACAAAAAAATGGACCATTTTGGGAGGTTTGCAGAGTGCAAAAACTTATTTTTTAAATTTGCCTCTTCAAAACCTGAGTCTTTGTCTTATATTCCAAAAATATGTACCATTCTGCAGGTTTTTCCAAAATGTATGATAGTTTGGAATGATACCTATACATAGCATTTGCAGCCAAGCTACAGTTTTATAACAACAGGTCCTGTCTCTCAGTGTTTCTGTTGGCTGCATGTTATAATCCCCATTTTTTTTGATAAATTCTTCCGAGAATTGGAAGGGAGAATCAACGGTCTCCTCTAAGAAATCTTTTCATGTTGTATCTGTACTTAGAGATGGACAAAAGCGGATTAGATTTCTTAGTCTCCTGTATCTTTGTGTCTAGCTATCAGCCTCATGCCTACACAGAGACATGATCTGTTTCCTTGACTGTTTCTTTTTCAACCTCTCTCTTCAACGCATTTGCTTTTAATTTTTCCAAGAATTGAGAAGTGACAGATTTTTAATGGATCATGATAAAGATAATGTTTTAGTCAAAGTATTCATACCATGAAATATATCAGGAAGACTAGTCTCGACCAAGGGTGGACTTCAAAAACTTTAGCAATGGATTCTCTGCCCAATTGCTGGGTGGGCGTGGCCATGGTGAGTGTGGCCTAATCAACCTCCTGCAACACGTTGGTGGCGGGGTGTTTTTGCCCCCCCCCCGGGCTTGGAAGCTTTCCTCGAGTCTCCAGGAGGGTGAAAATGGCCTCCCCGGGCTCCGTAGGCTCTCTGGAGGGAGACCTCTTTTTCACCCTCCCCAGGATCCAGAGGTTTTCCTAGAGCCTCCGGGAGAGTGAAAACAGCCTTCTCCGGCCCTCTGGAACCTTGAAACAGGCCTGTTTCCGGCCTTCCATAACCTTCACCCTTTCCGAGGCTCCACGTGGGCCCTGTACTTATCTGAATCCCAAATGGGCCACGAGGAGACTCCTGGGGCTGGGTGGGGTGGGAGCGATAGGGTGAGCAGAGCCAGCCATGGGTGGGATTTCCGGGTTCATTGAACTAGGCAGTTCCTTAGCTAGAGGATTGCCCAAACCCATATGAACCCGCAGCAGCCCACCCCTGATCTCATATAATAATTCCTCTTCTGAGGACACATAGTATGATTTGTTTGTTTTGTTCTGCATTTTTACTTCCAGGTACACTTCACAAGAGGGAGAAAGAAGAACTGAGTGTTGTTGTTTTTTGTTTGAAGTCTCTTTATAAAAGTTCATAGATCTGTTCCTATCCCAATTGATCTTCAAAACACAGGAAATACTGTGGTATGGATCAGTGGTGGGTTTCGGATCCCGTCGCAACCGGTACGCTGAGACGGGGCCGAGCGTCCACCACGTGCATGTGCACTCCGTATGCATGTGCACCCACCACCCTGCAACGCTCCAGCTGTTTGGCGAAGTGTCATGCAGGCGCCGTAAACTGCATGTGCATGCGCAAATGGCTCGGTTGGGTCAAATACAGGTAAGGAACGTGGGCGGGTGGGTGGGGCCTCCAAAGCACCATTCCGGTACGATACCTGCTGCTCCCAATACGGTACCGGGGTGTACCGGCCAGAACCCACCACTGTCCTGGACAGCAGTGTGTTACAGGTAGTCCTACACTTATGACAGTGATTGAGCATGGAATTAGGGTTCATACCAGTGGTTAAGCACTGAGACTATTGTTAGCAGTATATAAGTTTAAGTGATATTGCTATAACTGCCTATAGACAGAAAAGGAAAAATTATACTTTTTTTTTAAAAAAAGCAAAGATTTGTAAAATAAAGTGCTTTTTTCCCAATACTAACATTTTTCAGTCATATTGGTTATGCTTTACAATTTTCTTCATAAAGCAGGAAAAGTTAACGTCAAAGGGTTGGATCAATATGGAACTAAATCAATAAGAATAAAAGGATGGCAAGGGAGAAAAAGACATGGTAAAAAATTCAATATGACCCCAAAGGGTCATAAGAAGAAAGGCCCTGGATTTCTTTTTACTTTTCTATAGATGATATAGATGATATACAGTAGATATATTTACAAAACAGTGGTTACCTTAACCCGAAACAAAACAAAATACTTTTCCAGCTGCATGAATCTTTTCCATTTTCTTCTGATCTCATGGGTTCTGGCTAGGTATTATGCCCTAATACAGAGGTTCTTAACTTGGAATGCATGGACCTCTTGAAGGATTTGTCCATAGATTTCAGAGGAATCATGAACTTGGATAGGAAAATATTACAATTTATTTTCACTAACCTCTTCCTGGAATATAGACTTTCATTTAATAATGAATGTAAGGAACAAACTAAACAGATTCCAAAAATATTTATTAACATCAACAAATGTCCTCCCAAAGGAGCTTTTTCAAGAAGGAACTGGACCTTCTGGTTTTTCTTTGAAGACCTTTCGCTTCTCATCCAAGATGCTTCTTCAAAGCTGAAGAAGCTTCATGGATGAGAAGTGAAATGTCTTCAGATAAAAACCAGAAGGTCCAGTTCCCTCTTGAAAAAGCACCTTTGGGATAACCATGACCTGGATGACTGAGAATCTCCATAGACATCAATAAATGCCACTTTATTGAAAATTGTGAATGCCTTTGATCAAATGAAATATTTTTAATGCAATTTATTTATTCAATATATTTATGTGGCTGACCAACTCATTCATGTTGACTCCATACAGCTGACAAAATTAAAAAATGCATAATGTAGAAAACCACAATCCCCTCCCCATTCATTCCACAGCTGCAACAAACACAATCAAGCTAAGCATTTGAATGGTTCCGTCTCTTCCTGGATCCCAAGGCCCACTGACAGAGTGTTTTGGGAAAGTATCAAAGTGGGGGCAAATCTTATCTCTGTGGGAATAATATTCCATAGGGAGGGAGCTGCCACAGAGAAAGCCCTTTTTCTTGGTCCCACTAGATGTACTTCTCTGATAAATGTACGCAACATACTACCCCGCCTTCCCACTCTGGTGGACTGGATGAATGCAAATGTGGAGTAGCAGTTTTTCAAATAATCTGACCCATAAGGGTCAGTATAGTTTGAAATCCAAAGGCTCTTTTGTACTTCAATACCTATATTAATCATTTGTCTGAAGTGGTGTAGGGTTTCCTGGTGTAGGGGGTTGGACTAGAAGACCTCCAATATCCCTTCCAACTCTGTTATTCTATTCTATTCATTAATTTTTGATTGTAGATTTGAGATAAAATATTCCCATTCCTCCCACCACACTTCATCTATGTCTATAGCCTAGGAAGGCAGATTTTGTGACAAATTGATTCCAAGATTCAGTTAAAAATGATTCTGTCAAGCCATCCTTTAGATTGTCAGATCAAGCCACACATTAAGTCAAGTTGCTTTCAATTCAATTGGATGATTCTATGTAGATTTTTTAAATATATGTATACAGCTTTTTATAAAATCAGATCAAATCTATTATTTCACTGAAATAAATGCTTAACTTCAAATGAACTCCAAATTCGAAACAGAGCTTCATAATATGGAAGCGGAAATAGCCCAAATAGTAGATTCTTTGCTAAAAGGCTGGCCAGGCATCATATTACATCTGACGTCTTAAAGTTTCTTTTAATCAAAATAATAATAATGGAAAGTGCAAACAAAGTGTCAGCCTATGATATCTCTGGTTCTACAAAGGCTTCATAGGCATTTTAAGTAAATAAAATTATCAGCCAGCTGCAGTGTTTTGATCTGAAATGTGCTGACATGACCTGAAAAAATTCAAATGATGGGTGTCATATGTGGAAACTTTGGGACTAGAAGATATATAGAGGAAATAATATTTGCCTTCCAGGGTGATTGGGGTCTACCTATGCCTACACCTTCACCCAGAAATCACCATAGAGGAGGTGCAAATGATACAAACAGCTTTGCATTGTCATGATGCAAGCTTTGCCCCTTTTTTGTACATGCATTAAAGATAAAGATAAAGGTTCCTCTCACACATATATGCTAGTTCCCGACTCTAGGGGGCAGTTCTCATCTCCGTTTCAAAGCCGAAGAGCCAGCGCTGTCCGAAGATGTCTCCGTGGTCATGTGGCCAGCATGACTAAATGCCGAAGGCGCATGGAACACTATTACCTTCCCACCAAAGGTGGTCCCTATTTTTCCACTTGCATTTTTACTTCCTTTCAAACTGCTAGGTTGGCAGAAGCTGGGACAAGTAACGGGAGCTCACTTCGTTAGGCGATGCTAGGGATTCGAACCACCGAACTGCCGACCTTTCTGATCGACAAACTCAGCGTCTTAGCCACTGAGCCACCGTGTCCCTTGTACATGCATTATAATATACCAAAATATGAAATGGATGGCGCTTACATCATATGGTCACTATGCTTAGTTTGTCATTTGGATCTCAGTTGTTAGATTTTGTCTGAAGGCCTTTGTTTTATGTATAAGAAAGCCTTTCGGCTGACCAACACCCAATATTCAAGATGTGCCTGTGTAGTACATCAGGGTTTCTCAACTTCAGCAACTTTAAGATGTGTGGATGGGAAATTCAGGCTGGCCTGGGAATTCTGGGAGTTGAAGTTCTTCTGTCTTAAAGCTGCTGAGGTTGAGAAACACAGCAGCAAACTCATAGTAAGGCATAAATGACTGCAGGCTGCAAATGCATTAGACTGTAAATGGAATGGTATTGCATATTTTCAGCCCCGAGGGCATGTTAACCACCCGCTGGTAGAATTTCCAGACCAACAAAGAAAATGCAAGGAAGGAAAAAAAAAACCCTAATTGACATGTCCCTCAATGCTGAACATTTATTTAGCATGAATGATCCAACTATGAGAACACAATGAAATAGTTACTTTAGATCAGCCCTTGTCAACCCTGGAGAAAGCTTTAAAACCTTTAAAATGACGTTCAGGTCTCAAGGGACTCATCTATCAGTTTGTGTGTGTGTGTGTGTGTGTGTGTGTGTGTGTACAGATACACATTCAAAAATGTTGCTAATAATTTCATGTTAGGTACCAAACTCATCAGGCCTGCTCTGGGGGAGAAAATAAAGGCCATTTTACCCCAAGGATACTTAATCTGAACTCTTTCATACTTTGATTCTTTCATCAGGAAAACAATTTCTTTGAAAAAGTGGCACAATATGCTTTCCTTCTGCATGGCGCTTTTTCTCCTCTGTTGACGGTGGGAGTATTTGTTAGTGCATGTTGAAATAAGACATGCTATCTCAAAGAATCAATAAACAGACAGCCCTGAGATTCCATTACTTGCTTTTGCTGCAGGTGGGGAAATCCCACTGGGGTAATAAAGAACAAAGTACATGTTGTGGATGTGAGACTTGTTATAGGAAATGATACAATCAGGGGAAATATGGCTTTGGGATATCTATTGTGGAATATCTTTTTTTTTCTTTTTGCTAAGATGGGGATGAAATGTCCCTTGTTTCAATTCTGTTCAAGAGTTGTGAAATGTCACAACCCCGAAAAAAATCGATTTGATGCTAACTTCCGGCTGTTTGGATTTCTTTTGCAAATAACAGTTCCCGTCAGTTTTTTCCCACACCACATCATCTCATGAGAAATGCACAGACTGAATTAGATCTATGTTTGCTGTATCCCAACATGACACTAAAAATGGATACAGGATTCATTTTGATCAAAATTAAATGCATAATGTTAATTCATATTCATTTGGGCTTCCTGTTAGATAAAAAATTTGACATTTCAACCCATTTGGGTTTAACACCCAGGGGGTCTAATAATAGCAGCCCTATTATTTATGCTAGGAAATAAAATGTGCATTGTCATGATGAGAAATGCTTAAACCCCACCACAGTCTCCTAAGAATGCAATAGGTCCTCGTGAGTTCTGTGTTGAATAAATATACTTTGTTGCTGTTTCAAAGGACAATTAGCTATCTGGATGTATTCCATTTATAAAGTCAATCCCATGTTATCTTTCAAGAGCTTTTTTAGTTACTGATTAACATTGAAGGGCATTGTAGTTCATTCAGTCATTGGTTTAAAAATAATCGACCAACTGTGTAAAGGTCTCATCCACAATATCTTTCTCTTTGCATGTATGTGAATAATTGGGAAACAATTACAAACAGCATTTACAAATGGGCAAACAGATCCAGAAAACGAAAGACCGCTGCTATTAAAAGAGTATTGCACAACCAAATTAAAAGATTTCCAGCTAAAATCAGGTCCTGCCAAGTAAAAACATTATGGACATCTTTATAAACATGTGTGGACTTGTTTGGAAACTCTTTGTCTCGAGAGAGAATGAAATGTTCTGTGTTGCTGAACAAAGAAAAACGTATCACTAAAGAATAGGATTTAAACAATATTCCAGTAGAGGGACATTGTTAATTTCCCAGAGGGAAGGTGATAATCTGAAACCGAATTGCTGCTAATTTTCTCTTACTTTCTCTTTATCCTGAGAACAAAATTCTGATACTTCCTCTTTAGCTTCAGGGTTTTGGACTAATGCAACTTCCTCTCAATGCTAAGGAAAATTACAAGGATCACAGCGATGTTTCCAACAGTCTTTTGTTTTTGTTGAATGAAAGTGTTGTTGTTGTTGTTAGTTGAGAAGTCAGGTCAGACCCACCACGACCCCATGGACAATGTTCCTTCAGGCCTTCCTGTTCTCTACCATCCTCTGCAGTCCATTTAAGCCTACTGCTTCAGTGACTCCATCCAGCCACCTCATTCTCTGTCATCCCCTTCTTCTTTTGCCCTCAGTCTTTCCCAGCATTAGACTCTTCTCCAGTGAGTTCTTCCTCCTCATTTGGTGGCCAAAGTATTTGAGTTTCATCTTCAGGATCTGGCTTTCTAAAGAGCAATCAGGGTTGATCTTCTCTAGGACTGACCGGTTTGATCACCTTGTAGTGCAAGGGACTCGCAGGACTCTTCTCCAGCACCATAGTTCAAAGGCCTCAAATTCTTTGGTGCTCAGCCTTTCTTATGGTCCAACCTTGACAGCCATACTTGCAACTGGGAAAACCATAGCCTTGACTATACATGCTTTTCTGTGATGTGCGGTGAGGTTTATGGCTGGTGAGGCACTGACACAGTGGTGGGTTTCAAATATTTTTAGACTTGTGGACTTCAACTCCCAGAATTCCACAGCCAGGCATGCTCAGTTCCGATTTAAAGAGACAGCATTTGTTTTTCTCCTTTGCTCCTTTCTTTTTCTTTTTCTTCTCCCTTCCCCTCCTTCCTCCCTCTCTCCCTTCAGCTTTTGTTGGCAATGTGATGTCTCTGCTTTTTAGTATGGTGTCTAGATTTGTCATAGCTTTCCTCCCCAGGAGCAAGCATCTTTTAATTTCTTGGCTGAAGTCCCCCTCTGCAGTGATCTTGGAGCCCAGGAAAGTAAAATCTGTCACTACCTCCATTTCTTCCCCATCTATTTGCCAGGAATTGAGAGGGCCGGATGCCATCATCCTAGTACCCTTTACAAATGTATCTCCTCCAATTGTTTGAGACTACAGTTCATGTCATTCTCAACAAACATGGATGTTATGATTTGTCATCCATGAAAGACCCTATAGCATGGAGAACCTCCCACCCAGAGATCCAATTCAGTTTTTGGAGAATGCACATTCAACCTAAAAAAATTACTGTTCCTTTTCCCAACTGCTGACCCTCTCTTCCCATCTCAACTTTTTCTCTTTAATCATTATCTTTTTCCCAACCACAAAACTTAGGAAGCCTGCGTGTTGGGATGTAAAGCTTTTCTTATATCTATATTTTCCAAATAACTGAGTCCTTTCTAGTTTGTCTCCTCCAAATATCTTACTCGTTGACAATTTGAGATAATTTTTTAAATATAACCTTGCATAAATATCTAATCTATGGATATTCTCAATCATCCAGATTATGATTGTCCTAATGGTCCTTTTTTGAAAAGGCAATTGGACTTTCTTTAGTTTTTAATTTGAAAACATTTCACTTCTCACCCAAGAAGCTTCATCAGTTCTGAAGAAGTGAACTGGAAGTGAACAGAACTGAAGAAGCTTCTTAGATGAGAAGCAAAATGTTTTCAAAGAAAAAAACCAAAGTCCAGCTGCCTTTTAGAAAAAGCATCTTCCAGAAAACCTTGCATACTGGGACCAACAGTAATAACAAACTCATTGGCAGAGCAGTAAGAATCTGAGAGTTAGCTCGATGTACTTTTAAATACATAAGGATCTCACTTAGTGAGATCACTTTGCTTTCTTTATTTCCTATATTAGTATGCTGTTGACTCCACATAGACTCTGTCCCATTAAGAAGAACCATACAGCTAAATTTTGCCTTTCTAGTTTGATCTTCAACTGATATCCCATTTTGGACAATGCATTTATCCTTTTTGAAGAATGAAGGAACATAGCAGAATGGCATGCATCATAATTCATGTGGAAGTACAACCCATATATTGAATTTTTAACTACTCTGGGAAGGGAAAAACATGTGGAGTGAGTGGATGACCATCATATAATTATGATCTGGGGTTGGTAGCAAACCAACCCCAGACAAAACAATTAAAACAATTGTCTGAGAATGTAAGTCAATTTATTTGTTTCTTTTTCAGATTTTAACCCACCTTTCCTCCAGCTAAAAAAATATTTGTTCACATTATTCTGAAAAAATAAAATAGTGGCCATCTAATACTGATCTCTGAAATGACTTTCTATAGGAATGCAATTACTCCCACCAAATCAAAAAGATCCTGATTGCCTATTGATTCATATTTTTTCTCTCCTATAGGAATCTGGAATTCCAATTTTAGAACATTAGTAATATAAGTGACTGTTGCTGTCAACCATCTGTATATTTTTTATATGCTGAAGAACACACAAGATAGAAGCTAAAGGAAACAGGAAGGTCCCATCTCAATGGGATGAAAATTGCTTTGGATCATAATAACGGCTGGTTTCCTCTCTCTTCTCCTTCACCCCCAATTCACACTTCATGGACAACAAGAGACATATGAACAACTAAAGCATTTAAAAAGCAACAGATTTCTTGTGAGAGCAAGGCATGTAATGTATTAGTCTTGTGGGGGGGGGAGAGGAATCAACATTTATTTATGTTGTTAAAGGAAGTGGAGTCTTGAGCTAGTTAAGCTATAAATGTAAATGCATATTGCAAAAGTGGGATTAAAGAGACTTCTGAGGAAAAGATTCCACTCATAATTCTAATTGAAAGGGGGCAAAATAAGTGCTGTTAGCAATGCACCTAAGGTCTCGTCTTTGTTTTATTTATATATTTCTTCAGTAAGTGTTGGCAAAAATATCCTTCTGGGTTCAGTTCCAAGTGGGGGGAAAGACACTGGATTCATGGAAGTTGCTTGGAAATAAGGTTTATTGATGAATAGGATCACATGGCTTTAGATGCTGGGGAAATAAAGAGAAGAGATGCTGAGAGTGCCTGGGTTTTATGCCCCCTCTTGGCTTTTGAATTTGAGCTTGAATTCTGATTGGTTGTCAGACTGGGGCCATGCAGGGACAACTCTGTAGGCTGTTCTGAGTCCCATGCTTGGTTGAGCCTTGCTGGGTGATGTAATCCCAGGTGCCATGTGGTGAGTTCTGTTGCTAGATGGGTAGAGGGCTAATCCTACCTTGCCTAGCCCTAGCTATCTATTTATCTCTTCAGTGTGGACATCTGCTGTGGGCTATTGAGGAGGGTGGGGGCTATTAAGAGTGAGTCTGCTTCCTGCTTAAAAAAACATGTTTCTCCATTTCTCATTCAGGGAAATATAATATTCTGCCTTTTTAATATTTCCTAGAATATTTCATTCTTCTAGGAGAAGGGTGGGTGCTAACGTCCTACACAGAAAATATGTTGTTAGATAATACACGTGCACAAGGAACAGAGGGGAAAAGCTAGACTAGCCTTCAGTGTTTTACTGCTATAGGCAAATCAAATGCTGCACTGCATCCCATTCAAAATCATTCCCAAGTTTTCTTTCCCAAAAGGTTTTGTGGCTTTTGGCATGGAATCCACCCAAGTGTTTCAGGGATCTCTAGATGGCTCTCCCCAAAATGTAGGATCAAACTCTCTTGTTCTCAATTATTTATAGAGCTGAAGCAGATCTTTCCTAGAATTTTGGCAGTCTTAAATGGTTGACTTGCTGCATCTGAAAGAGGGGGCTAAATGCTGTAGTTGTTTCTCACCTTGTTCCTGCTGATAGCTTGGACGCATCTCTCCTTTGCCAGGATTCTTTTATCTGGCCGTGCTCTGTTTGGTTAAATCTTGCTCAAGATAAAATATACACCCTCAAATCTTGTTGACATCTGAGCTGTAAAAAAGCCCAGCTGTGAAGGACTGTCATTGTTTGGTTTCAATGCTTGTTCAAAGCACATAGAAATGAATTTCCTCTTGGCTCAGGTTGAAGGATATGCCAGATGACAAGGCTTCCCTGCTCCCCCTCTCCCTTCCCATTGGCTGCACTGATTTTCTTATGTTCTTTCAGATAAGTAGTTCTGCAGTTGTATATGAAAGGAAAGGAAGCAGGAATTCCATTAGAAGGAGTGACAATAATCTTAGCCATCCCCATGCTGGTACAAATTGGTCAAGCGCCATTTTAATTTCATAGCTTCCAGAAATCAAGTTTACTTTTGTTTTGGCTTGTAGGAAGTTAGCACCCACCCCTCTCCTATAAGAATGAAATGTTCTAGGAAATATTAAAAAGGCAGAATATTATGTTTCCCTGGATGAGAAAAGGGGAAACATGTTTTAAAGACAAAGCAACTCCCTGCAGTTCCCTATCCGCCCTTTAGCTCCAGGATGATGGGATTAAGACAGGGCCCTCAGGTTATGATAGGATTAGCCCTTTACCCATCTCACCACATGGCACCTTGAAGATTACATCATCCAGCAAGACTCAACCAAGCCTGGGACTCAGAACAGCCTACAGAGTTGCCCCTGCATGGCCCCATGGGGGTATGACAACCAATCAGAATACAAACTCAAATTCAAAAGCCCAAGGAGGGTATAAAACTCAGGTACTCCCAGCATCCCTTCCCTTTTTTTCTTCACCCAACATCTTCAAAGCATGTCATCCTTTCCACCATTAAAACCATCTTTCCAAACAGCTACCATGTTTCCAGCGTCTTTTTCCCTGCTTGAAACTGAACCCAGAAGGACATTTCTTCCAACAGGTGTCCATAACTGAGTCAAAGGTATTTCTCTCTACCCCCAAAATGCTACTGAAGATTACCAAGAGATTCAGCAATGCTAATAGAGGCCCACTTCCCCAAAAATCCTCTGGCATAGATCAGTCCCCAGGTGATTTTAAAAATTCATTTTAGAAAGCTTGGGATTCAGCTTTATATGTATGTAGTATCTTGTATGATATTTAAGAACTCCTCTACCCAACATTGTAGCAACATGTCCACCTATTAATGGAGCCAGGATAAAAAGAAATTGAGATTAAATTAATTTTCTAACTTACTGGATATATCAATTTGAAGTTAGGCTTTCATGTTTTATGCAGCTCTTAACTGATGGATTATTTGTAAATTGAAACAAATGAAAATCATCTAAAATACTGAGGGAATTATAAGATTGTAATTCGGGACATATTTTGTTCCATATGATGCTCAATGACAGATATATTTCCTGATTTAGAATAACTTGATTCTCCTCTTTTTTTCCTTCATAATACAATAAACTTTTAACACCCAAAACATACATTTATTCTGAGCATTGTGTCATTGGGTTATTACATTTACTTGTCTTTCTCACTCATTATCCTGTTGTTGGAAGAAATATTCATCTGGTTCAGTTCCAAGCCAGGAGGAAGACATTGGAAATAGGGAGGCTGATTGGAAAGATGGTTTAATGATAAAGCAGAACCACCAAGCATGTGTGATTCTGGGTAGCTGATCACATGGAGCTCAGAGCGAGCGGTTTATATACTTGGGCTTTGAACTTGAGCTTCCTGTTCCTGTGCAAGAACATGTATTCTATTGGCTGCTGTAGGAGTCATAGCTGACTCTGTAGGTTGTCTGAGCTAAGTTTGGTTTGAAGATTGGAGGGAGATGCAATGTCCTTAGGAAATGTGGAATGTGGTGAGCTCTGCTGCTAGATGGTAGTGGATTAATCCTACCTTTGTTCAGACCTTGCTGCAGGGTGTCATGGATTACCAAATCTGCATTTCTAAAGCTGCCCAGCTCAGTATCTTCTTGGAGGGGGCCAGGGAACTGAGGCTCTGAGTTTTATCCTGCCTCTTTTTAGTATTTCTCAAAATACCATGATTCCCTGAAACTAAGAGGGTCTTATTTTTTTTGACCCCCCCAAATAAGCACTTTATCTTATTTTCTGGGAGGGCTCATTATTTTTTAGGTGCAGGAGGCGGTGAGAGTGGTCACCTCATGGCTGCTGCTGTGTTGCAATATTTTCGGGGAGGACTTATTTTGGGGGGAGTGCTTATTTTAACGCATGCACTCAAAAGCCCGAATGGGCTTATTATCTTGAGAGGTCTTATTTTCAGGGAAACAGATGAATTTCACATATTCAGATATAAATGACTTCTTTGCAAGACCACTTGCCCCTCCGGATTAGATTTAGTGGATTGAAGACTGGATAAGGTATGCAAAAGACAGGGATGAAAGGAGAAGGGGAAACAAACGTATGCACTGCAGACCAATATGGTTTTTATTGTAGACTCACTCATTTATTTTAAAATTGTCTCCAATTTTCTCTTTGCCTCACCATGTGCTTCTGATACATTCCAGAAGATCCTGTGTGGCCCTCGGCCCAAAACAAACTGAATGCCTTTGATCTAAGAGAACATTACGGTTGCAATCTTACCATTTCTTTCCTAAATGATAGAATTGCATTGGATCTCTCTAAGGATCTCCTCAGACCACCTGAGTAGCAGTACTGTTACCACTTCAGGATTTCTGGGAGGAAGAGGGGAAGATGGTGTGATTAGGGCTCGATAGGGGTGAGGGCAGTTTTAAGACTGTGTCACCTGTCAAACAGGTAAAGCTCCCCAAGAAAAGTCTCTTCTTAAAAAAAAAAAGCCAGCTGCTTTCAAAGCAAATTAGTATCTATTGGGAATCACATTGATGGGATGTGTTCAGCCTTTCTGGCTCTGAGTTTAGCAGGCCAGATATAAGCCTCTCTGGATTTAAAAACCAATTCAGTGAGCTAATGTAGGAAGAAATGTGCTGGGTTCAGTTTCAAGTGGGGAAAAAGATACTGGATTCATGGAAGTTGCTTGGAAAGAAGGTTTGAATGGACAGGACCACATGGTTTGAGGTCCTGGGGAAAAGGGGGATCACATGCCTCAAAGATGTTGAAGAAACAAAAAGCATGTTTCTCCACCTCTCATCTAGGAAAATGTAACACTCTGCCTTTTCTATATTTCCTAAGATATTTCATTTTTCTAGGATATGGGTGGGTGCTAACGTCCTTCACTAGTTAACCATTTAATTTGGCTGGTTGAGTGTAATGCATAGTGTAAATCCAACTTTTTCTCTCTTTTTCTTTTTTTCCAGAGTTCTTTCTCCTTATATTATAGTATTTACATTATCTAGGTATTCTCCTTTCTCTTTCTCCCAAGAAAATATTTTCCCACTGTAAGGAAATGTGGGAAGAAATATCCATCTGGTTCAGTTCCAAACTGGTAGATAGAAACTGGAAGCATGGAGGTTGATTGGAAAGAAGATTTAATGATGAACAGAATCACCAAGCACATGGTTCTGGTGCAGCTGATCACATGGAGCTGAGAGTGTGTGGGGTTATACCTTCTCTTGGGCTTTGCACTTGAGCTTCCTGTTCCTGTGCAAGAACATGTATTCTATTGGATGTTGTCAGACTCCCATGGGGCCATGTAAGGATCACAGCTGGCTCTATAGGCAAAGACCAAATCCCTAGGTGTTTGTCTGAGCTAAGTTTGGTTGAAGTTTGGACTGCTCTGAAAGGGTGTGGGGCAATTCCTATTGTGGCTTAATGGCTTTGCCCTGTGTTGGATCTTGAGTGAGGCCTAATCCTACTATTCTGCCTTTGTTTCAAAATATCCTGTCTTGAATGTATTACCAAATCTTCATTTCTAAAAGGTGGCTTCCTCAGTTTGGTTTCTGAATAGGCTGGCTCAATCTTTCTCAATGGACACAAAATATCTGCTGGGACTATTAAGAAAGTGGCAGTTGCTTTCTGCCTTTGAAAACATGTTTCTCCCTTTGGGAAATATAATATTCTGCCTTTTTAAAATATTCCTCAGAATATTTCATTCTTTTAGTAGGGGGATGGCTTCCGACAGAAGGTGCTGAGAAGAACTCATTGGACAAGTCTAGGCAAGTTCCTTCCTCCACACCCTTAAGTCATGGATTTTAAACTGACCCGGAATCCTTCTTGTTTTACCAGGGCAAGTCTGAACTTGTCTCCCTTGCCAGCCCACATGGTTCCTTGCATATATGCTTAGATGAAGGTGTCATTTTTATGTCTGGGAATCCGCTGTCAACCTTGAAATGCTTGAATGTTGGAGTGCTTGCCTTGATTGAAAGGAAGAAGAACTTGCCATGATTGAAAGAGGGTTAGCCATGCACATTCCTTATCCCCACGGTTTTGCTGCTATTGATTTTGAATCATGTTTGAACAAATATACTCTTCAAGATCAAAGTTTTTCAATCTTTCAATCTTTCTATCTACCAGTTTGGAACTGAACCAGATGGATATTTCTTCCCACATTTCCTTACAGTGGGAAAATATTTTCTTGGGAGAAAGAGAAAGGAGAATACCTAGATAATGTAAATACTATAATATAAGGAGAAAGAACTCTGGAAAAAAAGAAAAAGAGAGAAAAAGTTGGATTTACACTATGCATTACACTCAACCAGCCAAATTAAATGGTTAACTAGTGAAGGACATTAGCACCCACCCATCTCCTAGAAAAATGAAATATCTTAGGAAATATAGAAAAGGCAGAGTGTTACATTTTCCTAGATGAGAGGTGGAGAAACATGCTTTTTGTTTCTTCAACATCTTTGAGGCATGTGATCCCCCTTTTCCCCAGGACCTCAAACCATGTGGTCCTGTCCATTAAAACCTTCTTTCCAAGCAACTTCCATGAATCCAGTGTCTTTTTCCCCACTTGAAACTGAACCCTGCAGATTTCTTCCTACATTAGCTCACTGAATTGGTTTTTAAATCCAGAGAGGCTTATATTTGGGCTGCTAAACTCAGAGCCAGAAAGGCTGAACACATCCCATCAATGTGATTCCCAATAGATACTAATTTGCTTTGAAAGCAGCTTGCTTTTTTTTTTAAGAAGAGACTTTTCTTGGGGAGCTTTACCTGTTTGACAGGTGACACAGTCTTAAAACTGCCCTCACCCCTATCAAGCCCTAATCACACCATCTTCCCCTCTTCCTCCCAGAAATCCTGAAGTGGTATTGCTACTCAGGTGGTCTGAGGAGATCCTTAGAGAGATCCAATGCAATAGACAACTTCTATCATTTAGGAAAGAAATGGTAAGATTGCAACCGTAATGTTCTCTTAGATCAAAGGCATTCAGTTTGTTTTGGGCCGAGGGCCACGCAGGATCTTCTGGAATGTATCAGAAGCACATGGTGAGGCAAAGAGAAAATTGGAGACAATTTTAAAATAAATGAGTGAGTCTACAATAAAAACCATATTGGTCTGCAGTGCATACGTCGATAAGTTTGTTTCCCCTTCTCCTTTCATCCCTGTCTTTTGCATACCTTATCCAGTCTTCAATCCACTAAATCTAATCCGGAGGAGCAGGTGGTCTTGCAAAGAAGTCATTTATATCTGACTATGTGAAATTCATCTGGCCCCAGAATAGTTTAGATTTCAGTAAACGGCATGCAGTAGTAATAATTTCCTCAGAAACAGTCTGCAGCTCACTTACTGAGTGCATAGGTGTGCTTTGATGTGCTACCAAAATTACCATCTTTTAAAAAATAATCATCACAGTTCTCTTAAATGAAACATGTCACAGAGATTGTGGTTCTTCAGAGGAAGAATGTGTGTTGTTTGAATTTCTATAGAAATGGATAAAAAGGGGTTTTGTAGAACCTATTAAAAATGTAAGTGGGTCAAAGGACAGAGAGTTCAAGCAGACATTTGCACAGACCACCGAGATTCATAACCTCATGGAAGATTTAAACAAAACAAAACAAGAGGTGTAAAATAGGTCATCTAAGCAGGTTTGTTAAGTGAAAGTGTGAGCACAGATGATGAAAGGAAGTGGTTATGAGACCCAGGCAAACGAGAGCTTTGCCAAGTCACAGGGCAGAGACAAAGGTGATCAGGAAGCAGCCTTTGAGAGTGACGCAGAGGAAATTTGGTGGAATTGCTAACAAACAAATTAAATCCAGAAAACTTTCTGGATATGACTGGTAATTCTTATTTTTTATTGCTTTGCAATCATTTCTACTCTGGCATCTGTAAATGGGTGGCTGCTGCTATGGTGAACCAGGCAGATTTCACAACAAGTCATAGCTATTGATAACCATGGATCACAGATAGTTAAAAAGACAGATATAACCCTGGAATTTAAAAGAACTTTTAACAGAAACAGACGTTAAATCCTTGATGAGGAGTAAACTTAAATAAATCTTCCTGCTAAGGTAGACTGGATTGATCTGGCTCCTAAATTTTTGGGAGGATAAGCTTGCCGTTCTTCTGAAGATAAACAATATATCAACATCAAATAGAATCGGCCATGGGATTCCACCCAAATAGTGATTTGCCTATCCTCTGGGAGATCCCTAAATCTTCTAATCCAGTATTTCTCTCTCTTGGCCAGTTTTAAATGTGTGGCTGAGGAATTCTGGGAAGTGAAGTCCACACATCTTCAAGGGACCATGGTTGAGCAACACTGTTTTAGTGCCTTCTCTGATCAAGACCAAAGTTGAGAAACACTTTTCTAATCCCTCCTTTATCATTGCTTCACCTACCCAGTAGGGATGATCGAATTCAAACCATATGTAGCTTTTGTCCTACATATTTCACATTGGAAATAAAACCCAGCATGTGATCTCACTCATACAGTATATAAACACTCAACAGGATAGTGAAGAAGATATGGACACCTCTTCATTTTTGCTGAAATACTATAGACACCCCCTCCCCACATTTGAAAACTGTGTATAATTTGAACGTCCCCTTTTTTGTTTTTAAGGATGAAGCTACATTGATTGTTAAATGATTGTTTATTGAGAGCCTGTTAAATGATTGTTTATTGAGAGCCTGCTTTCTCTTTCAGAAGATTTCATTGACCAAAGAAAGAGCAAATGTAGTGTTGCTGACTTCAAGTCCCTACGTTCTCCAGCAACCCCCCTCCTACCATCTACCAATTTTTTTGCTTGAGAAATACTCTCAAAGATGAGGATTTTGCTGGAATTCTCATCAAGGGAGGCTAAGTACTAAGTATTTGCTCTTATTTTGGGTATATCTGCATGCAAAAATTTAGGCACCCAAATTGAAATTCTTAGGCAAAAAAGAAGCTGGAACAGCTTCTACATGATGCCAAGGTAAGTATGACATTGCTCTGCAGATTTAGGTATATACTTACTATTTATACTTGTTTACAGATTTCAGATACGAAAATAGTGCATATTGCACCCGGGATGTCTAGAATGTGAAAGACAGATAAAGATAGTCCTCAACTTACAATAGTTTGTTTAGTGACCATTCAAAGTTACAATGGCATTGAAAAATGTGAGTCATGAAAGTTGTTCAAAGTTATGACCTTTGCAGCATCTCCATGATCATGTGATCAAAATTAAGATGCTTGGCAACTGGTTCGTATTTATGACTGTGGCGGTGTCCCAAGGTCATGTGATCACCTTTTGTGACCTTCTGACAAGCAAAGGATAGGAAAGCCATATTCGGTTAACAGCCAGGTTACTAACTTATCAACTGCACTGATTCACTTAACAACTGTGGCAAGAAAGTTCATCAAATGGGGCAAAATTCACTTAACAAAAATGTCACTTAACAACAGAAATGTTGGGCTCAGTTGTGGCCGTAAGTCGAGGACTACCTGTACTAGAACAAATGACATAGTGGATTTTTTAAAAATGGGAACCAGTATGGCTTTGAATAGTGTAGAAAGAATTGAGCTGGTGTTGGTTAGGATCTGTTTCAATCAGAACAGAACTCGAAGGGATCTTGAAGTTCTTCTAGTCCAATGCCCTGCTCAAGCAGGAGACCCTCTACCATTTCAGACAGCTGGCTGTACGCTCTGATGAAGCATCCACAACTTCTGAAGGCAAGCTATTCTACTGGTTAATTGTTCTCACTGTTAGGAAGTTTCTCCTTAATTCCAGGTTGCTTCTCTCCTTGATTCATTTCCATCCATTGTCTCTTGTCTTGCCTACTGGTGCAAGAAAATAATAATAATTTGGAAAATAAGTTGACCCGCTCTTCTTTATGGCAGCTCCTCAAATACTGGAATACTGCTATCATGTCACCCCTAGTCCTTGTTTTCTCTAGACTAGCCAAACCCAATTCCTGCAACTGTTCTTCCTACATTTTTGTCTCCAGGTTTTTAATCTTCTTAGTTGCTCTCCTTTGCCCTTTTTCCAAAGTGTCAAGTTTGAGCCACTGCTCATAGCATGAACCTGTTCAGATGTTAACAGCAGAAGCAGCCTTCTTAACTTTCCAAAGTCTGTTTGTCAAACACATAGTAGAAGAATCACAAGACATCTTTATTATATATGTTGAAACATAAATATGTTGCCATTATTCATCAACATTTTCTGGCTTTCTGAGGAAAAAGCCCTTTGTTATTCTAGGCTAATAAGTAAGACAGCACCGATTTTGTAAAATCCCCTTGTGAACTGAAATCACACTTAAAACAATGTCAGGAGCTCTTTGGTTTCTATATGTTACTCATTTCTTATTATGCCTTTCTTCCTCCCTTCCCCCTCCCTGCCCACTTAAATATGTCTCAAATAATTCTATTGCTATGGAAACACACTTACGTATGTTACAAGAATTTGAATGGCAAATTTTGCTCCTTTCCTCCCAATTTCATGACTTTTTTTTCCCTCCTGAAAACGGTTGGAAAACAGCACATATGATTTCTCATAAAATCCAGAGGTGTCAAACTGGCGGCCCGCGGGCCAGATGTGTCATAGGCGGGCTACGCCCACCCCAGCTCCATGAAGGGAAAAAAATGTCACGATACATCATGTGACAGCAAAGTGATGCGGCAAATTTAACACCCATGTTAATGAACCCTGGCAGTGCCATTGCATTATTGCATCATTAGGGTTTGCCAGAATAGAGTACAGATGTGAAATGCAATTTCCCTTCTGGACAATTTTTATGCCAAGGGACTTTCCTCAACCCAGTATTTGTTCTTGGACCTCTCATATCCATTTTCCTAATGTATGGAAAAAGACATCAACAGCCACCCAGACCTGTTATGGAATCAGATAGTCTTACAGATGTTCTAAATAAATAAATGATTCTTTAGTTCTAGAGTCCCTTTAGAAAAGGAGTAAAAATATGCTAAATACCTCAACCTGCCCTCCTGTTTATAACTGAAAATTGGAAAAAAGTAAGGGAAATAGAAGAAAAAATGAATAAGATAACAATAAGCTTCTGTATCAAGAAATCCTATTACACATCTGGTAGAAAATAATAGCTTAAGATGCAAAAAATATAAATCGCAGTATTTTTTAAGGGGGCAAAAAAAATTAAATATTTGTTCTCAGGTGAAACATCAAAAGGACACCCATTCTTTGAAGTAAAATTCATTCAAATTGATTGATAAAAGTTCAATGCAAATATTGTACAAATGGGAACATACGTAGAGGCATTCCAATTTCTCAAGAAGGTCTCTGTAGTCTCACAGAAGAATTCCAGTTGCAAAAATTGCTGGCCACAAGTAGCTGGAATAAAGTTTATTGGTTGATAGCTTCAGGGTCCATGAAGACTCAGATTCTTCTCATTTTGCCCATTTTAGATGCTTCTGGGCATACTCATTTAATGTCTGTTTTATCAAAGGAAAGTTTATGTTCTTCCTGTTTTTGAAAACATGACTTTTTAAAAAAATAAAAAATAAAAAAGGATTCTTTGGAATGTGATGCTGGAAGAATCTTGAACAGCAAGAATAATAAACCAGTCAATAGTCCATGAAGTCACTGGAAGCAGTAATTATGAGCCCAAATTTTAAGTATTTAGAATCCATAATGTGAAGGCAGAAGGCCCTGATGAAAAAAAAGATGAAAAATTAAAAGTAATTTCAAAAAAGATACTGAAAGACAAAATACCTTGATATTTTCAGTGAGAACGCAAGAAATATGTCTCATTTAGTTGATGCAATATGAAAGGTTTTGTCATGCTTAAACTATGGTTTACCAGGATGCCCAGATACATTTTTCAAGTTCTAATGCTAAGCAAGATGCCGCCTAGCTTCTACCTGGGCACCTGTTTCTCTCCTGCCTAAATGTAGAATCTTACATGTCTTATCATTGAACAGTATGTTATTGAAAAGAGCCCAAAGTATATGAAGATTGTTTTGAATCTTGAGTTTGGCTTATGGATGTTAACAATCCACTCCCACTGCTATGTGTCATCCACAAATTTTATGAGCATTTCCTAATCTACGTTATTCATGAAGATGTTGAAGACCACTGGGCCCAGGACAGAATCCTAAGGATCACCATTGCATGCTTCTCTCCAGGTGGACATTGACCCATTAAGAACCAGGAATTGATTACAGTTGTTTATCCAACTGCAAGTCAATGCAGTTTTGGAATGATCCATCCCACATCATTCCAACTTATCAAGAAAGATCTTATTTGACATATTAGAGATACCAAGCTATTACCTATGTATGCAGTGTATGTATTCCACTGATCATTATGTCAATGGAAGAGGAAAAGTAGGAGAGAACTTTATTCAACTGACATTCAATTTTATTCAAATGACTCTCACCAATATATGTGCAGCACTCAACACTGTGGCTTTTAATAACTCTCAGATGAAAATGTGCAAATTCAGTTCATTGAGAAGCATTTATCTGTGAGCTAATGGGAATTATTCAGACTTGCAAATCAGTTAAAATAATGATTGATCCCTTTCATAGCCAAATATCTAGAAATCAGCAGTGAAAAATCTCAATACAAATGATCTCTCTCCCCACTTCCCTCCCCCCCTCTCTTTTTTCTCTCTCTCTCTCTCACACACACTAGCCAGGACTGTACACATTCAAATCCTACAAAATGATACTTAATATTTCTTGTGGTTGATATTTTATTTTTAGTTTTATCAGAGGTATGTGAGGTTTTATTTAGCCACATAATATTGTTTTTACTTCTGACTATATTAGATTTTTCCCTACATGCCAGTTCAGCATTTTGGGGGTCTTTGACTGGAATTTAGATTATATGACATACAGTTGATGTTTTTAATGTTATTTTAAATTTGCTATCGCCATAGAACTATGTTGCAGAGCAATGTTGAAGTAATAAATAAATACTTCCTGGCCAGAACAGTAACCCCAAACTAGAAACAAATCAAGAGAATTTAGCAGGAAGGAAAAGGGAAATGATCAAGAAAAACAGATACCCAACACAATTTGACAACATGAAGGAGAACTTTAATGCCTCCTTTAGAAAACCACAAACATTTTTTGAAACAGTAATATAAGTTTGGCGTTGGAACACTGACAGTAAAAATATACCTTCTGGAGAATATTCAATACACTTAGTATAGCTAATATAGATTTTCATTGAAAACTCTACTTTGCGTTTTATTATACAGTTTTTGTATCTGACCCAGCAATGTAGCATTTATGGATACTAAAGGCCAGTAACACGCAGACAATATCAGCAGCACTTCAGCATTCAGGATTCTTGCATAAAGTCTTATGAGAATTAATTGAAAATAACATCATGAAATATTGTGGCGTTCTTGAGCAAGATTTGATTATAACTTAAAATATTTAGAATCAAGAGATTGGAGTAAAAAAAATATGTTTGTATTCATGTTATCGTATAAGATTGGAAGATTACTGATTCAGAGATCTGTTGCCCCTGAATCTTCAGAAGCTTTCATTGATTTAGATTGCTGTTAATCAGCAGAGTTTGATCAGCAATATTTTGC
This sequence comes from Natrix helvetica, assembly GCF_964273705.1. Classification (NCBI taxonomy): domain Eukaryota; kingdom Metazoa; phylum Chordata; class Lepidosauria; order Squamata; family Natricidae; genus Natrix; species Natrix helvetica. The sequence continues at coordinate 28,589,095 of NC_138552.1, read as the reverse complement.
ATTCTATTGCTCTAGGACAGGGCTCTTCAAAGTGGTCAATAAGAATCCCTAAGGGATCAATGGAACTATCCATTAGTGTTGTTATTATCATTCAATAATAAGGTAAGTTAAGGTATTCATTAAATTTTGTTTGTATAATCAATGCCTGGGGGGTCAATGAACAATCGGAAACTTCATGAAGAGGTTGATGAGGGAAAGAATTTGGATATTCCTGCTCTAGGATCCTTTTAACTACCTGGCTATCAATTTACACTCCAGCTACCATTCAACATTATTTATTTATTTACTGGAAGATGTTTGGAGATTTTTCTCTTCTGACATTAAAAATAAAAAATATTGCCATGGATTCTGTATATCATGACTTGCTGCACAAGAACAACTGCAACTTACACACGGTGTGTAGCTGCAACTTACACACGGCCTCAGTCTGTGAAATGGCCCAGGTAGAATGGTAGAATTTTTCAAAGATAAGGACTTATCAAAAATAAAAATAAGTTGCACTAATGGCCTTACCAGTGATAATGTATAGCTATAAAAGTGGGAGACAATGAATATCAATGCACTCAGATTACAATTTGCATACGGTTACTAAGACTACCATGTATTGCAGGAAAAAACAATGAATCAATCCTGAATCATATAAAGACTGACAGTTTCCCTGAGGTGAAGGTCAGTAAGTAGAAGCTTACATTCTTTGGCCATGTGATGAGAGCAGAAGGTGGCTTAATTAAAAAAAAGGAAAAGGAAAAAAAGACAGTGGATAAAGTGGAACAGCAGAATCAAAATAATTACAGTTTGGTCTGGTGATTAAGGTGTTGGCCTAGAAATCAGGAGATCCTGAAATTTAGTCCTGCCTTAGACATGAAAGCCAGCTGGTTGACCTTGAGCCAGTCACTTTTGCTCAGTCTTACTTACCTCACTGGGTTGTTGTTATTATTATTATTTAGCGTATGGCATATGATACATAGACTAGCAATATAAATTAACAGTCCAACTAGATTAGTAGAACCCAATAAAATAATGTCAAAAAGTTCTATGTTCAATATCAATGTCTAGGCATCCAACCATTGAAGTACAACATTGTTTACATTTTTTAAAAAATCAGATGCTGGACCAGTACATGCCCTCAGCTTACAGCCAATCATGATGGGATCTTCAGTTTGACATGGGACCCTGTAGTCACACTAAAGAGAGCATACCACTCACATTTCAGTTATAGCTACAGTTACAGCTATAGGTTAAATGATGAAATTGTCCCTGAACTGCAATGAGAACGTAACACTTTACAACACTTGAAGGGCTTCTACAATGACGAGGGGGTAAAGTTATTTTCCAAAGCATGAAAAGGCAAGAAGAGAAACAATGGATGGAAACTAACCAAGGAGAGAAGCAACTTAGAACTAAAGAAAAAATGTCTAACGATGAGAACAATCAACCAATGGAACAACATGCCTTCAGAAATTGTGGGTGCTCCATCACTGGGAGCTTTCAAAAAGAGACTGGACAATCATGCGCTGGTGACGTCCCGTCTGGACTACTGCAATGCTCTCTACATGGGGCTCCCCTTGAGATGCACCCGGGGACTGCAGCTGGTCCAGAACGCGGCCGCGCGGGCAATTATGGGGAGTACGAGGTACTCCCATGTAACACCTCTCCTGCTCGAGCTGCACTGGCTCCCTGTAGTCTACCGGGTGCGTTTCAAGGTGCTGATTACCATCTTTAAAGCGCTCCATGGCACAGGACCTAGTTACCTGCGGGATCGCATCCTGCCCCATACATCCCTGCGACCAATTCGCTCTCACAGAGAGGGACTCCTCCGGGTGCCGTCCATTAAGCAGTGCCAGACGGCGGCGCCCAGGAGTAGGGCCTTCTCTGTGATGGGCTCAGCCCTCTGGAATGACCTCCCCCCCGACATTAGGACAACTACCGATCTCCGCTCCTTCCACAAGAAACTCAAGACCCACCTGTTCCGACTAGCCGGCCTGGCTTAAATTAGAACTATATTCTCTAATCCCCCTGGCAATTTTAAATGATAAATTTCAAATTTTAGGGTATTTTAATTCTTTTAATTTTATTGTTACTGCTTTTTAACTTTATGGCTATTTTATTTATGAATTGTAAAAATGTTTTATGTATATACCTCCTCCATGTCATATGCTTGTATATTTTAATTGTACGCCACCCCGAGTCCCTTCGTGGAGAGGGAGCGACTTATAAATTGAATAAAATAAATAAAAATAAATAAATAAATCATTTATCTGAAATGGTATCAGATCTCCTGCTCAGGCAGGGGGTTGGATGAGAAGACTTCCAAGGTCCCTTCCAACTCTATTCTTCTATGTCCTATTTATACAGAGAATCCCAACAGATGCCATGTGAGGTACAAATCCTATTCAGGATTGTCCATTGCTGATGCGGTAGTTTAAAGCCTGGCATCTTTTTTGTGGGGGTCATTTACGTGTCTTCTTATGACTGAGTGTTCAGCAACCCATTTGGCTTTCCATTGGGAATTCAGGTAAAAGTTGTTGGGCAGATATTTGCAAGGGAGAGTGGCTGTTATGGGGAAAATAGAGGAGGAAGGACTATTAGGTATCTTTGCCACCTTGAGTTATTTATAAAAATAATAAAACACAGAAAATAAACAAACAAATATCCTTGGAAGAACAATTAGAGGTAGTCCTTGACTTATGAACACAATTGAGCCCAATGTTCCTGTGAAATATTTGTTAAGTGAATTGCCCGGTTTATATAAAGTTTTTTTTTTATTTTTCCCTTTCAAATTTATTCACAAATAGATATTCTTATAATTGCTATTGAACATTTATCAATTCATCATTAATCTTTATTGTTATTTTCTTACAAATAAATAGAATATAGTTTGGCTCACTTTCTTGTCACCCCAGTCCTCCATCTTATTTTGCAATAACCTTGCTCCTTCCATCTTCTCAACCTCCCTTCTCTGCCTTCTTCTTTCCTCTTCTCCTTCCTCCTTCCTTCTTCCCCTCTCTTTCCCCCCTCCTGCTCTCTTCTACTTCTTACCCTCTCTCCTACTCTTAATTCCCTTCCCTTACTTCCTCTGCTTTACCCTTTCTTCCTTTCCCTCCTCATCCTCCCTCCCTTCCGTTGTTGCCCTTGCTTATTTGCTTTCTCTGATGGCATTCTCAGGTGGCATTCCTGAGCTAACATTAATATTGAGGGATGCAGGTATACAAACTTTTGTCTTTTATTCTGCTTCTTAAAATATTGAAAAGAGACAAAATATTACTGCTGGGTCACATTTTGATCGGTCAAAGTTTAGTTTTTGGCTCTAACAGACCCACCCAAGGCATCTCTTGGTTAGTTAATGTTTTCTTGAGATGCTTTCAGATCAAAGGAGAAATTCAAAGCGCAACAATTATATGGTAAAAGTAAATGTTTGTCTTTGGGTTTCCTTTAGTCAGTAGTAGTTAATTATGAACACATGAATTAGCAAGCCCGCTTAAAGTTTCACTTACTGGCAGGAACTGTGTTCATCCGTCCAGCCAATTCCTTTATATTTCACCATAAAAGCAGACACAGAAATCAGCTTGCTTGATTCCACCAATGATCTTTTGGGTCCAGCAACTTCTTCTTCTTATTGGTCAACAAGATATTTATGGGATGCCAATAACCTCGATATAGTATAATTACAGGGTCATCTGTCCAAACAGTGCAGAGTTCTCTATTTAAAGCTTCTTCTTTAGAAGCTTCTTAAACTGAATGCAGCACTTAGTTGAAGGAAGACTGTCCAAGCCAAACCTGGCTTAAACAAAACGAAGCAGAACCTTGAATAGCTAGCAGGCAGGTGATCTTTCTTATTCCCTGCAGTAAAATTTCTTATTATAGTAAGTTACTTTGTATTTGTTGATCTGCAACATCTGCTCTATTCTAAGAAGAAATTCTTTCTTTTGACGAATGTATTAAGCGACTCTCTTGAATTGTCTGCCTCTACTGTTCCTGAGCAACTGCCATGCAGGGGCAGGCCAGCTCATCTTGGAACCAATGCATTATCAGCAGGGATAGCAGTCAATTGAGAAATAAGATATTAATCAGGAAATGCATCTGGTTGTTTTTATACATGGGTGTATATGCATTTTCAAATCCGTGAGAAAAGAATCAGGGGAAAAAAGAGAATAAGAATGCATAAGTATTATTTCATATCAAAGCTCACACAGAGAGGGACTTCTCCAGGTGCCGTCCACCAGACAGTGCCGAGGGGCGGCGCCTAGGAGCAGAGCCTTCTCTGTGGCGGGCCCAGCCCTGTGGAATGACCTCCCCCCGGATATTAGGATTACCTCTGACCTCCGCGCCTTCCGTGTAAAGCTCAAGACCCACCTATTCCAAGTAGCTGGCCTGGCTCAACCATCGTTTTACCTTATCGCTCCTGACGGGTTTTTTAATTTTGTGATTTTATTTAGGGGATTTTAAACTGTGATTTTAATTGTTTCCATCTGTCTACCTCCTCCACGTATATGTCTATTTTGTGTATGTATTGTCCATATTTTGTATTTTATATGTTTTTATTGTACGCCGCCCCGAGTCCTTCGGGAGAGGGTGCGGCTAACAAATAAAATTTTATTATTATTATTATTATTATTATTATTATTATTATTATTATTATTATTATTATTATTATTATTATTATTATTATTATACAAAAATAAGGATCTAGATCAGCGATGGCGAACCTTTTTCAGCTCGCGTGCCATAAGTGGGGGGAGCGCAGGGAGTAGTGTGCGGGTGTGCCGCACCCATAAAGCAATGTGCGACCTCCCCAGTGCGCATGCGTGCACTACAGGCGCTCCCCCCCCCATTTTTTGCATGCTTTTTTTGCCCTCTCCAGGTTTCAGAGGCTTTATAGGAGCCTGGGGAGGGTGAAAGCAGCCTCCTCTGCCCCCTCCAGATGCCCTCCGGAGACTTCAGCGACCGTCAGGACTCTTCCCTGAATCCTCCGGAGCAGTTGAAACGAACCTCCGAGCAAACCGGAAGTGACTTCCGGTTTGCTCGGAGGGTCGTTTTGAGCACTCCAAAGGCTTGAGGGACCTTCAGGACACTTCCCTGAAGCCTCCGGAGCAGTCAAAATGACCCTCTGAGCAAACCGGAAGCCCGTTCCCGAACTTCCAGTTTGCCCATAGGGCCGGTTTTCTGTGCTCCGGAGGCTTCAGGGAAACTCATGAAACCTCCGGAGGGCCTCTGGGGGGCAGGGGAGGCTTTTTTCACCCTCCCCAGGCTCCTATAAAGGCTCTGGAGCCTGGGGAGGGTGAAAAATGGCTTTAAAAAAGAGTGAACTCAGCTGGCCAGCGCACACATGCGCCCTGGCCAGCTGACAGGGCAGCACCTCGCGTGCCCAGACAAATGACTCCGCATGCCACCTGTGGCATGCGTGCCATAGGTTCACCATCACTGATCTAGATTCAATAGGGAACAATAGGCCTTCAAGCTTTTACATCTCAGATAATGGGGAGATACTCTTCAAGGGTTTTATTGTTGAAGACTAGGAAGCTCTCACATGTGCCGGAAATAATAAGTAAATTGAAACATAATGGAACACGTCTTCCAGCTCATCAAAGTGCAGCAACGCTCTTTGTACATCTCTGTTAGGAAGTATTCTAGCAAGGCAGTGTGGGATTCAGCCATTTCGCACCACTTTGCGAGAACCTTCGATTGTTAAGTTTCTGAGCAGTTTGGTGAACTGGTTGTTGGAAGAAATCATTAGGGCAGAAAACCAGTTGTTAAATTATTTGAATCCCAACATTGCAGCAAAGGATTAGAAAAGCAAAAAAGCAATCTCATCAAGAAAAAGTTCTTGTGTAGTAGAATTAAAGAGGTTTTTCTTATGCTCCGAAGTGCACATAGATGGTTTTGTTGGCATAGGAAAGAGGGAGAGTAGCTTATGGTCTTTAGTGAGGATATGGGAAATACAGTTTTAATCTAATTTACACGATAAGAATCTGATGCTGCTAGAAAGAAGGAATGAAGGTTACTTCCCCCAAGAAAAATTGACATGTTCACTTGCATTCAGTTTCTCATTTTATGAACATCAACTGGGTCGAAGGGGAGGGAAAAGGATGAAAGCAGCACTTCACTGTCATGATACAAAGTCGACTCGTTTGGTGCATGTGCTATTATATAAGCACATAAAAGGGGAGTTTGCATTGCTATGGACAAATAGTGTTTGGCAAATTCTCTGATTTGGCCAACATGTCTGCCCTCAATTCATTCTGTCCAATTTCCAACTTACTTTGCAAATTCATTTTAAGAATCTTAGAGAAAAGGTGTGGTTTCAGTTAATATTCATCTCTTTAAGTAGTGGATCTTCAAAAGTATTATAAAATGGTTGAACTGCTCTCAGCTAAACTTAAAAAGGCTGATCCAGGTTTAGATATTTGATATTGCTTCTTGATGTTGCTAACCTTTAGCTCTAAGTGCATAAACAAGCCGTTTACCACTGACTAGAAGGAAACGTCAATATGATGCAAAATCAAATGGAAAGGACCAAACCCTGTAGTCTCTGAAAGGATCTCCTAGAGTTGTAAGTTGCGAAGTTGTGTCCAACCCATCACGACCCCATTGACAACGTTCCTCCAGGCCTTCCTGTTCTCTACAATCCTTTGGAGTCCATTTAAGCTCATGCTGACTGCTTCGGTGACTCCATCCATCATTCTCTGTCGTCCCCTTCTTCTTTTGCCCTCCATCTTTCCCAGCATTAGACTCTTCTCCAGTGTGTCCTTCCTTCTCATTAGGTGGCCAAAGTATTTGAGTTTTATCTTTAGGATCTGGCCTTCTAAAGAGCAGTCAGGGTTGATCTCCTCTAGGACTGACCAGTTTGATACTATTGCAGTCCAGGAGTCTTCTCCAGCACCATAGTTCCAAAGCTTCAATTCTTTGGCGCTCAGCGTTCCTAATGGTCCAATTTTCAGGGCCATACATTGCAACTGGGAAAACCATAGCCTTGACTATATGCACTTTTGTTGGCAGGGTGATGTTTCTGCTTTTTAGTATGCTGTCTAGATTTGTCTCCTAGAGACAGTAAGGTTATTCAGAAGTCCCCACATCCACAAGATGAAAGAGAAGCCCAACTTTGGAATAGGACCCAGCCTCACAAACATTTCCCAGTTGCTATAGAAACTTTTATGGCTCTTGCCTTTCTGATGTTTGGGATCCAATTTTGAAGCCCAAACTTGGATTCCTTGACATACAATCAGAATTTAGGTTAAAAGCCTAAATAATAAAGAATAATCCTTTATACTTTCAAATAAGGTAATTTCCTCCGTTTAATGCTTTATGCAAAAGCATTATTCCAAAATACTATAGCAAAAGCATGTCTGGAAGGGAAAGAAACATACTTTGTTGGAGTAATGACCCCATAAAATGCATCAGGAGAAAAGCTGCAATTTGCAGTGATGGGGATCATTTTGCTAAAAATGTATGACCTACAAATGTCGCTTCTGGACCATTAGCTTTCTTTCTGCAGCCTCTCAAGTGGGAGGACATTTTTAATTATGTTTTTTAACGACACCATGACAACATACAGATGATCGTGATACACTAGTGATTTATCATACTGATACATGGTTCATTAATGAATGATGTTGTATATGATTAACAATTTAGAATAGGGGCAAGGGACTTCTAAGCAGTCATTGACTATAAAATATAAGAGTTGTAGGATCTGTGGGTAAGGGTGATTTTTAAAAAATGAAGAGGGTTTCCTAAATTGTAAAATTACAGATGCCATCTCACTTTTTTTTGCCACCCCCTTCCCTCCAAAGATGGCCCTGTATAAGAGAGGGAAATTGGTCCCAAACTTGCATAGCAATATTCCATAATTCCATTTCCCAATAAAACTGTGCCTGTCTTTAACACATTTTAAAAAATGAATACTCCAAATTAGCACCTTGCCTAATCTTTTAGCACTGAAATTTAGTAAAGGGGTGGGGGAGGGAAACCATGTTGATCCTTAAGGGTGTCCCAAGAATAAAAAGAGAATTTAATGCAAGCCACATGAGCAACCAAACCACACTATCATAACTTGGGAAGACTTCAAATCACAACTGCAGCCAACTTTTAACTTTGCTAGAAAGCATGCTTTGTTTGGAAGAAAAAATAAGAGGTTTGTTTTGCCAAACATATGTTCTTCTAGAATAGGATGGTGTTTAAGGATAGTTACAAAAATACCACTATTGATTTATATGTAAAAATAAAAATAGGATCGCTAATTGCCAAATGAAAGATCTTGGAGTATGGCTTTCTTACCCGAAGACAATGGAATAGAAACCCTTTCCTTATAGAGCAATGCAATATTGTAGGAACATGTATGTACATCCTGAAGCTGTGTGGACCTCAATAGCATTCTTTAAGCAACACTGGCTGGGGAATCCTGGGACTTGAAGTCCACACAGCTTAATGTTGCCAAGGTTGAGAAACACAGATATAGTCAGTTAAGTTGAACTAATAAAATATATGGGTGCTCCTGACCCAAATATCAATCTGTTAATAATATGAAAGAGACCTTAAAGGACCTAAAAAAAAAACCCAAGCTGGGAGCAAAAATTATGCACCACATGGTCATTCTAGGAAACTTTGTGGATAAAGAAGAATGATGACTGCACATAGCTGGCGATATTCATTAAAAGTTCAAACATTCTAATGGGGATCCTTTGAACACTTGGTGTTCTGGCCTAGGCTTCTCAAAAGCATGAAGCTGACTCCTCATCCCAATAAAACCACTTTTATTTAGTTTAAAGTGAATTCCACTCCAGCAACAGTCTTTCAAGAGATTTCACAACTACAGACTTGGAGAGCTGCCAGGCCAATATCTTCCAAACACCACTCTGTAGCAGACAATACATGGCAAGAAGTCAGGAACAGAACTTCACTCTAGTGAATTGAATTAATTGCCTCCTGAAAGCTCCCCTCCCCTTTCTCTCCTCTTTATTCCCTATGGGAGGGGCCATTCAAGGTCCACCTGTGACTTTACTCCCAAGTCAAGCCTTGTTCCTTAGTTGTTCCCTTCTGGTATTCCCCATGCACACATTGGGAATAGGCTCCAGCTGTTCTTCTGCCCCACTGATGTCTGATTCCGAAGGCAGCTGATAAATATCAGACAGCCCTGGCCCCATTTCTGCCTCCAACACAGAGCACTTCTCAGAGCCTTCCCCAGACTCCAGGACTGGCCCATGTTCCTCCCCAACATCCTCACTGTCCAAATCTGCTGCTGTATCTGCTGGCCACTGGTGGGTCACAGCACTTGTTATATTCTTTTTAAAACACGCAATGCCCATTTGACTTGATTTTGAGTGTAAGTAAAACCATTCTTATAAAAAGTCCCAATCCTAATAGTTACCCTTTCAAAGTAGACCATTAAAAAATCAGGTTTTGATTATAGTAGCTGCATGCAGATCCTGAATGACAAGACTGGAAAGATGTGTTTGAATGCTTGTTCTTTTAGAGGGAAAGGTGTCTAGCATTATTTATTTATTTGTATCCCACTTTTATGATTTTTACAAATAATTCAAGAAGGCAAACATATCCAACACATTTTTCTCCGCCTATTTTCCCCACAACAAACCTTATAAGGTGAGTTGGGTTGAGAGAGAGTGAGTGGCCCAAAGTCACCCACATGGCTTTCATGGCCAAGACGGAACTAGAACTCACCCACTTCTAGCCTACTAGACCAAACTGGCTCTCATTACATCTCTATCTGTGCTACCAGTTGCAATTTATAAACTCACCCTTAGGACAGAGGAACCTCCATTTAAGACCAAAAGGAAGGAGAATGAATGTGTCACCAAGAAGGAGCCAACAAGGAAGGACAGAAGAAAGCTGGCAATAACAATAAAGACCAGATGTCTTCCTTTATAACCAAACTGAGCTCCCTCTCCCTGTCTAAATATCAACCAATGATCAGATAGACATACAAGGCTACTTGTTATGTTCATATATATTTAGTACCAGATGATAACCCGGCATTGCCCAGGTATTTAAGGGGAAAATGTCCAGAACAAACGTAATTTCTAATGTTGGATTTTTCCTCTTACCAGAGGGAGCCCCCTTGTGGAGTACTGTGAAGCCTTTACCATGGCAACTCCACTGCACTGCACAGTAGAAGCCATTTTACGGCAGTACAGTAGAAGCCATTTGAAGACACAACAGGCTTGCAACAAGGTTAAAGCTTTTTGGATAAAAATATGGTGGGTTATGTAAAATGTATTTAAGAAAAGAATCCAATTTACTCCGCAAATGTTTTTATTGGGTATAACTAAGGACTTTACTAAAGGGGAAACAAAACTGGTTTTGTATATGGTCACAGCAGCTAGGTTGTTGATTGCGCAACATTGGAAAAAAGATTTTTTACCGACAATTGATCAATGGATTCAGAAGGTGGCGGGGTTCGCCGAAATGGCAAAAATTTCAGATTTCCTAAAAGCTCAGAAGCAGGAGAATTATACACAGGAATGGGTAAAATGGATTGATTACATACAGAATAAATACCAGACTAGGAAGTACTATGTAGCCTTTAGGTAAGAATGTTTAGACTGATAGATGATCAGAGTAAATAATACATGGGATGCTTGGAATTGTTAGAGTGGTGTATAGCGGAAGTCAGGGGGGTGGGTTTGACTGGGAGGTGGGGGAGGGTTAGGGTGGAGGGTGGGGTAATATATATGCATAATTAACCTAGAAGATGGGATTAATGAGATATTGTTACTTTAAGAGAAATTTATATCATGGGAGGTGAGGGGGTACCTTAAGACGGGGGGAGGGGATGGGGTACAGTATTTGGTACAATATTTGAATGAGAATTTTTTTTTAAGTTGGGAGGAGGGGAGGGGGTATAGTATTTGTATGTGATTTACATTATATGGTGGGGGGGATAAAAGGGGGGGAAATGTGTTTGTATAAAACTTTTTCAATTAAAAAAAAGACACAACAGGCTGTATCATAACAGAACACACACCCCGAGGGGTGTTAGGGGTGTCTTACTCCCACAGTATTTTTTTCCCAGAGAGTAAGTCATCTGTGTACCAAGTTTGGTTAATATTGCTCGAGGCATTCCAGAGTTATGCTGGAACACACACACACACACACACACACACAGAGAGAGAGAGAGAGAGAGAGAGAGAGAGAGATATTAAAATAAGATAATTTCAACTTTGAGGCATTTCTCAGTCATCACACCAATTCCACATGTATTGGAAAAACAGAAGTGATTTTCAAGGCAAGGAATATAAATTGCACACAGAGCAGCCCAGTGACAGTTTTCTTGAATAAATAAGCTCTGTGAGACACAATGTTAAAGAAAGAGGAGATTTCAGAAACTCTAAGTGGCTCTGAAAGTTTTGTACAAACTTGCGGCCCAAACCCTAGAATGTAGTCAACCACTTGGAAATCTATGGCATAAACATTTCCATTTTTTATAATTAGTAATCATAATAATAATAATTTGTGGGGAGAGACATACGTAATAAAGGAAACAGTTTATGGAAAAGAAATGTTCATGGGAGCAAATCAGCTAAGGAAAGAGTTCGGAAACTCCTGTCTATGTTACATGCATTTCCTCTGTGAGCAGAAATGATCATTGTTGCATGATTCCTGCAAGAAGCATTATAGTCTTGGATGCCCTAAAGGGACCGTCAAATAAATGTGGGTAATTCTACAGATCTGGCCCCATGCAGCTGACACAACAGACAATCCTCAACCTGATAAATGCAAGATATCCTTGAGAAGACTTTGGGACAGAAAAAGCAGGATATACCATTTAAAATAAATGTTACTTCATTGAAAAGATTTCCGTAATTTATCATTTAAATATAAGCTGTGTGCTATGTTTGGTCTTCTTAGTGCTATAAATCTCTGTAATCCTTATATATATATAGCCAAGAAATGATTAATATAGTTAAGAGATTACTCTTTTCATTTCATTTCTTTATTGCTTAGATGCTGAGGAGATCATGGCAAGGGCTCAAGTCAATCTTTGAAATCGTTTAAAGCATGCATGCAGCCCCCTAACCCTTTTGCAGGAAAATCCTTTGTTGCTTAACACTGTAGCAGTATAAATTCTTTCTTTTAGTTTGCTGTTTGTCAATCACATAATACTTGTCTTGCTCTCTCGATCAGCTGTGCTTTGTTATCAGCTAAATTATGGTCTCTTACATCATTTCAGGATATTCTAAAAATAGCAAAGGGAGGAAGGTGCTAAAATTATTATCTCTTAGCTATCAGTTATTCTGTCATGATTTCAAGAGCTCCTACACTGGATAAACATATCCTGGGGGGGGTTGTACTGGAGATGCATCTTGCATAGACATGAATCTAACAGGGATAAGTGAGTTATATGTGATGTCATGAACATCTAGAGTAGCAAAATACACCGAGCATATTTTTTTTTTCAATTTTATGTCACCCAACAGAATAATGTTTTCCTCTGGATTGCATTCATTCAAAATTGTGCACATTTTCTCCCTAATACTTCAGCTTGGGTTTTGTTTTTTGTATTTACAGCATTTACCGCAGCATTATCATGTGTTATCATCAAGCTCTGAATTTTTATTTTCATATGGAGACACCATCTAAGAAACAGCACTTGTTTTCTGTCAGCATCATGGCCCTTTTATCAATAATTGAGCCTATGCCCTCAGTTTCCTGCATATTGATATATTCATCAATTCCACCCCATACATTCAGGCCACTTTTGTTCATCGCTTCCTCCTCTATTCATTTAGTTTCAGACAGAGAACATATATATTTTCTTGTTTTCAGGGAGACAGTCGGGAACGGCAAAGGGAGATGGCTGCAGCGTCGGAGGTGTGGAAAGAGCTGCAGCCAGGGACTCCTCTATGACATTTGACCGTAGCCTGGCTGCTCCCATGCTCCCGGGAACCTGGAGAATGTTCCCATAATTTTTGAGAGCTTTACCCAAATTGCAATGATCACTGAGGCGCCGGATGGGGACCAAGATGAATGTGTTGGGGAACCAGAAGTGAGGAGAGGAACTAAAACAACGGCTAGGGATGGCCTAGAACTTCAGAGGCCACTGGAGGCCCGTTTCAGGGCTATGGATGGGCCTGACTGACTGCCTAGATTAAAAACAGCTGGGCTCAGAATGCCCCCCCCCCACTAAGGATCCCACATCTGTAATTATATCTATCCTCAACCACCTTAGACTGTCTCCCATTTTTATGACATCTCTGCCTTGCTCCACTATTTGGGAATATTTGAACATTTCCCCCCCCGCCGCCTTCTTTCCAAGTACTATCTGGATACTAAAGCCTCCAGCTTTAGTATCCCATTAAGACCTTAGCCCTCCGGATATTGACTTTTACTACCAGCACCCTCACCCAATTGGGCTTTAATATTCTATCAATTTATTCAAGGTTAGACCTGCTCCGCCTGCGGGAGGCCCCTCTCTCGCAGGTATGGCCCTTGGCTCTTACAAGGGCCTGCCTTGATGACGGGTTTGTGAACCCCGAGAGGTGGAAGAAACGGAAGCTGAGGGGATTTTTAGTCAAATGTTTTACATTGTTTTTAGGGGGTTCCAGGGAGGGGGGGTGGGTTAACCAGGCCGGGAGGGAAGCCAGCGCCAGTCGAACAGGTGAGTCCAGGAGGGAAGTGAGCGGGGTGGGGGGGAGAGGGAACAAATTATTCCGGTAGAGGGTTGTTTTATTACATCGGTCGCGGGGAGGGGGGGATGCGAGGACAAGAGAAGATCACAAGGTCGGTTGGGAGACCGTGGCTGTTGGCTACGCCCAGTCGTTTGTACCAACCCCCGCAGCCTAGGTGGTCAGGAACTACAGAGCCAGGGCCTGCGGCTGATGCTTTGCAATGCAAGGTCCGTAACCAACAAGGCCCCCCTCATTAGCGAGTTGATCTCGGAGGGGGAGCTGGACCTTGCAGGGATAACGGAGACCTGGTTGGGCCACGAGGGTGGTTTACCCCTCGTGGAAATGTGCCCACTGGGTTTCCGTGCATTCCATCAGCCTCGGGCCCTGGGTAAGGGTGGTGGGGTGGCGGTAGTTATACGGGATGGTCTGGAACCGAGAGAGTTCACTGTTCCTCAGATACCCGGTTGTGAGTCCCTAGGTGTGAAATGGGGCCCAGGGAGGCAGTTGGGCCTGCTGATTGTATACTTGGCTCCTCGCTATACATCAGCGGCCCTGCCCGAGCTCCTCAAGCTGATCTCAGAGACGGCGGTTGAGATCCCCAGGCTTTTGGTCATGGGGCACTTCAACCTGCCGTCGACGGGAGCAGCATCTGAGGTGGCTCGGGAGTTCATGGCTTCCATGACAGCCATGGGCCTGACCCAATTAATTCAGGGCCCCACACACGAGGGCGGTCACACACTGGACCTTATTTTTGTATCTGAACAGTGGACGAGTGATCTGGGAATAGGGGACTTAGTCATTACTCCCCTGTCATGGTCAGATCACTCATGTCTCCGGCTCGACTTCCCTTCCGCTACCCCCCACCGCGAGGAGGCGGAGCCAGCCTGTCCAAGCTGGTACCGCCCCAAGCACCTGATGGAACCGGATAGGTTCCAGACGGAACTTGGGCCACTACCTGTAGCCCTGACCCGCGCTCGGTCGGAGGACCTAGTGGCCGCCTGGAATACGGCAGTGGCTGGGGCCTTGGACCGGGTTGCGCCTTTGCGACCTCTCCTGCGGCAGCGATCCTCCCGAGCTCCTTGGTATACCGAGGAGCTAAGGGTGATGAAGCGCCATAGGAGACGTCTAGAGAGCAGGTGGAGATCCTCACGCTCCGAGTCTGATCGAACACAGGTAAGAGCCTATTTACGGACCTACCTTGTGGCATTGAGAGCAGCCAAACGTAGACATTGTGCCGCTCTTATTGCGTCCGCGGATAACCGCCCTGCTGCCCTGTTTAGGGTGACCCGCTCTCTCCTGTCACAGGGGACGCGGGGGGCACCCTTGCAGGGTAGAGCAGAGGAGTTTGGGGAATATCTGCAGGACAAAGTCGCTCAGATCCGGAGCGGATGGGCCCCCTCCAGTGGGCCGGACGAGCCGTCAACAGTGAGTCTTATGAGACCATTCTGGGAGGAGTTTGACTCTGTTGCCCCCGAGGATTTGGACAGGTTGCGTGGACGGCTGCGACCCACCACATGTTCAATGGACCCGTGTCCCTCCTGGCTGGTACTGGCATCCTGGGAGGTGACACGAGGCTGGCTTCTGGGCCTGGTGAACACCTCATTGGGTGAGGGCTTCCTACCAACTGCCTTGAAAGAGGCGGTGGTGAGGCCCTTGCTCAAGAGGCCTTCACTGGACCCAATGGAGCTGGCTAATTATCGTCCAGTCTCCAACCTTCCCTTTTTAGCGAAGGTTGTTGAGAATGTGGTGGCACAGCAATTTCCACGACACCTTGACGAATCCGAATATCTAGACCCACGCCAGTCCGGCTTCCGACCCGGGCACAGCACAGAGACAGCCTTGGTCGCGCTGGTTGATGATCTCTGGAGGGCCAGAGATAGAGGTTGTTCCTCTATCCTGGTCCTATTAGACCTCTCAGCGGCTTTTGATACCATCGACCATGGTATCCTATTGCGCCAGCTGGAGGGGATGGGAGTCGGAGGCACCGTTTTACGGTGGTTTGGCTCCTACCTCTCCGACGGGTCGCAATGTGTGTTGACAGGGGGGCAGAGGTCGACCCTGAGGTCACTCACTTGTGGGGTGCCACAGGGGTCGGTCCTCTCGCCCCTCCTGTTCAACACATATGTGAAGCCGCTGGGAGAGATCATCCGTGGTTTTGGGGTTGAATACCATCTGTACGCTGAGGATACTCAGCTGTACGTTTCAACCCCAAATCACCCCAGCGAGGCTGTCGAAGTGATGTCCCGGTGTTTGGAAGCCGTCGGGGTCTGGATGGGGGACAACAGACTCAAACTCAACCCCTCCAAGACTGAGTGGCTGTGGCTACCGGCACCTCGGTTCAGTCAGCTGACTCCAACGCTGGCCATAGGGGGCGAACAACTGCCCCCTGCGGAACGGGCGCGCAATTTGGGCGTCCTCCTAGATGCCCGGCTGTCAATGGACGACCATGTGGCAGCCGTGGCTAGGGGGGCGTTCCACCAGGTCCGCCTGGTGCGCCAATTGCGCCCCCTTCTGGACCGGGATGCCCTACGCACGGTCACTCATGCACTGGTGACGTCTCGCCTGGACTACTGTAATGCTCTCTACATGGGGCTTCCCTTGGGACGCGCACGAAGACTGCAGCTAGTGCAGAACGCAGCCACGCGGGCAGTCATGGGGAGTACTAGGTACTCCCACGTAACACCGCTCCTGCGCGAGCTGCACTGGCTACCTGTGGTCTTTCGGGTGCGTTTCAAGGTTTTGACCACCATCTTTAAAGCGCTCCATGGCATAGGACCTAGTTACCTGCGGGATCGCATCCTCACACAACTACCTCCGCTCTCACAGGGAGGGGCTTCTCCTGGTGCCGTCCACTAGGCAATGCCAACGGGCGACACCAAGGAGTAGGGCCTTCTCTGTGATGGGCCCAACCCTCTGGAATGACCTCCCCCCCGACATTAGAACCACCACTGACTTCCGCTCCTTCCGGCAGAAACTGAAGACACACCTGTTCCGACTGGCTGGTCTGGCATAATTCTTAACGTCTACCTCCTGGCATATACATTTCCTACTGGTTTTTTAGGGGACTTAATTTTATAGGACACTGGGGTTTTAAATTTTGTATATTTTAATTATTTATTTAGCAATTACAGTTCTGTCTATTTTATCCTCCTCTTATTTATGTATTTATCCATTTAATAATTTTTAATTGTTATTATGTATGATGTTTTTGATATGGACTGTACACCGCCCCGAGTCCCTTTTGGGAGAGGGGGCGGTCTAGAAGTGCTAATTAAATTAAATTAAAATTAAATTTTATTTGTTGGTTCATGTCTTTATCATTTATTCTTTTATTCTTTATTATTGAAATGTTTCTATCTTCTGTCCATTATTGCTTTAATCAGTTAAGGCGTTCACATAAAGATAGGTGTACCTGTATCCAGAGGTGAGCTTCAAAAATTTTTAGCAAGGGGTTCTCTGCCCAGTTGCTGGGTGGGCGTGGCATGGTGGGCGTGGCCTCTTGCATCATGGGGGGGGGGCATTTTTGCCCTCCCCAGGCTCCGGGGGCTTTCCTCAAGCCTCTGGGAGAGTGAAAATGGCTTCCCTAGGCTCCAGAGGCCATCTGGAGGCTGGAGACAGGCTCCTTTCTGGCCTTCCCAAACTTCCAATATGCCGTTTTTCACACTCCTGAGCCACATGCACCCTGCACTTACCAGCATCATAAACAGGCTGCGTGGCTACTCCTGGGAGGGGCAGGGTGAGGTGGGTGGGGCCAGCCAGGAGTGGGATTTGGGGATTCTCCAAACTGCATAGAATCTTAACTAGAGGTTTTCCTGAACCCCGGCGAACCCCCAGCAGCCCACCCCTGCATCTGTGCCACAGATAACATTCTCAGCCTGTGGAAAAGATGGTAGCAATTTTGGCCAGTATTTCACCAATACAACACCAAACGTATTTGTTTTACTCAAGGCAAGTTAGTAGGATCTCTAATCTAGAGGCTATTTTGCAAGCTTTGCTTGGCACCTACCAGAAGGTATCCACAATATAGTAACATTTTTAAAGATGATGATTTAGTGGAGAGTCTGTTTTTTTTTTTTAATTGTATGGGCATAGTTGGAATTTGACTGTCTCCCCAGTTCATTCCACCCTTTAGCATTTTACAGCTGTTTTCCATTTGCAATATATTATCAGAATGAATGCTGTCTATGCTGCAAACTGTATCAGCTTTTATACATGTATTTCAGACACAATAGGGGAAGGTATATATTTGTGGGAGAAAATAGAGGGTTAGTGTCATGCCAAACATTTTATTTTATCATTTGAAAGCCTCGCACTTGCAAAGCAAGCTCAGTGTTTATCCTTAGTACCTAAAGATCCGCAGTCCTGTCGATTGATGGTTAGTGTGCATATTTTGTTTCCAAACAGAAACTTGGAAATCATCCAGCATCAGCGAAAGCTGCTCATTGTAACAAGAAAGCTTGGGACAATAATAAAAAAGAGGTTATGTTAAATGATTCATGATTGTTTGCAGGCCATAAATATTTCTCTGCAACAAGCAGAAATGCAAATGCGTGATTAAGCAAACTATTGATGTTTTTCTCCCGCTTTAAAAAATTGAGGTTCAATACTGAATGTTAAACAAACTAGCAAGGAACTCAAAATTCTTCTTATGGGAAAGCTTTTTCCCTCTCATTTTATCTAACACAAAGCAGGTATACTGACCTTGAGGAAAGGAAATAGCACACATGTTGTTTCTCTCAGATCTCTGCATGGAGTGAAAATGGGAACAGAGGCAGATTCACCTAATTCGTACGCAACCCAACATCATCGTGTTAGAAAAAATATCTCTGAAAAAGTAATTGTCAGAAGGGCAGCTATCTTCTTTGGGGAGAAACAAAAGTCGGTGATATCTTAGACATGAAAGATTTGCTTGTTTATCTATTTCATCAGATATGGATGTGATGAAATAAACCATCACAAATGGTGTCTCCAGTCCCCTAATCATCTTTGTTGCTCTTCTCTGCACTCTTTTTTGAGTCTCCACATCTTTTCTACATCATGGCGACCAGAACTGAATGCAGTATTCCAAGTGTGGCCTTACCAAGGCATTATAAAGTGGTATTAACACTTCACGTGATCTTGATTCTATCCCTCTGTTGATGCAGCCTAGGACTGTGTTGGCTTTTTTGGCAGCTGCTGCAGACTGCTGGCTCATATTTAAATGGTTGTCCACTAGGACTCCAAGATCCCTTTCACAGTTACTACTACTGAGCAAGGTATCACCTATACTGTACCTGTGCATTCCATTTTTGTTGCCTAAATGTAGAACCTTACTCTTTTCACCATTGAATTTCATTTTATTAGATAGTGCCCAATGTTCAAGTTTGTCGAGATCCTTCTGTATCTTAAGCCTATCTTCTGGAGTGTTGGCTATTCCTGCCAGCTTGGTGTCATCTGCAAATGGTGTCAGGAGGGTGGGAGTGTGTGGTTTTAAACTCTGTATTTCTAATGTTTTAATTCTCTGTGTTTGGGTTTGGTAGCCATATACATTTGTTTAATAAACAAAATTTTAAAAAATGTGATTCCCCCCCCCCCCGCTCCTTCCTGAATCAAGGGCATTATGTATAGAGAAAAGATTCATTTTTTTAATTAATTTTTTTTAATTAAACATAAATTAAAACATTATACACAGTGGAAACCATCCTGGCAGAATCTATGTCATGCATGCTAAGATATTCAGTTATATATTGTAGCCCCCCTGTTTTTTTTAACATTTGATCCATACCATATTTACAAAAAGGAAAAAAAGTAACCTATTTCCAGCCGTGTTGGTTTGTTTTTATCTTGTACATTCTCGCATTTATCATTTCATACATAATTCGAGCCTCCATTCTATGAATCTTGGCTCATGCCTATTTTGGGTTTTCCCTTTTATATTCCAATAAAATTTATCCCAGATCTTATAATATTCTGACTCATCTTTATCCTTCAATTCCCACGTCAATTTATCCAATTCAGCACAGATCAATTATTTCCCCTTCATGTGGAGTTTCCCTGTTTTCCAATTTTGGGCAAAGACCGTTCTTGCTGCCCTGATAATATGTATAGTTAAAAAGATAACCCCCTTCTTGTATTTCTTGTTTATAATTCCCAAGAGAAATAGTTCCAGTGTGAATTCTATTTCCTCTTTGGTTATCTCTATCAACCACTTTTGGATATTCTGCCAGTATATTTTGGCTTTTTGGCACAACCACCACGTATGGTAGTACGTGCCTGGTTCTTGGTCGCATTTCCAGCAGTTTGGCGATGAATTTCTAAATATTTTGGCAATTCTTGTGGGTGGAAGGTGCCACCTATAAAACATCTTATATAGGTTTTCCTTATACAGTATTGACAATGTTATTTTCCTGTTCCAGAAATAAACACAATTAAAAATAAATGAATGTGATTTTGTTTTCCTCCTTCCTGAACCAAGGGCATTATGTATAGAGAAACGAAAGATTCATATACAGACACACAAACCTGTCGAGCAATGGTAGCATTTCATACTTCTAGTAATCTATGAAAGCTTAAACAGGAAATGTTTAAGGTTCCATAACATTTTTTTCCATGCAAAGCGTAGGAACTGCCTACTTCCTACACACAAGGAATAGGGGAGCCAGCCATATGAGATGGTTGCCTCCGGTGACAGATGCAGCAATCCCTCTGATCAAAGCAATGTCCCTTTTCATGTGTCACAGCACACATTAAAAAGGAGTGGGACTTTGATCGCATTACTATCACTGTCATCTTAATTTTTTTATACCTCCCCGCCCCCCCATCCAACAATGCTCTTGAAAAAATTTATTCTCTGAAAGAAAAGCTCAGCAATGGTATATATCCAAGCTGGCCTGCCACCTCATCAGGTATAATGGATGACATTGGTGTTACAATACAATAGCAGAGTTGGAAGGGACCTTGGAGGTCTTCTAGTCCAACCCCCTGCCTAGGCAGGAAACCCTATACTGTGGGTTCTGTTAGGGATGTAACTCTAGTCTTGGCTTGGCAATGTATATAAGCCATGATTGTAACAAATGTATCTGTTACTTTAAATGCTAGAGAGATGTAATTGGATGCTAATTGCTTTAAGCAGCCATATAAGGAGGAAGGGAATATTACGGTTTCCTCCCCGGATAGCTTCTGATAGCTTCCTGACTGTTACTGACTGTTACTGTATGAGCTTTGCATTAGAGAGAAGACCATGTATTGGATGGTGGCTAGTCTGTAACTAAGTTACCTGTCTACATGGTGAATTGTGAGTTGAGCAACTGTAACTTCAATGAGGTGTAAATAGACTGTATGTATTTCAAGACTGCTTATAGTCTGTTTGGAGACTATTTATCCTACTTTTGCTATACAAGTAAAGCTATTCTTTGTTTTACCCTTGGTGACTGTGAGTGACTATTCAACGGCGTATTCGTTACTACATTCTGTTGCTGAACTCTAGTCTCCTAACGGGGATGGACTTAACAGGTTCCACCATTGAAGTTGAAGTAAGATTCAACTGACAGTCCAGTTGTCTTCTAGGGCAACTTTCTTGTCTTTTACTTCAGGCGGCATCTTGGAGTGGAACAAGGGTCTCAAAACTACTTCTATTTTTAAAATTTGGTCTAAAGCAGGGGTCCCCAATCCTCAATCTGCAGACCAGTACCAGTCTGTGGCCCATTGGGATCTGGGCTGTAAAAGAAGCAGGCACACGCACGAAACCATCATCTCCTGCCTGCCACCATTGCTGCTAGTAGACGAAAGATTTGGGGACCACTGGCTTAAAGCGCTGAAAATATATTTATCAGAATGATATCCTAAGTCCGTGATGGCAAATCTATGGCATGTGTGCCCAAAGTGGCATGTGAAGCCATGTCGCCCGGCACACGCGGCCTTGCCTGTTTGTCTTTCAGGTTTCTGGGACGCATGTGCGTGTGACGATCAGCTGTCTGTGTTCCTGGCAGTCCCGAAACCCAGGGTGCATGCATGCCGGCCTGCTGATTGTCAGGTGCACATATGCGCCAGAACCCGGAAGTTCGGCTTTTCCAGACTGATACCCATTCACACGCCCAGCAGCCGAAAACTGGGCTGTGCGTGCATGCCAGCCAGCTGATCGTTGGGCGTGCATGCATGCTGGAACCTGGAAGTTCAGCTTTTCCGGGGTGCGGGCCTAACGAGCGCACACACATGCACATGCACAATGTTTCCACGTGCCGAAAAAGTTTGCCATCACTATCCTAAGTAATGGCAAGGAAGGCAGATGCGAGGATATTTTTCGTTAAATAACAAATGATACTGGCAGCAGAAAAGTCCTAAAAGTCATTTTGGATTGTTGTGTAACTAATTTGAGGGATTTTCCTCAGATGAAAAAAACTTGATTAAGTTCATATGTCAGACGAGTTTTCAGTATTTCACTTATTGATTACATTTGGATGTATATAAGTGTGCAGACCAATGAAAATAATGCTTATGGGTTTAAAAACATGCATGCTTTTTTTTCGTTGGCTCTTGCTTGATGATATAGTAGCCATCCGCTTATTAACAAGCAGCCAGAAGTTAATCTAAGAAATATCAGCATTGTAAGGCTAAATCCAGTGTAATGGATGGACTTTGTTCAAGGAGTTGCCCATCCTCTCTTCCTCTCTGCAAATCCCCACATTCCTGTCAAAATTACTTTACGATCTGCATCTGTTTTGGCAGCTTGCAGAGAGCTACAGTATAAGAGGAAGGGGGACTTTGAACCACGAGGGTATGTGATTAAAGAGAAAAGGAAACAGTAGATATAACCCCTAATTAAGAGTCATGTAGCAAGAACTTGGTATTAAGAATGTATAATGCTGTTTATGCTTACTGAAATTTCAAAGGCTATTTCTATAAATTTCACTCAAAATAACAAAGCAGGGTGTCAAAGATGCTTCCACTCTCAGGAAGATCTAAATGTTTGCTTTGCTTTCTGATTATACACTGTGAGTGTGTGTGTGTGTGAGTGTGTGTGTGTGTGTGTGTTAGTGTGTGTGTTAATCACAAGTCTCAGTAAAATATTGTCATATAACAAGAAGGCCAATCAATGTGTTACAAAATTAACTGCAATAAGGTACTAGATCCCTCCGCACCCAAAAGATATTCAGGGGAGAGGGGAGCCTAAAATAAGCACAATACTGAAGAAATATTCTGTTTCTTGTCTTTCCCCCCCAAAAAAACCCAGAATAAATCAGCTGTTCTTTAAAACTGAAAAAATAGCTGAACGAAAAACAATTTGTAATTGAAAAAACGATCGGCTTTAAGCCATTCCAAATGTATAAAATTGTAAACTAAGGTCCAAATTACTATTCTAATTTTCTTAAATGAGGCAGATTTGCAACATGGATTATCTGGACTTCTTTCATTCTGGGTTCAGACAACATTGTTCAACCACCTTTTGAGGGTTTAAGATGGGAATGGAGCAACAGCCCTGGCTCTCTTGGATCTTTCAGCAGCTTTCAGTACCATCGACCCTGATATCCTGGCTCTGACTTGGGAGTGGGAGGCACCATTTTGGGGTGGTTCTCCTCCTTTCTCCATGTCTAGTTCCAATTGATATTATTGGATGAGGAGAGATTGAATCCTAGACATCTCCATTGTGGGATGCCTCAGCGCTCAGGCCTCACCTGTCTCCTTTTTAATAACTACCATGTTTCCATGAAAATAAGACAGGGTCTTATTTTCTTTTGACCCCCATAATAAAGGCTTAGCCTTATTATTGGGGGGGGAGCAGACTTAT
Source organism: Natrix helvetica (assembly GCF_964273705.1). NCBI lineage: Eukaryota > Metazoa > Chordata > Lepidosauria > Squamata > Natricidae > Natrix > Natrix helvetica. Next base: position 28,565,710 of record NC_138552.1, on the reverse strand, counting down.
TATTTTCTGGCAGGTGGCAGGTGAGAAGCAAGACACACGTTTTACCTTTCCAGCTCCGTTGCATTCCTCACCGTTGTGTCCAAGGAAACACATTGTAAAAAAACTTTCTCGCGAGTTCAAACTTCGGGAGGGGGGCAGGTGCAGCGGGGGATGGGGTGAGGCAGGGCGGGCCACAAGATGTGCATCTTACTGGACACGTGCAGTTCCATCACGTCTCTTAGCCGGTCTGTTCAGGGAAACACCTTGCACAGTAAAGAAAAACTTCTCGCGAGTGCAAGCAAGTAACAACTTCTTGAACTCATTAATTGCTGTGAGCAATTAACAGCTGCTATGAGCTAAGCCCAGAGTTGTTTGACCACCATTCCTATATATTTTATAAACAAACAAACAAACAAATAAGTGTCAAGGTTTTCAAAATTCTTCTTGCTTTCAAAATCAGTTCAAAAGTTTAAAGCTTCTGTGCGTGAAATGCAAATCTAGCAGACATAAGGCATCTTGAAGTATCTTTAGTATTTTAACCTTAAATCTTCTGTCCAAGGAAAAAAGAGGCCACAGGGTAAACTATGGAAGCAAAGCATACTCCAAAACAGAAAACAGTGTACATGCAAAGGAATTAGAACAAGGCGCATGAATGGGGAATTAGACTGGCGACACATGTCAGCTATCTAGAAAATAGCAGAAAGAAATAGTGCAAGGAGCTCAATCCTGACCTGTAATTTGTTTTAAAATGAAAAAAAAGCAAAAACTTCTGTTATTCTTAAAGAAAAAGAGGGCAATATTAATGGCTCTGCAAGAAAAACTGAGCTAGAACAGATTTCTAGGTTGTCAGGATGTGTATATGGATGACCAGGTCTACTGTGTGCACGTCTATTTTCTGGAATGGAAAGGATTAAATGATATACAGGGATTGTATTGTTATAAATGCAATGACCACATGCGCATACACAAAATATATAGAAGATTTCTGAAGTAGAAGAAATCAGGAATCTTTCGGCCACCATGATTGTCAATGTGGGTTAGGGGATGCACGAATGAACAAGCAGAAAGCAGTAAAGTCTCATCAAGTAGCTGCAAGGAATTCTCTGTATTTTATGTAACCAAGTGCATTGGGATATTGCGGTCTGTCTGTCTGTCTGTCTGTCTGTCTGTCTGTCTGTCTGTCTGTCTCTGTCTCTGTCTCTCTCTGTCTCTCTCTGTCTCTCTCTGTCTCTCTCTCTCTCTCTGTACATGTATGAATGAATGTATGAGTGTATATCTCTACCATCTATCCGTCTGTCTGTCTGTCTTTTTTCTTTCTTTTTTAATATTTTTTTTGATTTTTTTTTGAATAAAGACAAACAAACACCTTAAAATCATCTTCCATTACAAATTGTAGAAAGTGTGTCAATTGGTTACAAAGAATTTTCGTGCATCCCTTCCACAGTCATCACCTATGATTCATATCAAGTTATATATTTTACATCACATATATTTATATATATATTGCTATCACCATACCTCATCCTTCATATGACTAGAGTTGTTTTAACGTCCCTTTATAACAAACATTCCAAAATTTAAAACAAAACCACATAATGGCATCCCCTTATCTATTTTCAATATCATCCAGTCACATTATATCTTTATAATACATTCAAAATAAAAATTAATTATGTTTAATAACAAAATTTTTAGACCTCTTTTCTTAATCATTGTTTACAATTTATATCCAATTTCCCTTTTATCATGTCAATACAAATTATTACATTATTATCATTATCAGTCATTTATTTAACAATAGTTTGACTAAATTTAACTTACTTTTTCCCCTTTTTTCATCATTTAAAATTTATACCAAATTTCCACTAATCAAACCAATACATATGTATACATTGTTATCATTATCAATTATTTATCTAACCTTATCCATTATCACTACATTTTTAACATAATGCTCTAATTTTAACTAAATTTAACTAGTGTTTTATTATTAATTTTCATATCTCAACCTGTGTCTTTCCAGTAATAGTGTAGTCCTATTTCTTTTGCCATTTGTGGAATTAGTCTTCTGGTTATTTCCTTAATCAAATTTGTTTGGACTTCTCTTTGCAACTTGTTGCTTGTTACCTATCTTGTAAAATCTCGAAACCCTCCATCAGCTTCTTTAATCAGCTTATCTTTGGTTATCAGAAGTATTTTTGTCAAAATTTATCTCCTTAAGTCCATTAATTCTTGTCTTTTCTTCTTCTTCTATACTTTGAAATCTGGAGTAAAGCACCTTTCCATCTATCTTCCCTTTCCTTGTTCCACTCTTTCCATCTCCAACCACACACAGTTCATTGTCAATATCCACGATCATCTTGCCTCTTTGTTCATTTTTCCCTTGGGTTATTGGGACTCTAGCCTCCACTTTTTCCATTTGCTGGATATCTTCCATTTTTCCATCAGATTTTACCACATTACAATTTATATTTTCAATATTTTCTCATCTCTTCTCAATTCTCTCTGTTGTTTCTAATAATTTTTGAATTCCAAACATAATCTGTTGTAATGTTATGGTTTCTTTTTGATGTCATGCCATCCTTCCAATTAGTAAACACTTTTTCTTTCTATCTATCATCTATCAATCCATCATCTATCTATCTGTCTGTCTGTCTGTCTATCTATCTTTTTTCTTTCTTACTATCATCTATCTATCTATCTTCTTTCTACCTATCTATCTATTATCTATCTATCTATCTATCTATCTATCTATCTATCTATCTATCTATTATCTATCTATCTATCTATCTATCATCTATCTGTCTGTCTGTCTTTCTGTCTGTCTATCTTTTTTCTTTCTTTCTATCATCCATCCATCCATTATCTGTCTGTCTGGAAGGGACAGGAATGTTGAAAAGAAAGCAAAGTACGTATATCCAGGTTTTTAATAACTTTATTAAAAACACAATATTGTAAACTATTTCTAAGTTCTTCCAGGCTCCCAGAGGTTTTCATCAGATGGGATAGGGAACAAAGTTGGCAACAGAAAAAAGCTGAAAAGTCCAACATTAAGAAAGTGCAAGCAGAGGTAGTGAGTCATCTATCAGATTGCAGGTCTCAGTTTATACTAAGCATTTCAAAATAAAGAAATAATGTTCCCCAACCACCCCCACAAGTTTGGGAAGCAATTTTTATTGCTTTGTCAAGATACGAGAGTCAATATATTTAGAGTAGTTGTCAAAAATTAGTTGCTGTTTCATTAGATGAATAAAGTGCATTAAAGGAAAGATAAAGAAAAAATAAAGGAAAGGAAAGATCACACTAGGACATTATTATGATTTATATCCTGTTATATTTTATTATCCTAACAAGGTGTGAAATACGAAATCTCTTGTAGAGCAAATATAAATTTAGATTATAGAAAAAACATATAGCACTGAAAAATGTAGAGTACAGAGAAATAATTATTATTATGGAAAAGAGCTGATGTGGTTCCCATCTTCAAAAAAGAAAAAAAAATTAGATCCAGGAAAATACAGGCCTATCAACTTGACCTCAATACCAGGGAAGATTCTGGAAAAAAATAATCAAGCAACAAATTAGCGAACACCAAGAAGTAAAGAAAGTAATAGCCAAAAGCCAACATGGATTTGTCAAAAACAGATCATGCCAGACTAATCTTATTGCATTCTTCGATAAAGTGACAAAATTAGTGGACCAGAGGAATGCCGTTGCTATAATTTACTTGGACTTCAGTAAGGCATTTGATAAAGTAGACCATAACCTACTACTAGATAAAGTAGAAAAATGTGGGTTGGACAGCATCACCACCAGATGAATTCGTAACTGGCTGACCAACCGCACTCAACGTGTAGTCCTCAATGGAACTGCATCTACATGGAGGGAAGTATGCAGTGGAGTACCCCAAGGCTCTGTTTTAGACCCAGTACTCTTCAACATCTTCATCAATGATTTGGATGAGGGAATAAATGGGGAACAGAAGGATCTTGACAAACTTGACCATTGGGCACTATCTAACAAAATGAAATTCAATGGTGAAAAAAGTAAGGTTCTACATTTAGGCAAGAAAAATAAAATGCACAGGTACAGTATAGGTGGTACCTTGCTCAATAGTAGTAACTGTGAGAGGGACCTTGGAATCCTAGTGGACAACCATTTAAATATGAGCCAGCAGTGTGCAGCAGCTGCCAAAAAAGCCAACACAGTTCTAGGCTGCATAAACAGAAGGATAGAATCAAGATCACGTGAAGTGTTAATACCACTTTATAATGCCTTGGTAAGGCCACACTTGGAATACTGCATTCAGTTTTGGTCGCCAGGGTGTAAAAAAAGATGTGGAGACTCTAGAAAGAGTGCAGGGAAGAGCAACAAAGATGATTAGGGGACTGGAGGCTAAAACATATGAAGAATGGTTACAGGAACTGGGTATGTCTAATTTAATGAAAAGAAGGACTAGGGGAAACATGATAGCAGTGTTTCAATATCTCAGGGGTTGCCACGAAGAAGAGGAAGTCAAACTATTCTCCAAAGCACCTGAGGGTAGAACAAGAAGCAATGGGTGGAAACTAGTTAAGGAGAGAAGCAACTTAGAACTGAAGAGAAATTTCCTGACAGTTAGAACAATTAATCAGTGGAACAGCTTGCCTCCAGAAGTTGTGAAAGCCCCAACACTGGAAGTCTTTAGGAAGATGTTGGATGGCCATCTGTCTGAAATGGTGTAAGGTTTCCTCTGGGCAGGGGGTTGGACTAGAAGACCTCCAAGATCTGCTATTGTATTGTATTGTATTATACCTTGGAGAGGGGAACTCAGAAAAGATTGCACTTGCAAACATTGCCTTCTTATCCAACAAATACACTTGCAACATGTAAAACTGAAATAACTGATTGTTTCTCTCTCTTTTTTGCATGAAAACACCCTTATTTAATCTCTGGTATTCAAAATTAAGTTTGTTGGATTGGTGTTTTTTTTTTTTGTACCTAATACAATGCATATAATCATAATCAATGTTTGACAAAGAGCAGGACACATTAGGCCACTCCATTTGGAAGTATATAAATAGGAGACTTTTCACACTAGCAAATGATTTATCCAGCATGATCTGCTCATCACAGAGCATTCTCTTTAGCTCACCTTAATGTTTTACCCTCTGTATTATTGGAGGAAACATATAATATTATTCTTTTTGCAAATTGAACTTGGTCTTGTGCCCAGGAAGAACCTGAGACTTTAGCACATGTGCTCCTTTGATGCAGTTTTTACTGTAACTTATGCTCCACTCTCATCTGTCAACTTAAGTCTCTTTTGTCTTGATGACAATTGCTTTGTTCCTTGCTGTTTGACCAAAATCCTAATACCACCAGGAGAATCTTTTCATTTGATGAACATTCATCGGTAAGGTAAAAAATAAAAAATAAACCCAAAAACCACATTTAACACAAAGTGTAGCAACAGGAAAGTATTTCTTAAAACTATGGTCTAAAAAAAGTTGAGGGAAACACCTAAACATTACAATACAGTGCAATGTAGGAAAGATGGGGATTTATTTATTCATTCATGTAGTAAGATAATCCTATACCGTCTTTCAATTTTTCAGATACAGAGGTAACGGTTCTGCCAGAGCAAAATAGGCATTCAGTGATCTACCTTAGATATGACGTACATTGAAACCCTAGTAACAGGAATCTTTATGTAACCACACTAAAATGGGATTCATTGAAACCCACAAGAATAAGAGTTACGTGGCTGTTACTCAGATACACCAGGATGGGCCTGACACCTGACACAGGCAAAAATTCAGCATCTTTTTCTGTTGCCAAAAATAAGCAGTAGATCTTTCAATATAATTTGTGTCATCCTTTTCTTCTGCTTCTCTTGCCAAGCATGATATTTTTCTCCAATCCATCTTCAGCCCATTTTAATGCTCAAAGGATGCAAGGCTTGTTTGTTTGTTTGTTTGTTATTTGTCAAAACATGTACAAGATAGCAGGTATAAGTATAAACATGGATATGAATGAAAGAAATGAATACAAATAAATGGGGACAATAGGACAGGGATGGTAGGCACGCTGGTGCGCATATGCACGCCCCCTGTACGGACTTCTTAAGTATAGGGTGAGATCCACGGTAGACAGTTTGAGATTGAAGCTGTGAGGGTTTGAGGCTGTAACAATGGAGTCGGGTAGAGCATTCCAGGCATTGACCACTGTTGCCGAAGTCGTATTTTCTGCAATCGAGTTTGAAGCGGTTTACCTTGAGTTTGTATTGATTGTTTGCCTGTGTATTTTGGGGTTGAAGTTGAAGAAGTCATTGACAGGCAAGAGATTGTAGCAGACAATTTTGTGTACTAGGGCTTAGATCGGACCGCAAGCAGCGCAGTTCCAGATTGTCCATGCCCAAAATTTCAAGCCTGGTGGCATTTATCTTGGTGGCATTATTTTAAGAAAAAAAAGTTAGCTTTGTATGGTTCTGAGGCCTATATTTTCAAAATAGGTTTTGGCCCTCCCAGAGGAGTAGTGAGTTTGAAGTGGGTTGAGGACTTTCTGTGTCAAAGAGGACTGAGCAGGTTTAAAGGGCAAAATGTGTGAAGATTTATTGAATCTGGTGCCCTTTAAGCTTTGTCACTGAGGATATGTTCTAGTCTATGTGTAAATATGAGTTATCTCTGATAGCTGATAGGTCTGATTTTCTAAGCTTCCAGGAATTCCTTGGCATTTTTGCTTTTAGCTTGGTCTTGGATGCTCACAGTTTTCCAGATGAAACTTTGAATTTCTCCATGGGTGTTTATGGAGTTTTCATCAGGTGTTCTAGCTGCTAGCTGGTGTTTATGGTTGCTCTTTGCTAGTCTTCTGCCTGTCTGTCCCACAACATCACGGAGAGCTGCTTAGGATAGTGAAATGCCAGCATATGAATTTAATGAATAAATAATAATTGTTGTTATAGTCCTCACACTATGCCTTACACTATAAATAATAATAAATAGATATTTATTATATCTATTTTAGCCCTTATTTCTGGGAGGGGGGAATTTTTCAGTTTAGTCACTGAATATTGAAAATATGAGGAGTGCAAAAGTGATATGACTTGGGTTGCCCATTCCCATCTTAGATTTTTCAAGGAATCACAATGACTCTTGGAATGATGTAAACATAAACCCTCCATCACTTTTAACAGATATTTAGAGTAATAGTAGTATAAAAACAAAAGCAAATGCAACTAAGCTCTGCTTCTTGCATACCAATGAACCTTTTCAATAGTGATGAGTAGCAATAATAGAGTTAGAAGAGACCTCAGAGATCTTCTAGTCCAACCTTCCACTTGAGTAGGAGACCCTATATCCAGGATGGCGAACCTATGGCACGCATGCCACAGGTGGCATGCGGAGCCATTTGTCAGGGCATGTGAGGCGCTGCCCTGTCAGCTGGCCAGTGTGCATGCGTGTGCTGGCCAGCTGAGTTCACCCTTTTTAAAAGCCATTTTCGCCCTCCCCAGGCTCCAGGGGCTTTATAGGAGCCTGGGTAGGGTGAAAAGAGCCTCCCCCCCCAGAGACCCTCCGGAGGCTTCATGAGCTTCCCTGAAGCCTCCGGAGCGCAAAAAAAAGGCCCAATGGGCAAACCGGAAATTCGGGAACGGACTTCGGGTTTGCTCAGAGGGTCGTTTTGAGCGCTTCGGAGGCTTCAGGGACCTTCAGGAGGCTTCCCTGAAGCTTCCGGAGCAGTCAAAACGACCCTCCGAGCAAACCGGAAGTCACTTCCAGTTTACCTGAAGACTTCAGAGCGCTCAAAACGACCCTCCGAGCAAACCGGAAGTCACTTCCAGTTTCCCTGAAGCCTTCGGAGCGCTCAAAACGACCCTCCGAGCAAACTGGAAGTCACTTCAGAGCGCTCAAAACGACCCTCCGAGCAAACCGGAAGTCACTTCCAGTTTCCCTGAAGCCTTCAGAGCGCTCAAAACGACCCGGAAGTCACTTCCAGTTTGCTCAGAGGGTCATTTTGACTGTTCCAGGGGCTTCAATGAAGCCTCCTGAAGGTCCCTGAAGCTCCAGAGGGCCTCCGGGGAGTGGGGAAAGGTTGTTTTTGCCCTCCCCAGGCTCCTGTAAAGCTTCTGGAGCCTGGGGAGGGAGAAAAAACATGCAAAAAATAGGGGGGAACACCTGTAGTGCGCGAATGCACACTGGAGGGGGGGTCACGCATTGCATTATGGGTGCGGCACGCCGCACACAACCTCCCTGCGCTCCCCCCACTTATGGCACATGAGCCAAAAAAGGTTCCCCATCCCTGCCCTATATCATTTCAAACAAATGGTTGCCCAGTCTCTTTTTGAAAATCTTCAGTGATGGACCACCTACAACTTCTGAAGGCAAGTCATTCCATTGGTTAATTGCTCTCACATTTAGGAAATTCTTCCTTAGTTGTAGGTTGCTTCTCTCCTTGATTGGTTTCCAACCATGGTTTCTTGCCTTGCCTTCTGGTGTTTTAGAAATTAGTTTGACCCCCTATATCAATATTGGAACAGTGCTATTATGTCCCCACTAGTCCTTTTTTTCATTAGACTAAACATACCCAATTCCAATTTACGTCCTTGTTCAGGGTGGACCCATACCCAAAGGAAAGAGGAGTATGAACAAGCATGCAATTTATCTGGATTATTATTATTATTTTCTAACAGATAAAGTCACTCCTATTTCCCCTTGTTTGGATGGTAGTTGTGTGAGGCCAAATGCAGCTAGCAGGGCAGGATCTCCTGTTAAGTCTGGGATACTTTTGAGCTTGTGCAGTCTAAGGAAATGGATCGGCTTCTTCATAAGATGAGCTCTTAAGCCAAACCTATGTTGTTTCTGGTTTATGAAGGTTGTTGGATGAAGAATGTGTAGTTGGATTCAAAAGTTGTTTCACTTCTTGAAGAGAGGGATTTATGCTATCACTTTCCAAAGAGCTGAAGAAGCTTCTTGGATGAGAAGTGAAATGTCTTCAAAGAAAAACCAGAAAGTCCAGTTGCCTCTTGAAAAAGCACCTTTGGGACCTCTGAAAGAAGCTGTGGCTTGATTTTTCCTGAACAAGGCATGCCTCTCTCCCTCCCTCCATCCTTCCCTCTCTCCCTCTCTCCCTCTCCCTCCCTCCTTCCCTTCCTGGTTCATTTGACAACTTTCATTCTAACTTCAACCTTCAATTTTTGAAGAAGTTTGTTGAAAAGAGCATGAGAAAATTCATTACAGAGACTCTCAGAGAAAATAGATTATATATTTCAATTAAGAACCAGGCTCATTCATGGGATACTAACAGCACTGGTCACACTAAACAATAACCTTCATAAGGACCTGGATAGGAGACTGTACTATTTTTGATTCTGTTACATTTTTAGATAGCATTCAATGCCATCAGTCATCATCTTCATTTGGAACACGTGCAAGATTGTGAATTTTATAATAATCCCACTCCTACACAAGTGGGTAGTTTAATGTGGTAGTCATGGAAGATGTGCAGTTGAACCCCTGGCAGCTTCAGTGCAGGTGCTTCTCTCCCTGTAAGAACATCTATATAAAACCTCTGGAAGATATAATTCATCAGATCACAAATATACTGATGATGTTCTTGTTGTTAGTTATGAAGTCATGTCCGACCCATCGCAACCCCATGGACAACGTTCCCATCCTCTACCATCCTCTGGAGTCCATTTAAGCTCACGCCTGCTGCTTCAGTGACTCCATCCAGCCACCACATTCTCTGTCGTCCCCTTCTTCTTTTGACCTCAATCTTTCCCAGCATTAGGCTCTTCTCCAGTGAGTCTTTCCTTCTCATTAGGTGGCCAAAATATTTGAGTTTCATCTTCAGGATCTGGCCTTCTAAAGAGCAGTCAGGGTTGATCTCCCCTAGGACTGACCTGTTTGATTGCCTTGCATCCAAGGGACTCGCAGGAGTCTTCTCCAGCACCATAGTTCAAAGGCCTCAATTATTTGGCGCTCAGCCTTTCTTATGGCAAATTTGCTATAGCAAATTATACGGATGACACTCCACTATATATCACTATATATCAGCCTGGACTACTGTAATGCTCTCTACATGGGGCTCCCCTTGAGGTGCACCCGGAGACTGCAGTTGGTCCAGAATGCAGCCGCGCGGGTAATTATGGGGAGATCGAGGTTCTCCCATATAACACCTCTCCTGCGCGAGCTGCACTGGCTTCCTGTGGCCTACCGGGTGCGCTTCAAGGTGTTAGTTACCATCTTCAAAGCGCTCCATGGCATAGGGCCTAGTTACCTGCGGGATCGTGTCCTGCCCCATACATCCCTGCGGTCCATTCGCTCACACAGAGAGGGTCTCCTCTGGGTGCCGTCCTCTAGAGATTGTCAGAGGGCGGTGCCCAGGAGTAGGTCCTTCTCTGTGGCGGGCCCTACCCTTTGGAAAGACCTCCCCCCAGACATTAGAACAACAACCGATCTCCGCTCCTTCCGCAGTAAACTGAAGACCCACCTGTTTCGGCTAGCCGGCCTGGCATAACTCGACAACTTTTCCACCCCTAGGTCATTTTTTAATTGTTAATTTTAGTTTTTAAACTATTAATGTTATTGGGGTTTTAACCTTTTTGAGTATTGTAATTATTTATTTATTTTTACCTCCTCTGTTTGACATTGTGCTGACTGTTGCTTGTGTACGTCGCCCCGAGTCCCTGTGGGGAGAGGGGGCGACTAATAAGTTCAAATAAATAAATAAATAAATAAATAAATAAATAAATAAATACATACATACATACATACATACATACATACATACATACATACATACATAAATAATAAATAAATAAATAAATAAATAAATAAATAAATAAATAAATAAATAAATCAGCAATCTGAGCCCAGGTGGAAATGCTGTGGAAATCCTAAATGGGTTTCTGGAGAGCACAAGGGAGAAACAAGCTCAGATTAAATCCTATCAAGGCAGAGTGGCTGTTCAATTGGAAGAATCTGGGTTATCTTGGAATATTGCTTTCTTTCTTTTGACACAGTTGTGATCCCTTTAAAGAGCTGCTCCATGGTCTGGTCATTCTGCTCATGCAGAAATGGCAGGTGGAGAGGAAAAGATTTCCTCAGGTTCAGACAGTATTCAAATAATGATCCTACTTGGGCAAGGAAGTCTTTGCAACAGTAACTCATAACCTGATCACTCCTTGATTGTACCGTTATATTGCATTTTGGGAGAGGCTGCCTTTGGAGACTCTGTTATTTCAGCAGGACTTTGTATTAAGATAAAGGTTCCCCGCACATGCATGCTAGTCGTTCCCAACTCTAGGGGGCAATGCTCATCTCCGTTTCAAAGCCGAAGAGCCAGCACTGTCCAAAGACAGCTCTGTGGTAATGTGGCTGGCATGACTAAATGCCGAAGGCGCACGGAGTGCTGTTACCTTCCCACCAAAGTGGTCCCTATTTTTCTACTTGCATTTTTTACGTGCTTTCAAACGGCTTGGTTGGCAGAAGCTGGGACAAGTAACAGGAGCTCACTCTGTTATGCAGCACTAGGGATTCGAACTGCTGAACTGCCAACCTTCTGACCGACAAGCTCAGCGTCTTAGCCACTGAGCCACCACATCCTTGACTGTATTAGACTGTGACAATTGACTTACTTTTTGAAAAATTAAGTTTAAAAAGAGAAATCCATTGTTCTATTGTATTCTCTTTGTTGTGCAACAGAGTTTTCTGATTGGCATGGCATACAATATTTGCAAATTAAATAAGCAGGCAAATAAATACCTAGGAATGGAAATGATGAGGGGAAACTGGAAAAATGGGGATGTTTTGGTGTGAATAACAATTTGAACATGAGTTACAGTCAGCTAGAGTTATACAAGTATTTGACTGTTCAAAATTTGATGTGAATAGTTTGTAATTTAGTTTGTTATGAGTAACTTCATTGTAATAGAATGTTACATGAGCTAGGCTATTAAGTACATTAAACCATAATGAGTTTGCACATTAATTGTGTTTTATTAATCTGCATTTAAGATTGAGTATGTTTTGTGAATGCAGTATAAATGCAGTTTGAATAGAATAGAATAAATAGAATAAATTTAATTTGTTAGCTGCTCCCTCTCCAAAAGGACTCGGGGTGGCGTACAATAAAAAACCCATACATATATACATATACATACAATACATATACACATACATACAAACACATACCGTGTTTCCCCGAAAATACACCATGTCCTGAAACTAAACCCTTGCGACATTTTTCGCGTGCGCAAAAATATAAGCCCACCCTCGAAAATAAACCCTCTGGACAATCCCCCCCCCTCCGACCAGGCAGAGCACTGCTCGCTGACCTAGCGGTATTCCGAAGGCACCAAGCCACGGGAATGAGGTGGGGGCAAAGGCGCTTGCGTTGCTTGATGCTTTCGGGGTACCGCTAGGTCAGTCAGCGGCGCTGTGCCCAGCTGAAGAAGGGGGGGGTTGCTGGGCAGCTGCTCTCTTGCGAGCGGGCTCCTGAAGAGCCGGGCACAGCCTCAGGGTCGAATGGCTGTGTTGCGCTGTCGCAGCAGCAACGCAGCAGCCATGAGGTGACCAAGCTTATGAGCAGCCGCCCGGCAACCCCCCTTTCCAGCCGGGTACAGCGCCGCTGACCGACCTAGCAGTACCCGGAAGGCACCAAGCAACGCGAGCGCCTGTTCACCGCCCTCCGCGTCCCGTGGCTCGGTGCCTTCGGAATGCCCCTAGGTGAGTGAATGGGGCTCTGCATGGCTGGAGGGGAGTTTCGCAGCAACCATGGAGCGTACTTCCAGACCGGCATCCATCCTCCGTGCTTTGAAAAAAAAACCCAAGCGGCGGACGGCGCCAGCAGGGCAGATGCCCTTCGCGCGAGCGGGGAGAGGAAAAGCCGCTGCGAAACTCCCCTCCAGCCATGCAGAGCCCCATTCACTCACCTAGGGGCATTCCGAAGGCACCGAGCCACGGGACGCGGAGGGCGGTGAACAGGCGCTCGCGTTGCTTGGTGCCTTCCGGGTACTGCTAGGTCGGTCAGCGGCGCTGTACCCGGCTGGAAAGGGGGGTTGCCAGGCGGCTGCTCATAAGCTTGGTCACCTCATGGCTGCTGCGTTGCTGCTGCGACAGCGCAACACAGCCATTCGACCCTGAGGCTGTGCCCGGCTCTTCGGGAACCCAGTCACAAGGGAGCAGCCGCCCGGCAACCCAAAAATAATAAACCCTCCCCTTTAATAAGCCCAAGGCCATATTTCGTGGGTCAAAAAAATATAAGCCCCTGGCGTATTTTCGGGGAAACACGGTACATGTATCCGGAGGAGGTAACACTCGTTAAAAGCATACAATAGTAATAATAGAATTAAAATTAACAATTAAAATACCCTCAGTTAAAATTACAAATTTAAAAAGATTGTCAGGAGCAATGGGTTTGCCCCAAGTAATTTAACAAATAGATCAGGGGTGTCCAAACTTGGGAACTTTAAGACTCGTGGACTTCAACTTCCAGAATTCTGGGAGTTGAAGTCCACGAGTCTTAAAGTTCCCTAGTTTGGACACCCCTGAAATAGATAAACAAGGCACTGTCACTTATTCTCACAACCTCTCCTCAACTGTACTTCATCTAGCAGGGGAACTATATTGCCTTGAGCTTCTGGAAGGGCAGACATGATAAACTTAATATCTAAACAAACAATAAAGCCTCAAATCTTATAAGATATGCCCCTAATATTTATATAACTATGGCTTAAAGCCTGATATGCAGTATAAAAGAAAATAATGTTTATATTGCATGTACAGTAATGGGATTTCTCCTGTTCATAGTTATCTGTATATTCAAAGCATCTTTCTTTGGAGGGCAATTATACTATTCCTGCTGGTAAACCAACCTGGAGCAGTAGAGCAACTGTTAATCAGTAGCGATGTTTTGTTCCTTCACACCACCATCTTTTTCAATTATATTCAACACAGTAGTCCTGCAACTTTCCTCAGCTTCCTATTACTATGTGACTTCCTTTCATATTTAAGATTTTTCCACGAGCTGTGCAGTGAAACCTAAGCTGAGAGGTAGAGTTTAGTGGCAGATAGGCTCCTGCACAACAGGATTTTCCCCTGGAAGTCGCATTCACTTTTACCCTGGGGGAGTGGGTAGCAAGAAGGTTTTTGGGGGAAGTGTCCAGGAACTGCATTTTTGCTGATTACAGAATACCAACACTGCTTTGTGGTCTGCATCAGAGGTTGGTTGCTGCCTCTTCGTCCCAGTTTGGCCGAACTGGTAATGGAATTCAGGCCTGGTAGTAGAACCGGCAGTGACCCAGGCCTGCCATGGTCCCGAACCGGTTCCCTCGCCGCTGCCCGACTGCCACCATTTTGGATTTTAGTGACTGTGCATGTGCAGTTCACTGTAAATTGTTCTGCGCATGCGCGGCCAAATGTCAATATTGCGCCGCTCTTATTGCGTCCGCAGATAACCGCCCTGCCGCCCTGTTTCGGGTGACTCGCTCCCTCTTGTTTGAGAGACCGCGGGAAGCCCCTTTACAGGGCAGAGCAGAGGAGTTTGGGAAATATGCCACGATGTAAAAAAGATGTGGAGACTCCAGAAAGAGTGCAGAGAAGAGCAACAAAGATGATTAGGGGACTGGAGACTAAAACATATGAAGAACGGTTGCAGGAACTGGGTATGTTTAGCTTAAGAGAAAGAAGGACTAGGGGAGACATGATAGCATTATTCCAATATCTCAGAGGTTGCCACAAAGAAGAGGGAGTCAAACTATTCTCCAAAGCACCTGAGGGTAGAACAAGAAGCAATGGGTGGAAACTAATCAAGGAGAGAAGCAACTTAGAACTGAGGAGAAATTTCCTGACAGTGAGAACAATTAATCAGTGGAACAGCTTGCCTCCAGAAGTTGTGAATGCCCCAACACTGGAAGTCTTTAAGAAGATGTTGGATAGCTATTTGTCTGAAACGGTATAGGGTTTCCTGCCTAGGCAGGGGGTTGGACTAGAAGACCTCCAAGGTCCCTTCCAACTCTACTATTGTATTGTATTGTATTATTGTAAATATCTACAGGACAAAGTCGCTCAAATCCGGATGGGATGGGCCCCTTTCAGTAGTCCAGTTGAGACGCCCGTGGCGAGTCTTGAGGGACCGCTTTGGGAGGAGTTTGACTCGGTTGCCATCGAGGATTTGGACAGGTTGCGTGGACGTCTGCGACCTACCACATGTTTATTGGACCCGTGTCCCTCCTGGCTTGTACTGGCATCCTGGGAGGTTACGCGCGCCTGGCTCCTGGGCCTAGTGAACGCTTCGTTGGGTGAGGGGTTTCTACCGGCCGCCTTGAAAGAGGCGGTGGTGAGGCCCCTGCTCAAGAAGCCTTCCCTGGACCCAACGGATCTAGTCAATTATTGTCCAGTCTCCAACCTTCCTTTTTTAGCGAAGGTTGTAGAGAGTGTGGTGGCACAACAGTTCCCACGTCACCTGGAGGAAAATGATTATCTAGACCCGCGCCAGTCCGGCTTCCGACCCGGGCACAGCACGGAGACGGCCTTGGTCGCATTGGTTGATGATCTCTGGAGGGCCAGAGATAGGGGTTGTTCCTCTATCCTGGTCCTATTAGATCTCTCGGCGGCATTCGATACCATCGACCATGGTATCCTGTTGCACCGGCTAGAGGGGCTGGGAGTCAGGGGCACCGTTTTACGGTGGTTTGGCTCCTACCTCTCTGACCGGATGCAACGTGTGTTGGCAGGGGAACAGAGATCGACCCAGAGGCCACTCACATGTGGAGTGCCACAGGGATCGGTGCTCTCGCCTCTCCTGTTCAACACATACATGAAACCGCTGGGCGAGATCATCCGTGGTTTTGGGGTGAGATATCATCTGTATGCTGATGATACTCAGCTATACATTTCCACCTCGAACCACCCCAATGAGGCCGTTGAAATGATGTCCCGGTGTTTGGAGGCCGTACGGGTCTGGATGGATGGCAACCGACTAAAACTCAACCCTTCCGAGACGGAGTGGCTGTGGCTTCCGGCCTCCCGGTTCAACCAGTTGCTTCCATCTCTGGCCATCGGGGGCGTGCAACTGGCCCCCATGGAACAGGTGCGCAATTTGGGCGTCCTCCTAGATGCCCGGCTGTCCATGGATGACCATGTAACAGCCGTGGCAAGGGGGGCGTTCCATCAGGTTCGCCTGATGCGCCAATTGCGCCCCTTATTGGACCGGGATGCCCTACGCACAGTCACCCATGCGCTAGTGACGTCTCGCCTGGACTACTGCAATGCTCTCTACATGGGGCTTCCCTTGAGATGCACTCGGAGACTACAGTTGGTCCAGAACGTGGCCGCGCGGGTGATTATGGGGAGGACTAGATACTCCCCTGTAACACCTCTCCTGCGCGAGCTGCACTGGCTTCCTGTGGTCTACCGAGTGCGTTTCAAGGTTTTGATTATGATCTTTAAAGCGCTTCATGGCACAGGACCTAGTTACATGCAGGATCGCATCCTGCCCCATACATCCCTACGACCAATCCGCTCACACAGAGAGGGACTTCTTCGGGTGCCGTCTGCTAAACAGTGTCGGGGGGCGACACCCAGGAGCAGAGCCTTCTCTGTGATGGGCCCAGCCCTGTGGAATGACCTCCCCCGTGACATCAGGATTAATTCCGATCTCCGCTCCTTCCGTGTACAGCTGAAGACCCACCTCTTTCAATTATCTGGCCTGGCTCAACCGTAATTTTTCTTACTCCTCCTGACAGTCCTTTTAAATTTTTAAATTGTGTTTTTACAATTGGGATATTTTAATGGTGATTTTTAACTGTCTAAATGTGATGTAATTTGTTACCTCCTCCGTGCATGTATGTCTTTGTATATATGTATGTTTATATGTTTGTATATATGTTTTATGTTTTATATGCTTTATTGTACGCCGCTCCGAGTCCTGTCTGGAAAGGGAGCGGCTAATAAATTCAAATTTATTATTATTATTATTTATTAATTTACATTGAACAGTGGTGTGCGCGTGAGCGGGTTGTGAACCGGTAGTAAAACTGACAGCAACCCACCCCTGGTCTGCATCATATGATGACTAGAGGGTCTCTACAGAAGATACAGGGTGTTGTTTCTTGTGGTGGAGCCCCACATGATATCATATCTCTGTGCTGGTAGGTGATCACAGTTCACAGTGCATAACTTTTTCCTGAGTGGGGTTTTCTAGAGCAGCGGCCCCCAACCTTTTGAGCACTAGAGACCAGTTCCGTGGACAGAGATTTTCCTGTGGATCAGAGTGGGTGTGGTTTCCTCTGCTGCCTGCATCCTGCAGATGGGGGTTTGCCCGGTTTCTGGCAAGCCATGGAGTGGTGTCCATCCACAGACCAGGGGTTGGGGACCTCTGTTCTAGAGCCAAAAGATATGGCTCTGAGCCTCTCCCTGTATTTGCTATTGCTAGTATTTGAAAAGCCACGTGACGAGGGAAGAGAACCAACAATTTCAGAAGGCTTCAAAATGATGGTGAATGATTGTTGGAAGGTTTCCTTGGAAACAGATTCTTAAGGCAGTTCTTGGTTTCCTAGAGATTTTTCAAGGGCTCCTGTGGGAATGAGGTTTGTGAAGAATCCCCACAGAAGCTGACTCTTAAGAGCCTGATTCTGACAATAATTTCCCCAAACATATTCATTCTGGAACTGGTTTTTGTGTGTGTGTGTGTGTGTGTGTGTGTGTGTGTGTGTGTGTTCTTTGTGAACACACCTCAGTACATTCTGTTCCTAGATTTGTTTCTGTTATACTGTGGAGAAACGTAATAGGAAAAGGAGAATAGAAAAAAAATCAAGATGCCGTCTTCTGCTCATTTTTTTTCTAGCCATATACCTTTTCTCAAAGCTTCTTTGGTGTTGGTGATCAGGGTTTCCAGTCTTGATGTTACTGCTCAATGTTAATAGAGACTTGCGCCTCTGCATGTTGCCTATAATTTGCCCTTGTAGGATCATTGTAGATAATTATTCCATACCAATAGGAAAAAGAAATGAGAGCCAAATAAAAATATTGCTGCATTTTGTCTGCATTTAACCCTAACCCTAATACCATACCTTTGACTGCATATCTTCTTTAAGCTTTAATGACCTGGGTTATTGTCCCATTCACTACCGTGTTTCCCCAAAAATAGGACATGGTCTTATTTTCTTTTGACCCCTGAAATAAGCACTTGGCCTTATTTTGGGGGAGGTCTTATTATTTTTGAGGTGCAGGAGGCAGCAAGCATGATCACCTCATGGCTGCTGCCGTGTTGCAATATTTTGGGGGGGGGCTTATTTTCAGGAGAGGACTTATTTTAGCGCATGTGCTCAAAAGCCCGATTGGGCTTATTATCCAGGGAGGTCTTATTTTCGGGAAAACAGGGTATATGATAAATTAATTCTTTTTCTGAAGATTCTGAATATTTTGTGATATGGAAACTTTTCTACAAATGGTTAGCTGGCAGATACAGAGGTCAGATGAGTGGATTTACATGAAACATGGACTACAAGAGAAAGGAAAATGATTAGTAAATATTTTGATGGTTATATGATTGATATCATAATGGAAGATAGTATACTTTTCAATAAGGATTGATATTATCGCATATATGTCCATATGTACATTATTATGATGATGTTTATATTTTAAAACATTTGACATATAGAAAACACACTGTTCAGTGTAGAAATGGATGGTTATTTAATTGATATCACAATGAAAGATAGTACACTTTTCAATAACGATTGATATTATTGCACATATGCTTATGATGTTTTATACTTTAACACTGTGGACATCTAGAAAACACACTGTTCAATATAGAAATGGGAATGGAGGTTATGATATAAAACAATAAAAATATTGTTTAAAAAATTAACTCTTTTTCTGTTATGAATCTGCCACATAAAAACTGAGAAAGCTTTTGATGTCCTACTTCTTTCTTCCTCCTTTCTCTATCATGGTAACAGAAGACCATCCGCAAGCTAATGATTCTTGGTTGTTTATGTCTTCCTCCTTCTGTTCTTCCTCTCAACCCAGGCTTCTGTATTCTGTTGATTGGATCATGAACCTTGGCAGAAACTGTCCTTTTTGTGACACCAATTACAACTTAGAAAATTATAGGCAATTTATACATGTTCAGCAGCAAAATTGTGGCAAGCACAATAATCACATTCTTCCTAGGTTGGATTTCAGTGTTCTGCACTGTAGTTTTAAAGATTTATTTAAAAGCAGAAGCTGCTAAGGTCATTTTTGGCATAAGTTATTTTTTAACAAGTGCAAAACTATCTTTTTTTTTTCCTTTAGTACTTTTGGCATTTGTGCACTGAAGTACAAATGTCTTTATACTGTTGATAAGCATCATCCTGAGATAAAACTCACGGAATTCTTCGCTGGAATTTGCTTAATTTAAATCTGAGCAGAGTTTGGAACAAGTAGTTGTGTTATAATATAATTATAAATATTATAATATAATGTTTTTTAAAAGAAACTATTATTTGCCTCTAGTGAAAACAGGAAATAACTATAATACCAAAGCTACCTATTAGAAGTGGGCCGCATCAGTTACCTGGCTCAAGGCGGGAATAATTTACAATGCTATTGTCAGGCATGCCTCCTTCAATATCCAAGAAAGGAAAACCTCAACTCCATTTTAATAGAGATAAAGTACTTTTACTAGATATGAAGTGAAAACAGCAAAAGGAAAGCAAGATCTGAGCCAGAAAGGCGGGAACATATACATATCAAACGTTTACCCAGCACCCTCCCCCAATTCCCTAACCCATTGTCCAATCTGCAACTTCCTAAGGTGTCATGTGGGGTGCATCTTCAAACAGCCTCATCAAGTTGGTATGCAAAACGGTTAGCCTTGACCAAGTCCAAACATCAGCCACCAGCATGCGCAGAAGACTCCTCCAGTACAATATAATTCCCTTCCCCAATACTATCAGTGACGTGCAGTCAGGGGAGGCAGGGGAGGCACAGCCTCACCACTGTCTTTGTTTGTTTTTATTGGATTTATATGCCGCCCTTCTTCCAAAGGACTCAGGACGGCGTACAACATTAAAAAACACACATCCCAAAAGTTAAAAAGAAATTAAATATCCAAAAAAAACACAAACCGAATTTATAGGACAATACATTTAAAAATGAGTTAAAATTAACAGGCCAGGCCGGCTTGATTTTATTCTCCACTGGGGATGGATCGCAAACTGACTGCTGTGTGTTTGCGTCATATTCTTTGGGACAGAATCAGAATTTGATGCTGATAATTATAATGTGACAAACAGGCCAAGAGGAAAGTGTGCATCTTACCTTGCAAAAATATATTTGAAATCAGACAGCACAAACATTAAAAAGTGAACATTTTTCAACATTGAAAAATGAGAAAATGGGTAAAATAAAAGTTATAATTTTGTTTATTTATGCTCTGGGACCTTGGAAAAAAATGGTAGACTTAAACATTCTGGTTTTCACTTCTGGAGGAAAGGCCCTAGCTTCTATGGGTGGGAATGATCAGATTTTAAAGATGGAAGCATATTTATCAAAGAGTCAAAGAAGCAACTAGCTTGTTACAGTAGTCAAATGATTTATATTCTTCATTTTGTCTGTGTTTGAATACGCAGCCCAGCAATCTCCCAAGTAAAAGATGTGAGCCTGAGATAGCAGCCAGAGAAGGAAAGAGGAAGAGAGAATCTTAAGACCAGTGGCCCAAAGGAAGAAGTGCCAACAGAGAAGAAGCAATAGCTACATAAATTATGAATGCAAGGCCCTAGTCCTCATGGAAAATATATACTTGTATTTTGTAATATATTAAATTGATTGACACATTCATGCCTTGGAATCATCTATTTTTTAAAAAAATTATTTCCCATTATTGGTTTATTATGACAACTTCTTTTTCACTGCTTTCATTTTAGTGTAAGAGAAATTTCTACATCTGTCTTATAAAAGCTGTCTTTTTTACCTCTCCTTTTTCTTCTTTTTTTAAAAAAGACACGTTGTACCTTTAAAACTATGAATTATACAAATTGTACAACAAAAATCAATGGGTATGATGGGATATAATCTGTCAGGAAGGGAAAAAGCAATTTTTGACAAAAGCCCAAGTAGCATTACATTCTGTCCCTCCTTTGAGGCCAAACAAAATCCTGCTGTTTCTGGTATGCATCTTCTGATCCAGTTGGAGCTCAGGCGGGGAATTCTCCTTGGGCTTCTAGGGAGAATTGCATTATTACTTTAATGTTCCACTCCCCTTTTCTAAGCCACACAGGCAGCGTAGGAGACACCATTCATCATAAAATCCTTTGAAGCAGCCCACAGGAATGTTAGTTCACTGGAGCAACTGCTGATAGGCTTTCATACACCAAAGAGCAATGCCTGGTTTTATCAGTTCTACATTTCTTTTCAAAAATTTCACCAAAATGTAAGCTAATGGAAGAAATTCATCACAGCAGAATTAGGGCTTACAGCAGTGGTGGGTTCAAATTTTTTTAGAACCTCTTCTGTAGATGTGGCCTGCTTTGTGGGAGTGGTTTGCCAGCCATGTGACTAGGTGGGAGTGGCTTGTCGGCCATGTGACCAAGTGGGAGTGGCTTGCCAGCCATGTGACCAAGTGGGAGTGGTTTGGCAGTCATGTGACTGGGTCGGCGTGGCCAACTTGTAAAATGTGGTGAAACTCACTTAACAACGCTCTTGCTTAGCAACCAAAATGTTGGCTCAGAAACTCTGGCATTTGAAGCACGAAAGTCTTAAAGCTGTCAAGTTACAAGACCCTTGCACCTCTAACCCTTTAGGGAAAAAAACCCAGGGGTGTTCAAACTTGACAGCTTTAAGACTTGTGGACTTCAACTCCCAGAATTCCTCCTCCAATCATGTTGGCTCAGGAACTCTGGCATTGAAGTGTGTAAATCTTAAAGCTGTCAAGTTACAAGACCCTTGCACTCCTAACCCTTTAGGGGAAAAAAACCCCAGGGGTGTTCAAACTTGACAGCTTTAAGACTTGTGGACTTCAACTCCCAGAATTCCTCCTCTTGCTCTTCATCTTGATGATGTGCGGACGGCAGGGGGAGGGAGCTGGAACCGGTTCTAAACAGCACTGTAGATTT
Organism: Natrix helvetica; assembly: GCF_964273705.1. NCBI lineage: Eukaryota > Metazoa > Chordata > Lepidosauria > Squamata > Natricidae > Natrix > Natrix helvetica. The sequence goes on along the minus strand of NC_138552.1, from coordinate 28,543,644 downwards.
GTGGAACATCTTCTATAGAAGAGGTTAGAACTGGCAGGAACCCACCCCTGGCTTGCAGGGATGGAAGTTAATTACAGTCACTCATGTTTTGGCACTTCCAGAGAAAGGACAAATATTATTTCCTTTGGCATAGCATTTCGAGGTTCAGTGGTGAGATTTAAATGGCTTTGAGCCAACTTCATAGAGAAAGACCCATTTTTGGATCTACTTGAGATAGTTCCTTAAGAAAAGAGCAACTATTAGGCCTGATGAATATACAGTATATGATGCACAACCTTATTTTTGCAATAGCTGGGTCTTAGTATTAAAATTGGAAAGTTTCTTTAAAAGCCAATCCACATTATTAGAAACTTTTTTTATTTTGCATATGGGGTGATATTTTATTTCTTTTAGAACAAACGTATGAACTCCAGTTGAGCCTAGAGAGAGAAAAAGACCGAGAGAAAGGTTTAAAAAGACATTGCAGCTAGACTTAAGGATGTTGTTGGAATAGGTTTTGGATACTATGAAGCTCATTAATTGGGAATAGGTTGGAATAGAGGAATGTCAAAGGCCAGTTTACAGGAGGATGTGAAACTTTATTTATTTATTTATTTATTTATTTATTTATTTATTTATTTATTTATTTATTTATTTATTTATTTATTTATTTATTTATTTATTTATTTATTTATTTATTTATTTATTTATTTATTTATTTATATTTGGTGCTTCTAGACCGCCCCCTCTCCCAAAAGGGACTCGGGGCGGTGTACAGTCCACAGAAAATATAACAAGATACAATAAGAAGTGAAATATGTACAGTTTGGAGGAGGTTAAAATGCAATTAAAAGAACTGTACAAAGCTAATATAAATATGAGTTTTAAATCCCTAAAACAGACACAACAAATTAAAAACCCCTAAGATAACCAGATGAAATACATTTGCCAGGAGGGACAGTTGTAATTATGCCAGGCCTGCTAATCGGAACAGGTGAGTCTTCAGTTTTTGCCGGAAGGAGCGGAGGTCAGAAGTGGTTCTAATGTCGGGGGGGAGGTCATTCCAGAGGGTTGGGCCCATCACACAGAAGGCCCTACTCCTTGGTGTCGCCCATTGGCATTGCCTAGTGGACGGCACCAGGAGAAGTCCCTTCCTGTGTGAGCGAATTGGCCGCAGGGATGTATGTGGGAGGATGCGATCCCGCAAATAACTAGGTCCCGTGCCATGGAGCGCTTTAAAGATGGTAATCAGCACCTTGAAACGCACCCGAAAAACCACAGGTAGCCAGTGCAGCTCGCGCAGGAGAGGTGTTACGTGGGAGTACCTCGTACTCCCCATCACAGCCCGCGCGGCTGCGTTCTGAACTAACTGCAGTCTCCAGGCGCGTCCCAAGGGCAGCCCCATGTAGAGAGCGTTGCAGTAATCCAGGCGGGACGTCACCAGCGCATGAGTGACCGTGCATAGGGCATCCCGGTCCAGTAGGGGGCGCAATTGGCGCACCAGGCGAACCTGGTGGAACGCCCCCCTCGCCACGGCTGCCACATGGTCATCCATTGACAGCCGGGCATCAAGGAGGACGCCCAAATTGCGCGCCCGTTCCACAGGGGGCAATTGTTCGCCCCCTATGGCCAGCGATGGAATCAGCTGGCTGAACCGAGGTGCCGGTAGCCACAGCCACTCAGTCTTGGAGGGGTTGAGTTTAAGTCTGTTGTCCCCCATCCAGACCCCGACGGCTTCCAAGCACCGGGACATCACTTCGACAGCCTCGTTGGGGTGGTTTGGGGGTTGAAATATACAGCTGAGTATCATCAGCGTAGAGGTGATACTCAACCCCAAAACCACGGATGATCTCACCCAGCGGCTTCACATATGTGTTGAACAGGAGAGGCGAGAGGACCGACCCCTGTGGCACTCCACAAGTGAGTGGCCTCGGGGTCGACCTCTGTCCCCCTGTCAACACACATTGCCTCCGGTCGGAGGCATAGCAATGATATTGCATAGCAATATCATATATTTCATTTGAAATTGATTAAAATTTACAGGAACCAATACAGAAAAAGAGCCCAATTCTAGGCTACACTTTTTCATAGTATCATTTTATTTTTCAGTTGGTAGATTTGCAGTAAATTTATTGCTTTTCTATTATTACCATTTTACAGGTAGGAAAACTGAAACCATTATGGGTTTGATATTTTTGGCTTTGCTTGAGGTTATCAGTCACTTCAATGCTCTGGTGGGTTTTAAAACCAATATTTAAGAGATCAAAAAAGGCTCTAGGTGCAGAGCTAGGCTGATTTTTATTTTCCCAATCAAGAGTTTTGCTACGCCTATTGGCACCTCACTATTGCATGTCAGCTTGTTCATTTTGTTTCCTTCAGTGAGTTAACTATAAATTGCAGAAGGAAATAATTCAGTTACAGCTGCAATAATGTCCCATTTGCACTCATGCTTGGTTTGTTTCTCATATAATTGTACAGATATTTCAAAAACACGTTTAATTCATGCAAGCAGTAATCAGTGGTGCATTGCTGCAACAGACTAGGGCAAACTTATCATTTACATTTTTGAATGCTTTTCCCCACTTTCAACAGTACCAGCAGTTTTAATGTATGGAAATCTGCAAATATTTGCATTGCAAATTAGACTGGAAAATTGCCTGTTCCAGAGCCATCACTGGAAGCCACTTTGAGGCATTTTCTGCAGTAACTTACGGTCTGCAGCCATGTGAAAACATTTCCAGATTTATTTAGTCTTTTGGCAGTGCACCTCAGTTTTTATTGAAAAAGAGAAGTTAGTGCTTCTTCTCTCAGCTCTCTTATTTTCTTCCTTTTCTCAAGGAATGCTGCTAATTATTTTTCTTCCAAAGTAACTATAATTGTGCAAGTAAGTAAGAGATTCAGGATTGTGCTCTTTTCAATAAATTATTGGGGAGGGGAAGATCTGTTTGAAAATCAAAGGGAAGGCTTACCAAGAATTATTTACTTCTTTGTCTTGCCATACAAATTTGGCTCCACTATTCCATTTGCATTGGGGGGAAATTGCCAATTGTGCTCCCTACTTATTTGGATCAGGACTGTGACAAGACTATGTTATCGCTTCCTCCAGATCTGTTAGCCACACTTAGGTATATCAGACAATAAAATCAACTCCTGATGAAGACCAGAACATTATTAAACTGGTTATAAAACCTTACTATGGTAAGACCATACCTAGAATACTACATCTAGTTTTGACCACCACAGAATAAAAAAGATGTTGAGACTCTAGAAAGAGTGCAGAGAAGAACAACAAAGATGATTAGGGGGACTGAAGGCTAAAACATATGAAGAACATTTACAGTAACTGTGCCTGGCTAGTCTAGTGAAAAGAAGGACCAGGGGAGATATGATAGCAGTGTTCCAATTTTGGAAGGCTGTCACAGAAAGGAGGGGGATCAACCTGTTCTCCAAAGCACCTGAAGGCCGGACAGGAATAATGGATGGAAACTGATAAAAGAGAGATTCAACCTAGAAATAAGGAGAAATTTTCTGGCAGTGAGAACAACCAATGGAACAGAAGTTGCCTTCAGAAGTTGTGGGAGCTTCATCACTGGAAGTTTTCAAGAAGAAACTGGACTGCCATCTGTCAGAAATAGTGTAGAGTCTCCTGCTTGGGTGGGAGTTGGACTAGATAACCTACAAGGTCCCTTCCAATTCTGTTATTCTGATCCACCTCTTTCTCAGTGAAGTAGGGAGGTGTCAAGGCAGAATGAATAGTACTATAGCTTTGCAGCAGGGAAAGGCCCTAATATTGAAAGAGACTCCCCACAATTTCTGTTTATTTACCAAAGCAACAACAATAAACAGTCATGCAACATCATAAGACAAAGGCAGTCTCCTCCTAGACTCTATTCCAGATACGTTGAGTTTGCAACTCCCAAAATTCCAAGCCAGCCTAATAAATGGAATTTTGGACAATCCAGGCCCAACAAGAGGTCATGCTGGAAAAAAAGGTGATCCAGGCTGTCTTTTTCTAGGAGGAAATGTAACTTGATTGATCATTCACGACACCTTAACTAAACTATTTCAGTTTGGTCATGCCTTTTGTACTTATTTTTCTGTAACATGCACATTTTGGGATTTACTTTTTTCTCTGTATTTTCATTTCTTTCCAATATAAATGCAGCATTCTTGGGTATATTTTTGAGTTTTGTATTTTGTTGTAAAGTTTGTGATGGTACAAACTTTCTGAATTTTACTATATCTGGTAGGACCTGATATATGATCTTTATAGCGATATATAAAAATGTTGATGAAGTGAATTATCCATCTTTAGAAAAGATGGTGGCTCAGTGGCTAAGACGCTGAGCTTGTCGGCGAAAGCTTAGCAGTTCGACGGTTCGAATCCATAGCACTGCGAAATAGAGTGAGCTCCCGTTGCTTGTCCCAGCTTCTGCCAACCTAGCAGTTCGAAAGCAAGTAAAAATGCAAGTGGAAAAATAGGGACCACCTTTGGAGGGAAGGGAACAGTGTTCCGTGCACCTTAAGTGTTTAGTAATGCCAGCAACATGACCATGGAGATGTCTTCAGACAGCACTGGCTCTTCAGTATTGAAATGGAGATGAGCACCGCCCCCTAGAGTCGGGAACGACTAGCACATATGTGCGAGCGGAACCTTTATCTTTACCTAGAAAAGAAGAACCCAGAAGAAAACTAGTTGCTGGGCAGAGTTAGCATCTACTTATATTTAGGGCCTCTGAGTTTTGATTTAGTAGACAATTCAGAACTGGATATTTGCTTAGTAAGAGCCATGAATGACATTCTGTCAGTTGGTAACATGGAAAGGAAAACAAGCCATTGTCCATTTGTGCTTCCATTGGTTGAAATTTATGACATTTCACACAACACAAGAAGTTGCCTTATAGAGAGATGGGCCACCCCACCATCTAGAATGAAAAAATGAATAGGACATTTCTTTTCAGTCCTTTTCAAAAATCTTTAATATGAAGTTTAGAGATCTTCTGCAGCTGCTCTGTTACTTGTTCTGAGTTTTGCAGAAAAGAATGAAAAGAAAGCAAAAGGAAACGATGTCCAAATTTGGATGGAATCTGATTTTTCCCCCTTTTTAAAGATCACACACCTGCAAATCATCAAAACCATTACACTTCCCACACTGATTCCATGGAGATCAATTGTAGTGGATTGCCAGCCTTCAATTTATCCTCAACATTCTTTCTTCTGTGAACACAATATTCTTCAGGCCAGAAAAGGATCTCATTAACTAGAACGCTATTGAGTCCAAGAGTTGCATGTAGTTCAATTCTTAAATTCCTAAATACTGAGAAGTGTTTTGGGTCTTGTTTTGAAGTGTGCTACTGCCAGGAGAAAGGCTGCTTTTTATCAGTAACAGGGTGCTCAGTGTTTCTGGCTGTGTGATTACCTGGCTTTTGGCATAATTGGCATGTAACTTATTTTTGAATTCTCAAGGGCTGTTATTTCCATGAAATCAGCTAATATTTCAAGATTGACCCAAAAGAACAGAAAGTCACTAAAAACCGTCCTTCCATTTTCCAACAATTCAAGCACCTCGGGTGTATGGAAGGAACACTTTGTGATGATATGGTGCATAAACCTGTTACACTTGAGCAACAGAGTGCTAAAACGTTGAACCATGACTTCATGTGAAGCCAAAGTTACCTAAAGGTCAATCGAGAGTTGTTATTGTTGTAGCAGTAGTTCTCCAATAACCAACAGAAACTTTGCTTATAGGAAAAAATCACACAAATATTTAAAATATAAAAGAAAATACAATAAAACTGAGTTACTGTGCAGTACATAAAACATGCAATATATATTAAAATGCTATCTTGGCAAAATGCAACATTTAAAACCAAATGATTTTTGGTTTAAAATTCCTGGAAATAAATGAAGTATTGTATAGGTCAAAAATAGCCAGGTAGGTAGGTATAAACTGGTAGGGGCAGTGGTGGGATTCAGCCAGTTCGCACCACTTCAGGAGAAGCAGTTGTTAACTTTCTGAGCAATTTGGTGAACTGATTGTTCGAAGAAATCATTAGGGCAGAGAACTGGTTGTTAAATTATTTGAATCCCACCATTGGGTAGGGGTGTGTATAAGTGATGTGTGTCAGAGGTGGGCTCCTACCGGTTCAGACTGGTTCAGCTGAGTAGGTAGTAACTTGGCCACCCACACATCCGAACTGGTTCTATCATCGCCCCCATTTTGTTTTTTGCTTCTGCGCATGCGCAGAAGCAATTTTTACCTACTGCGCATGCAGGCATCAAGTCTGCATGCTCCCCAAGCGTGCAGGCACCTCAAGCGCATCCCTGAGCAAACCAGCAGTAACAGAATCCGGAACCCACCCCTGATGTGTGCATTCATACATCTTCAAGTCAACTGCCTGGACAAATTTCTGCAGTTTTCTTGGCAAGGTTTTGGCAATAATTTGTCATTGCCTGTTTTTAGGGACAAGAGAGAGTGACTGGCCCAAGATCGCCCAACTGACTTTGTGCTTAAAGTGGGATTAGAACTCATAGTGTTCTGGTTTCTACCCTCCTGCTTTAATCAGCATACCAGACTCATTCTCTGTTTATTATTAATACCCTCAAAATCAAATTCATTGAGTTGAGCTTAGAAATGTCAGGGCCAGGCTTCTGGAAGAGGGAGTGGGCCACAAAACTTATGTTCTATATGAAGAATTTGAATCAAGACTTCCTTGGAAGTTTAGCTAAGAAGAATCAGGAATTGACTCTGTTTGCTACAGATTCAACAGCTGGGATATAATCACATAATTGGCACAAATTGTGTGTGGCTAAAGTCCCACTTTTGTGGAAGTTCCCGGTCTACTTGGCACAGCTTTGCTTTATGATATGCCAAAACTATTATATGCTGTAATCAATAAAGTTCCGGCCAATTTTAACCTGAAATACAACTTTATTCCAATTCTCAGATTGGTTATGTATGGTTTATTTCAGTTCCCTGCATCCTCATTTGTTAATTCCAGCTACATTAAACGCAGTCCGCTCAAGTTAATTTTACAGCAAAGTATGATCCGATTCCATGTAATCTTTAACAGATTCTTTGAATAGTTTTGAAAAAAATTATTCTTGAATTATTAAATGTACAAGTTCTTATCCAAATAGCACCATTTCCTTTCATAAATGCTTATATAGAGTAGAAATAATGCATATTAAATGCCTCTATCATTATAAGGAAAGAACAAAACTAAAGAAAGCTGGAGCATGGATATAACTATTCAGATAATAATGGAGACTTCAGAATCCTGCATTCTGCCATTCCCTTGAGGTGATCCTGAGGTAAAAGAACAAGAGTATAAGTACTGGGACCATTACAGGTTTTTTTCTGACATTGAAACTAGAATGGAAAAAGTTTGTGGCCCGCCAGTGGAGCTGGCAGCAGATTCAGACAGTGCGGAGGTTGGGGAGGAACAATGGGCCACCCCTGGAGTCTGGGGAAGGCTCTGACGAGGGCTCTGTGTCAGAGGCAGAGAGGCGGCCAGAGCCGTATGCCAGTTATCACTGCCTTCAGAGCCTGACATCAGTGAGGCAGACAAACAGCTGGAGCCTGTTCCCAATGTGCACATGCGCAGAGTTGCCAGATGAAGGAAACAGCTAAAGAACAGGGGTTGACTTAGGAGTAAGGCCACAGGTGGATGACGAATGGGTCTCCCAGAGGAAATAAATGAGCAAAAGGGGAGTGGAGTTTGCAGGAGACAATTAGTTTGCTTAATTGGCTCGTGACTCTCTGAGACTCCTTGCCAAGTTTTGCAGATATTGGCCTGTCAGCTCTCCAAGCCAGATAAGGTCTGTGACTGTAAATCCTCCCTTGAAAGACTTTGCTGGATGTGAATGAGCAGAATTCAGTGTTTGTTTCATGCTCTCGGCAAGCCTCGGTCAGAGCAAAAAGAATGATAATTCAGGTAGTCATCAACCTATGACCACAAGGGTGCCCAAACTTTCTCTTGGTATGTGAGAAATTTATTGAGTGAGCTTCGCTCCCATTTTATGACTTTCCTCGCCACATTTGTTAAGTGAATCACTGCAGTTGTTAAATTGGTCACATGGTTGTTAAGTGAATCCAGCTTCCCCAGAGACTTTGCTTGTCAGAATGTCGCAAAAGGGGATCATGAAACTCTGGGACACTGCAACCGTCATAAATATGAGTCAGTTGTCAAGCGTCAGAATGTAAATCATGTGACCATGGGAATGCTACCATGTCAGAAGTGTGGAAAATGATCATGTCTCTTTTGTCAATGTCATTGTAACTTTGAATGCTCACTAAGTGAACTATTATAAGTAAAGGACTACCAGTATAGAAAAGGCATAAAATGACCATAAAACCTGAGACTTATAAGCTAGTGCATGAAATAAACAGTTTTAAGAAAAGTTTTGTCTATTCAGTTCTCTTCAGTCTCCCTATCTTATGCAGATGGGGACTGCAACCAAGAAATTAAAAGACCCTAGCTCCTGGGGAGGAAAGCTATGGCAAATCTAGACAGCATACTAAAAAGCAGAGACATCACCCTGCCAACAAAAGTGTGTATAGTCAAGGCTATGGTTTTCCCAGTTGCAATGTATGGCTGTGAAGGTTGGACCATAAGAAAGGCTGAGCGCCAAAGAATTGAGGCCTTTGAACTCTGGTGCTGGAGAAGACTCCTGCGAGTCCCTTAATACCATGCTGGACAACCATTTGCCTGAAATGGTATAGGGTTTCCTGCCTGAGAAGGGGGTTGTTCTAGAAGACCTCCAAGGTCCCTTCCAATTTTGTTATTCTATATTCTAAGCTTGAATTTGCAAGATGGGCTCCATCACAATTTAAAAAGCTATATGATCCATGAAAAAGTGTCATAATATTGTATGTTACCTGTAAACCCACTGGAACATGCGAAAGAAAATAAATAGTTTGTTCCCAATGCACCAATTAAAATATTTGCAGTATCTTTTTAGAAAGACACAAATGGTACCTTGGATGGCATTTCATACATTTTATAAAATGAGACAAAACCCTTGCTAGACCAATTCTCAAATACAGCTTGTTTGCCTGGAATCTGTACTGTATATCGGATGTTAATACAATTGAGAGAGTCCAGAGGTATTTCATGAGAGGAGTACTCCACTCCTCTACTCACAGAATACCCTATGCCATCAGACTTGAAATTTTGGGCTTGGAAAACCTAGAGCTATGCCGACTATGGTCTTACCTAAACGTAGTTCACAAAATTATCTATTACAATATCATACTTGTCAATAACTACTTCAGTTTCAACCACAATAATACATGAGGAAACAATAGATACAAACTCAAGATAAAGCGTTCCAAACTCGATTGCAGAAAATACAACTTCAGCATCAGAGTGGTCAATGCCTGGAATGCACTACCTGACTCTGTTGTTACATCCCCAAATTCTAATAATTTTAACCTGACTGAATACTGTTGACCTCACCCCATTCCTAAGAGGTCTGTGAGGAGAGTGCATAAGTGCACCAGTGTGTCTAACGTCCCTGTCCTACTGTCTCCATTTATTTGTACCCATTTACTGTGTTCATACTTACATTTACAGTATACTTATACCTGTTATCTTTTACATGTTTGACAAACTAAATAAAATAAAATAAATAACCACATTGTCTTTGACATAAGGTCAAAGTGAAATCAGTCTGCAAGTTTTCAGAACTCCGCCAATACAAATTCTGATTGGCAGAGAGATCTATTTGATTCTAACAAAAAAAATTGTTATATAGTCAGCAAAAAATATTAGCTGAAGTGTCACTCAAGAAGACACTTTGCAATGAACAACTCATCTTTTCAATTAATGAAAATGGTCTGCTTCATCAACTCTTATCTGAGTAGATTTATAAGAAATATCAAAGCATCACACAAGAACAGCAACAAAAGGGCCATTCCATCCTCAGTTCCATTTGAATTAAGCAAAAATAAATTGGACAATTAAATAAAATTCTGCCCAGCTAGCTAAAAGATGATAGATGATAAGTTTGTACACAGAAACCACTCTTGGTAAGAATTCAAGCTTGATTAAAAGAAGAAATTATCGGCCACTGAAAACTTCAGAACCAATTTCTGGCAACTTCAACTCCCTTCAAATAAAAATCATTAATCCAAATTCTTTTGATGATAAAAGTGACTAAATCCCTGCCTGGCCAATAAAGTAGCAATTTCTGAAAAATTACAAGTGCTTAAGTTTCAATTTTTACTTTCTATTGTGCTTTTACAATATTATTCTCTATGTCTGTGCAGTTTTAAAAGTTGTACATATAGTGCATATAAATTTTCACATTGCTTTAAGAGCCCAGGGGAGATACAAGCAATCTATAAAGAAAGAAAGTCATGTGAGCATGTTGGTTGAATTTCCTCTCGTGAATTCCATATAAGCACAACATTATAACAATGCCGAACAAAGGCTAGGAATAATCCCAAGGATATTTCATTGAGTGGGATAGGACCTATAGCTCAGATCTGACTATGATTTCTAAGATAAATATAAGGTGTGAACAATTCT